>NC_092828.1:35681624-35984654 GCF_039878825.1 Excalfactoria chinensis
AGAATGCGATGGCTGAGAGAGCAGACACTTGTCAGAAATATTTATTTGCAAAGGAGATGTTCTCATACAAGAGGCAAAATCCTGAGATGCACCATGCTTTGAGGTGACCGACTGTGATTCCAAGTTGGAGCTTTGTTTATCTCAGGCCCATATTTTTACAACAATTAGAACAGATGCTTTTCAGTTCACTCCTTGATTCCTTCAACCTGATGGAATCCAGATAGGCAGCAACTTTCTGCACACAACTCTGAATCATCTAGGGCACAATCTGGAGGGTTTGGGCTATCTCCAAAGTGAAAAGATGACCAAATTTCACATATCCTTTCTGGTGATCCATGAAGACCACACTGTTGCAGTTCTGTTTTAAAAATCCTGAGTCTTTGTACTTTTACAAATTTACAATGCAGGTAACTAGGAAAATATAGAAGATACTATGTGTTTTTCATCAAATAACAGTATACATCCAAAAAGTAAAGCATTAACAATTCAGTACTTTAATGAATAGCTTGTCCAACGCTATTTTATTTATCTATTGCATTCTAAGGCCATGTACATATTTTATGATACATTCTAAATATCAAAACTGATTGACAGTTCTTGCACAGTGCTTGAAGCTAAGAAGCTTGAAGTAAAGCACAGCCCAAAAGATTTGTTTATTGCAACAGACATTCACGTTGAATTCATTGTGCCACTAGAAAGTAACTTTCAAAAGGTTCTCAACTAATGAAATAGTAAATCCCACACCTAGTAGGGAGACATAGAGGAAGTAAGTGGCATTTTATTGCAAGGAATAAAAATACAAGAACAACAGAAACCATTTTACTTGATTCAAAGAAACTTCACATCTTCGGGAACACAGCTCCTTTGTTCTTTCAGCTAACTGGCAAGCAGCTGCTAGCAGCAAGCAGGCAGCATGCAAACTCCAGAGTCTGCTTGTTAGTTTCAGTCTTTACACTTCTGAGGTAAGAAGCTTGGGAACATTGTGTACCTTTAAAATTTTCAATTCAAAGGCAAGATTCAACTTGTTTCAACAAGAAAGGTGGCAAAGGCCATAATGTTTGCCCTGTTACAAACTGTTTTTAAACCCTTCCTCAGCTTTCCCATTCACATGCTGCTTTTCAGTATTTGCTTTCAATGAGTCACCATCACCATCTTACTTGGTTTTATGAGACAAATTAGAAAATCCATTTGGGATGTCTGGTTGCTGACAATACAAGCAATTTGAGATTCCTCATGTGAAAGTAGATACAATTGCAAAAAAAGCCAGGATGTATGGAAAAAGAACAGGTTTTGAGGAGGGGATCAAAGATCTGTTTATGCAGTGCTAGAAAGATTATTCTGTGGCAGGAAACTATAAATTCTGCTGCTTACACACAGTGATGCCCAGCCCCCTTGTTCCTCTCTTCACCACTCCAGTTGATTAATGTGTTCAAAGGAAAGACTGCTGATCAAAACTAATCACTGAGCACCTACAGAGGGAACAAATCTTTTGTTCAACTTCTACTTGGCTAGCCTTTCCTTTTCTATAAGCTTCTCAAACATCACTGATTTTATTCACTCTTGTAATACAGTTTGAGATGGAAAGGTACCATTATCAGTTACACCATTGCTTAATATAAATGAAAGCTGCGCAGGCAGAAAAGTCACTGCACTACAGCACCAGATGTAGAGTTGTGTCCTACAGCAAGACCTGCCATATGTATGTTATTCCAGATGTGTTTCTCCAGGCTAGTCTCAAAGACTTAAAGTGACAGAGATTTTACTGTCTTCCTAATGTAATGTAGACAAGCACTTCAGTATCTTTCTTGAAAAGTCTAAGTATGTATCTCTGAACTTTTTTCAGTTCAATTAAAGCCTGTTCATTCTAAGTTTACCAACTGCAGTCAGACAGAACAGGCTGCTCCCTCCCACCCTACAACAGATACTAAATATGTGCATAAGACAGATCCTCATAATCCTCTCTTCTTCAGACTAAAGAAAATCCTTTTCTTCATCCTCCTCACACGCTGTGTTTCCACACTTCCAATGGCGCTCTCTTCCTCTCTATATTGATTTCTTGGATTTGGTATCACGCTCTAGGAGAAGCCAGAATAAGACGTAGAATCATAGAACTGTTTGAGTTGAAAGGGACCCTTAAAGGTCATCTAGTCCAACTCCCCTGCAATTAACAGGGACACCTACAGCTACGTTAGGTGCTCAGAGCTCCAGCCTGAGCCCGAGTGTCTCCAGGGATGGGGTATCCACCACATATCTGGGAACATGTTCCAGTACCTCACCACACTTTTTGTAAAAAACTTCTTTATATTCAATCCCAATCTCCCCTCTTTTAGTCTGAAACCACTTCCCCTTGTCCTGCCACAGCAAACCCTGCTAAAGAATCTGTTGTCTTCTTTCTTGTAGACCCCTTTATGCAGAAGAATTCATTCCTCTTCCTCACAAAATCTACATCTCATTTTTATCCCCTAGTGGGATGTCACTTTTTACAGTCTTCTACCTGAAACTGTCATGTCTTTCTGTACAAATGTCACCCATCCAGCTCTCCCCATGCCATTGTTATTCCAAAGTACCAGTCTTCATATTTCTACCTACTGAGGAAATTTAATTCATTGAAGAATAAGCCTCCAGTTTTTCAAGACCATTTCAAATCCTAAGACTGTCCTCCAGCATATTCCTGGCTCCCTCTCTTCTTGGTCTGCTATGAGGATTTAAAATGGCTGTTCTCCTGCTTCTTGCCCAGGTAATTAGCAAAAGTACTGACTAGTTCTCATCCTTTTGTCCTCCTGTCTATGCTGTGTGCTTTTAGATTGAAGCAGGATCAGCTGAACACAAATTCAGATCTTCTTTCCTACGGGTAATTGTATTGAGAATTCTAAATTAAAATTTGTAAGGCTTTTGTTTAGATATTCTCAGCAGCAGTGAAATTATAGCTCCTTCAAAACTAAACAAATATTGCGCTATAAAAATTTCTCTCTTTAATGCTTCATCATTCCCACTTTTTATGTTTATTCTTTCTCATTCCACTTACTGAACTGCTGCCAAATTGTATAACCCCCTATCTGGAACAATACCTCACTGGTACACTGTGGTTATAATAGCTATTAATAAACAAACATGCATTTGTTTGGAGAAGCTAGCTTCTCACTGTCAAGGCCATCAATTGTTTAAGGGTAAGAAAAGCATCACCTGAAGATTCTCCTCATTGCAGATAAACTTTTTTATTTAACCTAAGAGCACTTTGTCAAGAATCTTTCTATTCATCCAAATCTCTCAAGGCTATCTCACAGATGCTTAAAAATTGCTCCAAGACAACCATGACTAAACAGAGAAAGCTTTGATTCTCAAGGTGGTTTATAAACTGCAGCTAACTCAATCTCTTTCATGCACACAAAGAAACAGATATAGTAGTTTCCCAGTAGAAGAATGCATTTCCAGGACATTTCACAACCTGCTTACTCCTCAGGCAGCAGCTATGTACAGGGAAGAGAGCTAACAAGACTGCTTAACAGTCCTTCACCACCTAGGTGAGGAGTATTTTAGAGTATTTACAACACCAAGCCAACACTGAAGGAACTTTACTATGTGTGAAGTCAGGTCAAATACATCCACAACGTTATCTAGCTACCATTTGCTTCTGATGTGAAGAGTAGCAGATGTCTAACAACGCTATTTGTCAACACCAGCCCAAAGTGGCCAGGCAATACCAATATCCCATCTGACTGAGAGCAGATCTGTAATAAACAGATCAATCAACATCACAGGAACTTGTTGTTAGCACTTAGTGGCCAAACAGCAAAACATAAATCAAGCCTGCAAGCTGTTTCTGGTGACACATCCCAGGCAGTCCTACAATACAGTAAATATAAGCTCATCTCCACGAGCTTCTCAGGAAGAAAACCAAAGCAAGACTGCATGGTACTGCTGTCTTATTGGAGCTGAAAATGAGGGAATGGAGAACAGGGGGAACTGTTCCAATCTGTTGAGAAAATCAGTGTAAAGGTTTCTTCCACAGATGCCAAACATGTACCATTGTGACTTGTAAGATTAAAGAGACAAAACATGTGAAAGTTAAGTGACAAAGCTTCAGGCTCTTTAAAAGACATCCGAGGAACTATGAGGCCCAAACCAAAATTATCCAGATTTAGAGCTTCAAGTCCACTGGATGTTCTGAGAATTGTAGCTTAATGCAGACTATATACTAAAAAGTTCTCACCACAGTCCATCACAGTGATCCTTTACCTGTTCCTTCTTCCCCATGTTTCAAGACCACAATGGTGAAGAAAAACAACTAAAATACCAGTTTGCCTTGAATAACTTTTCCTCTGATTATGCTTTGGCTGCCAGCCTGAACAGTTTACTCAGTGTCAGTTTAGGTCAATCTTGGCAAAGCTGAACCACAGAGATCAGTCAGCCCCAGGCAGTTTGTGCTTGGAAGGAATGTTTGCTTAGACCTCACCTTGCATCTATCACCTTTTTCCAAGCTAAATAGAGCCTTACAGATAGTGCTAATTTTTATTCAAACGTCTTGCTTTTATATTAAAATAATATCTAATCACCTAGAAACAGTTTTAAATGGACATTTCTCTAATCGTTAAAATACAGACTTTGTTTCCAATACACTGTTTGTTTGGACTACGAAATGCATGTCATTCATTTAACAAGATGACAGCTCAAAGTAAATTCATTTCCCTGAATTCCCCAGATGAGCTTTCACCTGCATTGCAACAGTAAAGTTTCCCTGAGATATTTCCAAGCCAATGAAATAACCAAAGCAAGTTCTTTGTAAAACTTGTCCCGTAATCCCACCTTACTGAGCATCAGTACTGGGAACCCCAGCTGCTTCATCTGATCTGTCTAGAGTGCTGAGAATAACTGAAAATTGCTCATAAGGACCCAATATACATGTATTCCTTTAACTGTTAGCACATCTGCCTTAGAGGTCTCTGCCACCAACTGATCCTTCCACAAGCATATTCCTCCTAAAGCGCTGGTTGTAAAAACAGAACTGTATACAGTTATAACACCAAGATAAGTAAATGTAAAAAATATATAAGTCAATATGAAAGCTAAAAGTTGTGATGGTTGACAAGTCAGGAAAATCCCAGAAGCCTAAACTCAGCCTAGAAAACACTTTTTTATTTTCTGAGTTGTACTGTACATGGGTTTCTTCTGCCCCTGTGGGCACACAGAAAACAGACAGCTAATCACTTTCAGTTTAATTCTATTGGCTCTTATTTGCGTAGCCTGCAATTATTAATAAAATATAGGCCTCTGTTTTCTTCCATCTGGAGGCACAGCAGGTTGGCAAGTCACCAGCAAATTTTATAGTGCTTTCCAAAGCCTGTGCCAATTAATAAGTAGTGATGGTATCTAAAGGCGTGCTGGTCAGTTGGAATTAATAGCCGGACCCATCTCATTCCCAGCCACGTGCCATCATTAAATTAAATACATCCCTCCTGCTGTCTCATCACCTTCCCCACATCCAGGATTCCTTTGTATTGTTCTAAGTCTCCAACATTTTTTTTTTTAAACCAAAGCAAAACTCAGTGCAAATGTTTGTTCCTCACAGCTGGGCACCCCGCATTCCCTTATTTTGGATCAAACAGCACATTTATCTTTGGAATCAATTTTTAAAGTAACACTCTTCACCTCAAATTTAATAACTCGCTTGATTCCCAAGCAACTTAATCCAGGAACCTCAACTTCATTTTAACTGCCCTGTATTAAGGAGGGAAGAAATTTTTTTCCACCTGGAGACAGCACAAACACAGCTGAAGAACAATACCATGCTGTTTGCCATCTTTCTGAGCTTTCACATAGATTTACAAAACAACAAAATCTGTAATTTGGTTGATGTTGTACAAAAGGAAATAGTCCCCAGTCCACTGTCACAGCTCCATTGGCTATAAGATAAATAAACAGGCCTTGGAAACCAACAGCTACAATGCAGTCTGGGCCAGGGTACAAAGATTTCCATGCTGACTTTAGCTTTTAAATCTAACGTAGATTGATTGCAGCGGTGACAAGGCCAACCAGATTAACCTGTGTGAAGCTGCATGCCAGCAAAGCCATTCTGATTGCTCATTTTGAGTGTGTTGCCTCTAATCTGCTACAGTATTTACCTGTGTTTTTGTACCTGACTCACCAACAAAAGGCAACCAACTATTTTAACTTACATGTTAAAACATACGCAATTTTTCAGAGCTGCACTCTGAATGTTCTACACACAGATCCATGCACTTGGTTACTGATAGCTTTTTGGCTGTTCTGAGTTGGGTCATCCAACACTAATAAACAAGAACTGAAAAAATGAACCTGGTCCTAAACTGTGAATGGAATGCAATTTTCATCATTTTATAAGAAAGAAATCACTAGCACCTGACATCTGAAACTACCAGCAGTTTGATTCCCATATAAAACATGCCTATTCTCCTTTTCTCAAGGGAGAATCTTTATGTTGTACCAAGGTCTAGCTTTAGCACTGCTCATCACACTTGTTTGTTATTTGGCAAAAGTCGGTCAATGTTTTCAAAAGAATAGCCTGAGAGTCAACTAGAGGAAGTATTTCTTGTGAAGCATCCTATTTTATTTGTCCACTTCTCCTTTTTGTCTACTCAAGATACTCACATCCTCCTGCGTAATACTGAAGCTTTGCTATCATCAGATTGACATGCAGTAATTTCAAGTGGTAATAAACAAATAAATAAAAATCTTTGCTCCTTTTCTACTCAGTAAGTTATTTTTCTGCAGCTCCTTTTTCCATCATGGGCAGAAAACTGTTCTGAAGGAGAACATTACTTCATTATCCCCAACAGAAAAAAAATGTTTCTCTGAAAGCCTTTTTCTGAGTATTCTATTATGACATTGCACACAACAACATACCTTTGAAACCTTTAAAAACCATTATCATTTTGCTCAGTGCTAGTTGAATTTCAATATTTCTGAGGTGTGTTGTTGTTATTTTCCCCCCAGCAGTACAACATCTTCAGGTTTTCAACCATTTGTTCTGCCAGCCTAGATTTCACATTGCTTGATAAGTCCAAACCACAAAAGTCTTCTCTGATTTCCACTTTGAAAGCCTTTCATCATTCATAGGGTTTTTTCCCCACTTGATTCTGCTTCTCCAGTCACCTTGTTTGATGTCCTGTTTATGAAAAACTTACACCAATTTGCATTGCAAACTGAGCCAGGACTATATAGTTGCATTGCAGATTCACCTGCTGCTCACACCATTTGATCCCATCTCATACATTTACCAAAGCTGTTTTGGCTGCCAGTAGATGGTATTAAATAAGTAAATCTATTTTACCTTAGCTAAAGTCAAAAAAGTGGAAATCTATTAGGACCCAATTTGTCTCCTGATGATGCAGAATGTGGACCCCAATGGCAAATTGCACCATTTCAAATATTCAGCATCTCTGCACCCTCAGCAAAACACTTAAGTGCACATCCCTTCAAAACTGTTGTAAAGCTTATTATCTTTAGATTTAAGATACAGTGTTGCCCTGTGCCATATCATCTCCAGCAAGCAAAGTGCAGCATTTAACATCAGACAGTGCCCTGAATTTCTGCATGTTAAGTTGTTACAGTAATTAAAAGTAAACATTTCAGTGGAAGGTTAATGCCAGCACTGAGGCACTGTGCACTCAGTGTGACATACAAGAAATAAAGTTTTTGACTACTGGCTGATATTTTGCAGTATAATCTCAAAACAGAAATAAAGGAAACAGAAATAGATGTATTCAATAGTGTATAATAGGTACGCCCACATAGCACTATAGGAAACATGAAGACTGTACCAACTCAAGGAAAGGCAGATACATCTGTGCTGTAGTATGCATTGCTTTGCCCTTTGGCTACTGCTTCAGATATCATTGATTTATCTTTTTCTAACCACAGCAAACTAAGATCTAATTTATTATCAAGTAAATCTGATAAAACTTCAAGGTTTTTTCTCATGGTATTTGGTACTTTCTGGTAACTGAAATTCTTAACATCAATTTTCAATCACTGTTTCTTCTATGATATTTTTCTTGTTGGAGAAGTACAGTTCACTGCACGCTCTCCTAAATTCCAGGAATGAAATTCTCAGTCTAAGTAAAATTTTCCCTTCATGGGATCACAAGCATTTTTCCCCTTTAAAACATTTCAAGCAAGCATTTTCTCTTTAGTTTCACATCTCTTATCAGAAATCAAGTCTAGCATTAGGTGCCCCACTCCAAGCATATTTCAAAAACAGGTCTTAAATCACCTGTGCTATACTTGTGCCATTCTTCCTTCTTCTGGTTTGAGGTTCAACCTGCAGCAACTGACTCTGTCAAATACACATTTCAAACCCAAAGATCACAGGATTATTAATTGCATTTCTGTGCTATAAAAATAGGCTCCAAAAACATTCTCTTCACTTAGAAGTATGTTACTCTTCAAAATATTGTGTTGTGAGGGGCAGTATGTATGCAGACTTGCAAGGGGCTTTGTATCAACCTCGTTAAACCAAGTTTTAGGCAATAATTTTGTCCATAGGTCAAGCAATAAGCAAGCAACCCCAGAGTTATTTTGTGATACTATGAAAGTTTCACTGAAAAGAAGTTAACACACATTTTGCATGGAATTTTAACAAGGTGAGAATGAAAAGTTCTTGTAACTGAAAACACTACAGCAGAACAGAATGGCTACAAACCTAAAACTTATTTCCATTGATTGATGAACTAATGAAATAAAAAAATTGTATCTTGGAATTTATTTATTTTTTTTCCAGTATTTATATGAGTCTGTTTGTATGTTCCTCTCAGAACTATTTCATTTGACCTCATTATGCCACATGGGTTGAAATTTTATGGATATAATGAACTGTTCCATCCATCCAATAACTGAACAAAGCTAATCAGGAAGAAAATGTTAAAAAAATTAAAACAAATAAATAGAACTAAAAGACAGAATATTTTTTATATTATCTGTATTTAACAGATTAGAAGTAAAGATAATTGAAATTCATGGTGCAGTAACAGTGAAGTAGGTAGGTAGGATTTTATCTTTATGAGAGGCATTTGCAAGCCTTTGCACCTGGAAGCAATTCTTAATACATATTCCAGTACAAAGGAAAGCAACTAAGGCTCTAGAGGAGTAACTAAGGGGCTTAGCAGCCTAAAAGATTTTTCCCCAACATTTTTAATGTTACTGTTTGAAGTTATCTTTTTCGGGTTACAGACACTGGTTTTTAGAGCACTATTGGACATCTGACTGACAGAGAGTAAGTACTCATTAATCTCTCTGACTTGCTTTAGCATTACTTTCAACAGATTGAAAAATTAGGAACAAATACTGCCTTCACGTTGCAAGCTCAAGTGTGTGTGCATGTGTACCTGCATTTGCAGAATCAAACATAATTTAACCCTCAAAATCAGGATGGATGAAAGATTTTAAACATAAGTCAGTCAGGAAGTCAACATCTGTCTCAGTAAAATACTTGTTTAAAAACTGATAGGCTTTCTCTTTTGTGGTGAAGAATTTCATTTTGCTGTCTAGTCATTTCTTGCTGCAAGTCTCACAGCTTTATCTTCTCATTACATTGTGTAATTACTGAGTGCCCCAGCATGGCTGATACTTGAGCCTCCACTTACTGAGAGGGAAGACGCCTATTTCTTATGTCAAGTATTAATCACTAAGAACAATGCCAAACTTAACACCACAAAGCTCCTAAGCTCTATTTCACATAATAACCTCAGTTCTTGCTTTTCTTGTTTTCCTATCTTATCCCCTGTATGGAGCAGTAACTAATTTATCCTTTGATGCTTTGGTTTCATCAGTCAGTGCTTTACATCTGCTGTGACAAACTCCTCAATAACATATGCAAAAGAACCTATTCACCCCACTGCAGTTGCAGGTAGTTTTATACTAAGTCCTACTATAGCTAGTTAGTTCTTTTTATAATCCATTGATGCCCATGTCTTGCTGCTTGCCACCAGTCCATACCTCCACTGGATTATCTCAAGTGATTCAAGAGACAAGAAGCACAATTGGCAGGTGGTGAAAAAGCAATAGCCAGTAACAAATTTGATTACATACTTTTGCTGCTGCCACCCATTAAAATCTGAAGCCAGTAGAAATATGAGGTCAAGGTTCCACGTGAAACATTGGAATCTATCAAGATCTTCATGTAAGTCTACAACCATTTGTTGAACTATTTTCTCAAGAGGTATTCTAATCTTTCATTAAATACAGCAACTCTATGGCAGATGGATTTGACTTGACAAAAGTAATCCATTCAAGCTACTGAAGTCACCCAAAAGATCACCCAAGCTGCTGAGTAATTTTGAGATTTTTGGTTCCCATGCTTTTCTTGTATGCATAATGCTGAAACAAGAACCAGTGCTCAAACATAATATAGTTCAAATTCTAAACCAGAGAGGGAATAAACTCTAGAAAGGCCACAGTAGTGGCTTGATATCTAGATGGCTTTTCTGCTCCAATACAGAGAACACATGCTTTGCAAAGATATTTCCCCAAAAGAGGTCAGTGGTCAGTCTCAAGGTAACGCTTGTCTACTTTCAAATTGATTACAAAATTCTTTGCTGTTAGATTCTCTTTTCATGAATGATATGCAGGAATTAAACACATGTGGCCATTCTCAGAAGGTGTCCAACAGTCCTCCCATTACCATTGCTACCACAGCCACTAAACCACATCTCAAAGCTCCTCATCCAGATGCCTCTTGAACACTGCCAGGGACAGCGACTCCACCACCTCCCTGGGCAGGCTATTCCAGTGCCTGACCACTCTCTGAGAGAAAAAGTTATAAAGCACTGTCACTAGTAAGTATCACAACGATACTGGTATAATAAAAATGTGGCTTCAGCACACTGTGCCTTATTCTCTCTACTTAAAAGCAGTCTGAAAGAATACACTTTCATAATAAAATTTTATGGTGGCTTGTATGTCACAGCAAATTATCTGGCCAGTTATCTGTTAATGTTTTATAAATGTAATATTTAGGAGAGGTGGTATTTTGTATGTGTTTTGTTTGTTTTTTAAGATCATATGAGCAAGCATGTTAAAGTATTATCCACAATTATTCACAATACACGGAGAAGTCAACTTAACCATTCCAGATGAGATATAAATTTTGAGCTTTAATTAAACTTTGATCTTGAAAATTAAATCAGACATTCCTCCAATATTTGAAAATAAAACCTATTGTAAAATTATTCTGTTGGTTCCAATTTAATGAAATTTATTCTATTAATATCCTGGAAGAAAAAAAAAAAAAAAAATCTTAAAAACCAAGTGCCCTCTACCAAACTAAATTATTTTCATGCTTGAAAACCTTTTAAATAAAGTTTATGGCATAATGTATGTTTTCTAGGTGAGGTGATGTAGCAAAAATCATGAAAATAAATCAATTGTAACGCAGAGATGAGCCAGTTCAGATTTTAGGTGCTTTATGATTCTCACTACAATTTAAGAAAAGCACATTATATACTATACAGAATTGTCTAAATTAGAATTAATTTCCCTGAAGTTAATGCAAAATTGGCACAAGGATGACCCAAATAGGGATATAAGCTTGTAATGAAAAATGGCAAGCACTTCTGATCTCAGTGACTGTCATTATGTTAACAGTGATTTCCATCTCAGTAAAGGTCTAATTCCTGCATTTAGCTCTCAGCTTATTTGCAGGCTGGCACTGAGAGGGACAGTTTTCCTAATTCCAACAATAGATACCACCAAAAGCAAAAAACACATCCATGTACTAAATGCAATTCACATATATATGTATATATGACATCCAAAGCAGGACTAACAAGCCCTACTGCTCAAGGCACAAGTAGGCAAATACCACATCTGTTCTTGCAGTTCCCCAACACCCTTCAAGTGAAACACATTGCAGAAGCAGATCCACAGCTCATCGTTCTGTGGGAGCCTGGCTACCAGATTTGTGCCATGCTCCTACCAACCCATGAGTGCACGTGGCCTCTGTCAAAACCCCGTGCCCCGGTGGCGCAGCGGTAGAATTCCCCGGGTTCGAATCTCCCCTGTGGAGCAGGGGGTAGAAGTGCCGCTCTGCTACACAGAGGGCTCAAATCCCGGGAGTTGGACTCAATGATCTCTAAGGTCCCTTCCAACTCGCACAATACTATGATACTATGATGATATGAAAACTACACAAAAATCCTACTTGCCTATGCCTATATTCTAGGTTCTATCATACACTTAAATTTGCGTTCCTTTGTACCATTTGATTGTTTTTTTCAGGTTTATTTAGCCTATTTGAGCTATCATTTCAATTTTATAGCTACAGGAAATATTTACTTTGGTTTAAAAAAAGCCAGATATTCTGAGCTGATGCCAAAATCCCAAATGGAAGTATAACTGACAAAAGAATGCAAAACATGCAGTGATCTACAGCCAGATAATGAACACTGCTCTTTGAACATCAAACCAATTGTTCTAATCCTAGCAGGATTGAGCAACAGTTTGCTTCATAAATGTAGTTATAGGTGAAAAGGTAGAAGAAAACTGTTGCTGCTGAAGAATTTTAATTGCAAAGAGGAGGAAAAAGAAGTATTTCTTTGGCAAGATTTAATTAAAAAATACTGATTCAAAATACCACCTTTTTATACATGAAGAATAGTCTTGGAGTTTGGGCTTACAAGACAGAAGAATACAATTCTGATTGATCATCACTGATTTAATAGAGGGCTTAGCCAAATAAACACACTATCTCCTGTAGGACAGCAGTGATCCCAGTGTGTTTGTGACAGCACTGAGCTTCTGGGTCTGAGCTGACCTGCAGAGAATGAAAGGGTGAGCAATGACAGTGCCCCTCAGACAGTGTGCCTGCATCCTAGAGCTACAACTGGATTAGGCAACAGCTCATCCTACCCAATTCTAGCACTAGAAAACTAATTTGACTTCAATTTCAAAATGACTACCTACCCTCATCTGCTTTGATAACAGACAGAGTCATCATTTATCTGAGCTCTTCCCAGAGCTGAGGACAGGGCACTGTCAGCCAGATCCAAGCATGAAGGGAACAATGCCTGGTAGCTGCTCCTTCCTGGGACCTAAGCTGAGCTATTGAGTCACCCTTGAACCTGGGAAGATCAGATTGTTCATTTGCTCAGCACTTCTGCAAAAGGCACAGCTGAAAACACAGATAATATTTCTGGAGACAGGAATTACAGGGAAGATCAGTCTGGTAACCAGGAGATAAAACCACACGTTCATTTCTTAGACTTAATTTTAAGGCAGTCTATGTTATCTGATTTAATTGCTACAATTGCCATTGGAAAGCTGACTGACAGTCCAAATCTATCTCCCATTCAGCAGGGTAGCCTTTTCTGCTGGGCAGCTGGCACTTGACACTTGTGATATGAAAAGGAAAGACTATCTCCTTCTCAGCAACCAGCAGCAAGAAATGCTTGTGCAAATTCAATTACACTGTCTGAATCAACAAACCATACAACTATTTCCCATGATGCATGCATTTTTCTGCAGCAGCTCCCAAATTTAGCAATATTAGCAAACACTGTCAAGACAAGGTGTACCAAGCCCTGGCACATAAGGCCTCCTCCATAATCATGCCTTCTTCAAGCACCTCAGAGCAAGCATCCAAACCCACATGAGAGTTTCTACTTGCTTCTTCCACCCTCACTCATTCACTGAGGAGCGAGATCTGGTCTAATTTACTCAAGTATGACTGCACACATGCTAATGGCTGCTGACAAACCACCACCTTAGGCACTGTAGAAATAAAAGGCAATTTGTTTGTCAGAGTACTTTCAAAGCTGGCATTTCATGTGCAATTCTGGTCATCCTTACCTGAGAACATGAACCCAAGCTAGAAATGATGAACAGAACTGGAATCATAGAATTACCCAGGTTGGAAAAGACCTTGAAGATCATCAAGTCCAACCACAGCCTAACCAGTACCCTAACTCTAAGAACCCTCTGCTAAATCATACCCCTGAGCACCACATCCAAAGAGCTCTTAGACACATCCAGGGATGGCGATTCAACCACCTCCCTGGGTAGCCTATTCCAGTACCTAACTACCCTTTCTGTAAAGAAGTTCTTCCTAATATCCAACCTAAACTTGCCCTGGCGCAACTTGAGGCCATTTCCTCTCGTCCTGTCACTTGTCACTAGTGAGACGAGACCTGCCCCACTCTCACTGTAAAAACCTTTCAGATACTGGAAGGGGGCAATAAGGTCTCCCCTCAGCCTCCTTTTCCCCAGACTAAACAGCCCCAGCTTCCTTAGCCTCTCCTCGGAGAGCTGATTCTCCAAGCCCTTCATGAGCCTTCTCTGGACTTGCTCCAGTACCTCCATGTCTTTTCTGTGCTGAGGTGCCCAAAACTGAACACAGTACTTGAGGTGAGGCCTCGAGTGGCAAAGTGGGAAGCAGAACATCTCATCTAGTAGAGAGTAAGAAATTGCCTTTGTGCAATCAGGCCAGTAAATTAGAGAGTGGAAGGCACAGTGTGATTGCTTCCCACTAATAAATTACTGAGAGGAAGAGGGGCTGCTCAAAATGAATCACAGTGCTGGCCAAAGGAACCGGAAAAGCAGTGGCTGATTTTGAATCAAAAAATAAAAATAAAAATAAAAAAAATCAGGAAATCCCTCATCAGCAGAGCAATGACGTCCCAGGAATGATGAGACAGAAGGCAATGGAAATGAATAAACCACTTTTAAGGTTAAGTACAATACGTTTCCAAAGGGGGTTGTATGATGTGGTAGCTGTGACAGCAAGCAAAGCACTTGGTCACTGAAGATTTTTTTTTTTTCCTCCAATCCCATGTTCTCAAATAGAAATAAAACTAGACAAAATTGTTTCTCCCTTCTGCTTAGATATGGTATAAAGAAAAGGTTTTGTACACAAATAGCTCCAGTACTGTTAAAAAACAGGTGTGGGTGAGCTGTCTTTCAGGAAAAGATTGCAGACCTACAGAGCGAGTTTGCTTAAAAAAGAAAAACAAATGTCATAATTTAAGGTTTCACCTTAAACCTTTCAATCAGTGTAGAAATACCTTCCAGAAATACCAATTAGCCACATCAGAACAGCAAGCTATCTATTCTTATTAATGTCTGTGCAATACTCATAATCTCAATTCATGTTTCATGATCCTCCCTGCCTCTTCTGCTAATGTTTTATTTTAAGAAATAAACAGCATTTTCAGTGTCAGTCAGGAAATTACAAAACCAGCCCATCATAATGAAGGACAATTTCAACTCACTTTGACTGGAACTACAGATATCAGTCTCGACAGCAGTCAGTCTCACTGTTCCCACAGCCTGAAAGCAGGACAGCAAATTTCCAACTGCAAGATTAAAGGTAATTATTTCCTCATAGTCATTATCACTCCCAAGTGATTAGAGGGGCTGTGGTAAAACAGAGAGATAAGTTATTTCAAACAGCTTTTAAAAAAATGCCTCTGAGCAGGTGAAAATAATTCATATTTAAGTATTCCTGGTTTCCTGATAATAAAGAATTTTCAAATTAAAAAATAAAAAACAACAACAACAAAAAGTTGCAAAGTTTTGTATCAACCAAAAATTCCCAAGCTTCCAGAGCAAGTGAATTTGTTAGCTGTGGAGAGTCCCAAAGCCATCAGGGTTACATTCAAACACTTGGTGCAGCCTTCACCACAGCTTCCTAAATTACCATAAAGGTTACAAGGTTTTTCCTGAACAGGAGGCTCTTGAACAGTTTCTAGTACAGTTTCTAGACTGAGATTCATCTTACACTGAAGCACACACCTAGTCATGTAAACATACAGATTTCCCTCTAGGAAGTATAAAGGCAGCACGGGGTGAGGAGCTCAGGGAAAGGCAACCAAAGTCTGCCCTGAGTGAAGGACACATTACAATAGCTGATAAGTAGGATGCCACAATATTGATGGACAAGTCTGAAGCAAATGCCTTCCTCCTCTAAAGCTAGGGTAAAAGATTTGCCAACATCTGAAAGAGGAAGAAGCGATGTTTCTTCAGAACTCAACATAAAAATTTACATGATGGATAAGGAAAAAATAAACAGGAGAAAACACTCCACTCAATAAAGGCAATGAGAAAGACCGCTCTCTCTGCAATCAATTACCTTGGCACCTGCTACCTATCTGTAAAATGCCCATTATTCCTCATGCATCCTACAAGATTGTCAACAGCAACTAAGCATGTTCACTGGTAGTGCTCTTCTTAACTTGCTTTTAAGATCTCACGGTTGCTCTTTTCAGTGTGTCAGATGCATCTTTTTCCTACACATGGTTGTTTGACATAGGGCATATAAACATCAGCCAAGAAATAAATTACTCTAACAAACTATTTTCTTCTTTTTTTTGAATCCTAAGTGGATGTTGTCCCTGACTGCTCACAAATTAAAATTTAAGTTCTAATTAGACACTTAAGCAATAGAATGTGAGTGTTTTGCTAAGCATTCTGAATTCCTTATATATGTAAAGGAAATCCTGCCAGTTTATGTACTTATGCACCTTACAAGTAGCGCCTGCCCCTGTGCAGCTCTAACACTTCGGTAAGCTGAACAAACCACACTCCTTCAGCTGTCACTCAGAATATCCATGGCAACTACATTCAGTCAAGGTTATCTGATCAGGAGGATAATACCCTACTTCATGTAACAGTCTAGCTGGTTTCTTATCTCCTACTCAAATAGTGTGATGATAGACACCTGAGAAATCCAAGTCAGGCACACCAGTCCCATTTAATCCATACTCCAGCTTCAGCCCTTATGACCAGTAGGAAGTCCTTACCATTACCATGCCTGGATCCATGCAGTCCAGGTGATGAACACTTACAACCAGGTGTCAAACATCAGGAAATCACTCTCTCTGTTATGTAGTGTCTCATATGCTTCCAGGCTTGACCTTCTGAATGTTTAAGCAAATGATAAAATTGTACAGTAGGCTCCCCAGGGAGGTGGTTGAGTCACCATCCCTGGATGAGTTTAAAAACCATTTGGATGTGGTGCTCAGAGACATGATTTAGTGGTTGTTAGATAGTTGTTAGAGTTAGAGCAGTATGGTTAGACTGTGGTTGGACTTGATGATCTTTAAGGTCTTTTCCAGCCTGAGCAATTCTATGATTCTCTATGCAAACGGGGCAAGAAAACAAAGTCCTGTTGTTCCATTTTTTAGTGTTGAATGGTTTGGAGTAATAAAAAAGATTTCTACAGGGGAAAAAGAATCAAGCAACTCCAATACAGTTCAAAGGCTTTTTCTTCAAGACTACTTTCTGGATATTGACTTCTTCAGCCCCTCTACACCAAAATACTTTAAACTCATAACAACACCATTAGTTCAATATACCAGTGTTAAACAACAACACCTGTACAGAATGGAAACAAGAAGTACTGAATATGTTTTATGGTAGCTGGCAGTCTGGTTAGAAATGAATTCATTGAAACATGACATCTAATTATTACTTATGAATGTCTTGAAACTAATTCTCAATTTCAAGTTATGAATCTTCTTGAAAATGTTAAAATGCATCAGAAAGAATATGATTTAATTCCACTGAAACTTCTACTTCCCCTATGTAAGGTTGAGTGATACAAAGATGGTAACACAGATGGTAACAGATACTCAAAAGGTTATTTATGAGGAAAAACTCACCGATATGGATGCCTTCTCTGGGAAATGCTGAAGCAATCTCCAGCAAGGAGCAGTCTCCAAGAGATGCTGCCTTAGTGGTGGTCAGCCCTTAAATGAGGTCTAGAGAAGGTGGAGTCAAGCTCCACCCCTTCCAGGAGCACAGCTAAATTACTCTCACCTGTGCTCCCACAGCTGACCCGACACTTGCCTCAGCTGATTAATCAGAGGTTCAGGCTGTGATTATCAATTTCCCATACACCCTTCCTCTACACCCTCATGCTATCGTTTCACCTTGTACTTCATTCTCTCAGAAGTGATGTTAGTGTTCCATGATTCTGAAAGCCTTGTTTGCACTCCTTCCTGATTTAATGCTTCCCATCTGGCTGTCCATTTCTGCATAAGGCTAAATGGGGCTACCCCAAGAATGGAGCGGTTATATTGAACGGGGTAAGAACAGCCAAGAAAGTGTAGTACAAATCCCACCTGTGCTCACATAGCAGCATGAAAGCAAGCACACAAGAATAATTTATGAATCCTATTTGTAGTGAAAATAAGGAAATTATATTCAGTAGTTTTCATGCTGCACTGAGCAATGAGAAATTACTGTTACATCATCTTCTTGAAATAACAGCCCATGGTAGCAAATCTGATTTTTACTGATCCTTTCAGAAAGATACAACTTTGATTTAAACCACCAGGAAATGGATAAAAAAACATAAAACATAACCTTGGGAAGCACAGTACTGGTGTTACTTTCTCTCATCACTGCAATAACATTTAGTCTCATTTGTACAGCCCTCGCTCTCAGTCCTTTTTTGTCAATCCAGATCTTTCCCTCAGGCATTTCACAATGCATTTCTAAGTAGAAGAGAGAGACAATATCTGAAATGAAGATAAAATTCATGCCAGTTTAAAATTAAAGTATTCATACATAAATCTTTATTCTACCGAATTCCCCTCCCACAAGTACATAGAACTAGGATACAATACATCTTGTCTGGCATGTTTTGTTTTCAGCAAGTAGAACTTCATGAAATCCCAGACTGCTGGTTTTGCCTACGCAAAAGTACAGCTAACACAAAATATATATCTGCATTTTGACCCTACTTGGACTGTTCACAAGAGTCACCAAAATTAAGTGTGTGGATTCAGCTCTGTGCCACTAAGGATACAAGGATACAATCCTCAAATTCATCTGGTAGCTACACAAAATGCTACTCAACACAATACTCATCCTTACCCAAACCTGTCAGCTCTTAATCATTTGCTAGCAGGCTGACCATGATCACACCCACTCTCATCTTGTAGGCCAAGAAGACAAACAAGAAATGTAGCTCTTCAGATCCTAATTAACACAGCCTAACTCAAACACCCAAGCCCACACTCAGCAAAACCATCATGATCCTTTCCTGCAAAAAAAAACTAATTAGGACAGTTGGATTCAACACAGACTGATGCAGTCAGCATGGTTCTTGGCTTAGCACCTTGGGTCTCAATCAAACTTACATAAACTCTAGTGACATAACTAGTAAGGAACTGCAAGGTGACCTGAATAACAGGTATATTTGACAATGAGTAATATAATCCCAAATAATTTCATCCCTGTCATCTCTTTATGTTACTTTTCCTGATGTCCTGAAGAAATATTTTGTGTCCCACCAAAGTGTGGCTAACCAAACTTTAGGGGAAGTATGTAATACACCAGTAAATCTTCCTCTAGCTACTGCTGCCCAAAACCTTAACCCATACCCTCGCTCAGTCCCACCTTTACAACCACGCAACCCCAGTTGTACCACAACAAACTGGAAAGTCTGGCCTTCACAAATCCCTATTCTACTTCTGCTCACCTTTCAAGATCCAGCAACAAACAAATGTCCAACCTCTTCCACCTCTGACTTGACCCAAACACAATCTTGTGACCCCTAAACTCACCACTTTTAAGCAACAAATCATTTGTCCTGATTCACAACCAGATTGAGAGCTCTATCCACTGCCCCAGTGCTGCTCACCAATCAAGACATCATTTAGTCCAGCAAAAGGCTCTAAAGCAACCTCATCTGCTGTTACAGTTTGCTGGAACAGATTCTCACTCCAGAACTCTCTCAGCAGTTAACCATCCACCTCTGCAGTAAGCCTGTCCAACTCACTGTTCCTACTAATTCATACACTGTAAGCATTACGTTAAGCACTGCTGTCACAAGTAACCGTTCCTCCCCTGAAAACAAGTAACCAGTAAAATATTTTCCTGCTGAACACAGTATGTAATTTTCCAGTAAGAATGAAATGCCAGTGAAAAGAATACGCTGTCAGTGTGAAATTATAAAAGCTAATGGAAAGAAAAGGGTAAATTTTAAACTTCTAACAACACAGCTAATCAATCACGCAAAAAATACCACAGAGACTCATGTAATAGCAAAAGTATTAGCAAAACCAAGACAAATTGCCTTCTTCATAATGTGAATCTCAACCATTGCGTATTTAGTTAAATAGATAATGGACTTCCAGAATTAAATACAAAGTGAGGCTATATCAGGCGTTCCAACTTACTGCTGTCACATTCTGCTGTAATACTTGCATGTCGCTGAAGGCAAAGGTTAAAGCCGCCATAAAGAGAAAGCACAGCATGCATTAAGGCATTAAGGTTGCACGCGTTGGCTGGATTTCAATTTTCCTTTCACATTACATATTTATACTTAGGCCAAAATTGTACAGCCCACCACATTTGTATTAGGTATCATCCTAATGACACTTTTTGCAAATGGAAATGCTTGTATGATGTAAAATTATGAAGAATAGAGCTCTTCAGCCCTTCTTTAAGGGAACAGCCTGTCCTAATAAAGTATTCTACATGGAATAAAACAACGGGGAGTCAAAAAGCTCTATTAAAAAAGTAAAGATTGAAAACAGCAAGAAACAATACTTTCCCATATGGAGAACAAAATTAAAGGTCAAGCGAACTTCTCACTTTCCACCTGGATCCCCCCTAAGTTTCTGTGTGGGCCCAACAATCCACAGTCATTGTCCCCATCAGGGCTGCCATCAGCAGCTACACAGATAGATTGTTCTGCCCAGAACATCTAACAGGTGGCCCAAGCTCGGGTCACACGAGGAGCTCAGAGGACTCCAGGCTAATGACAAAGCCATCACCCAGCACTGCCTGCTGACAGCATGAGGCAGGGAGAGTGGAAGGGAGAAAAGATGATGTGTTCTCTGTGTTCCCAGCAGGTTCCAGAGATTTCTTTTATCTTTGGGTATGAACTCAGTAGGACTCAGCATTCCTGACTGAGAAAATGGCCCCTGCTCTCAGCAGAGGAGTGTCTCTTAGAAACAGTGACTAGGATGTATTTATAGTGATGAATGAGGAAGATATTAATCATTTTTTTTATGATATTTTTGACATTCTAGGAGAGGCATAATCATTCCAGAAGAACACTTTCCTCAGCTACTCTGCTACCTGGAACAAGAAAAATCCATGTGTTTATTATCATAATCTTCATCCTTGGAGGTGTTCAAGAACCATTTAGATGCTGAACTGAGGGACATGGTTTAGTGGGAAATATTGGTGATGGACAGTTGGACCAGTTGGAGATCTTTCCCAATCCTGGTGATTCTATGATAATACAATAATAGAATAACCAGAACTTAAATTGCGTTTCTGTCAAGCTCCAGTTTTGCAGAATTTTAAAATAAAACAGCAATTAAAACGTACCCTCTGAACGGCAGGTCAGTACACAGTGGACCCTGTACACTCCAGCATGAGAATTTATAAAATATGCTATGAAATATGTATTAAGTTAATGCAACCCTCCTCTTGACAGCACAGCTGTGATCACAAAAGTTCTTCTCTTGACTGTAACCTAGAGCAGAGATGGAAAATGCCACAAGATCAAAGTGAAAAACAGAAGAGGAACACCAGCACCCATATGCAGGGAGAGGGTTACTGCCCCTCTGACAGTCACACTATTGCTAATGAGTTTCATGCATTCCTTAAAAAGCACTTGCTAATCCCTGTTTGGCTATTACCAAGTCCCTTGCAAAGGTACTTCCAAATACCACATAAAATATGGCTAAGACATCCATTATCTGTTTAAAGAAAATACACCACCATGACAGTTAGGATTTATAGCTGTTACCTACAATAATCCAAGTGTCTTCACAGAAAGATTAAATAAGTACTTGAGCTGTTTAAAGACCTGGATCTTCTGGTATATGGGAAATTCCAACAGAAACTCTTTTTTGTTCTGAATGAAACTGTCTCCAGCAGCAGCCTCATCCCCTGGCTAATGAAACAACAACAAAACCAATTCTTTATTTCAGAACTCTGGAACTACCAGTTCAAATCAGAACTGCAAATGCACTTCATTTCACTAGAGAGGAAAAATGCCTTACAGAAATAGAAACAAAAACACTGAAAATAATTCAAAACACCATTGAAACAGTACAACAGAAGGAGACTTCCTTGATGTAGTTCAGATGGGACCAGGTTGTACTGAACTTTCTCCCAATCAGACCTTTTACAAGACTGACAAGTTCCAAAATATTTCCATTTTTATAACAGTAACCACTAGAAAAGAGCCTGCTCCACTAATTTATTGTCCCCTCATGTTCCACTGAACATGCTGCACTCGAGCAAAACAGGACAAAAAGCCACAAAGCACCAATAGAAGTATGCAGATTAAATTCAGGTGAAGAACGCAAGCATCAAAGTGTGTTAATTATTGTGGAACAAGATTGCACAGTTGAGAGTCATTGTTTATACACTCATCTTAAGCAAGTTTTAGCTCAGGATCACATGACTGTATGTGAAGCAGCAGCACAGTGGATGGAACTGCACATATTTTGTCCTGAGTCCCCATTGCTTTACACTCTCCATTATATTCACAAGGGCACAACTGTATTCCATAAACAGCTGCAGTATTTACAGCCACGTTTCACAAACGTAAATCACTAGAAAAATACAAGGAGATGATTAACTGTGAATAAATTAAAAAAACAAACAAGGAAATTAAAGGCAATTGCAAGCCGCAGGCTCTGCATCCCTGTGTGGGCCACATCCCAGCAGATGCAGAGCACCTCCAGCCTCATATCAGAGAGCTCAGTTGCCCCTGGAATGAGCCCTGAGTGAGCAGTGAACATGTTTTGATATTTGCTATTTAATGGAACTCATTGCTTATGAAAGAACGCTTTGAGAATGAGCTGATTCATATGTTTATGCTGGAATTTAGCAGAGCAGAATCCCTGGGATTAATCCCAGCAACTCATGGATTGATTTGAATGAAGAGAACAAAACTTGTGCAAATGTTTTGAAACCAGGGTACGTCTGACCCTGGGCCTTCTTTCATGAATGCTTGACAGTTTCCTTTCTTTAGTCAAAGAAAGTTGAACATAAGTTTGCTTTTCTCTCCTACCGCCTTCTGAAAGCCTCTAAAAGGGAGCTGTCTGTGGCACAGGGGGAAAAGCAGAGCTGCTCCTGTTCCACTGCAGAGCCAGACTGCTGCACACAGTCTGCTCTGAAATCCCTCCCATTTTCCCCATACAGCCCAAACATTCCCTGCCAATTAAGCTGTTGTTCTCACTCATGAGACAGCATCAAACAGACCCTATGAGGGCTTGGAGGGATTTTAGCTACTAGAAGCAAACATCCAATTTTCACGCTATTTTGTTGTTGTGGTGGGTTGTTTTTTGTTTGTTTGTTTGTTTTTTCCACATAAATTCTTCATTCTTATCTAAATATCTGTATTGTTCGTGCTCCTAAAAAGTTTTTGGGTGAATTCTTATTCCTGTGCCTAGAATTTCCCTACTTTAAATTCCCAAGCATTATCTCTTACCTCCCCTGCAAGGCTGAATTGGTAATGCCCCATGCCAATAGCCCATGCCAGAGGAACCTCACAGGCATTTGTTTTTTTAACAGCCAAACCTGTAGCACCGGACTCCATTAGCTTTACAGGAAGGTGTGAACATTAAGAAGTTGTTAATGCTCAAAAATCCTGTAAAACAGATTGAATCCTCTGAGAACTGACTACCAAACGTACTTAAATATATCAAACCAATCAGCCATTTTCCTTGCTAAGCCCAAATGTATAACAGGCAATGACAGAAAAGAGAAGTAACAAGGAATAGAGGTGTGAGGAGGAAGCAAACATAACAAAGGTATACCTAGAATAGCTTTGGGAGAGGGGGGAGATGGGAGGGAATTATTATTTTTTAATCTTGGAAGCTAATATGATTGCAGAATTAAATTAAACATGTGACTTGAATTAAAACCACTTATTTGTCACTCATCTGCCAAATAATTGAAACCCCAGTGTTCTCCCTCAAGGATGGAATATCACAAAATGTGATTACACACGCACACAGGCTGGGTATTTTGTTTTAAACAAAACAAGACATAACATTCTCAACAAAACACAGCATGAGATGTGATGGGAGCTGGATCCACCGATTCTCAGGTCTTTCCAAGAGATTTCTAGATCATGGTTAGAAAATAAATGTACAAGGATGTATCAGCCTGATGACTGCTCAAATTGTATTACTATAGCACTGGGGAAATGTATCAGCTTGAAGAACGGGAACAGAGTGGTTGATACATTCTTGCACCAGATACAGGCTTTAGGGATACCGCTACAAAAGAAAACATTACTTCTGTGATATAGTATCTGAGAGGAAAACACTGATAGCCTAAGAAGGAAAGGCCAAGAAAGGTGCCCAGCAGCATGGGCTTTGCAGCTGGCATCTCCCCGCTGTAACCAGGGCTGCTTTCCATCCTATTTCCTTCCTATGATTCTGTGATTCCCAGGCACACTGGAGAGCCCCAAAGGCTGACACTACTACGAACTCAGAGAAGGTAGAAAAAGTTAGAGAAAAAGAAGGAGCTGATGAATCAATAAATTGCTTATGCTGCAATTATAAAGCTCTTCCTATTCAGGCTGCCTCACTGACTCTAATCAGAGAAAAGTCCCCACAATGAACCTACAGCACCCTCTTATCAGTGTTTGGTTTTCCTCATTGTATCTCTACCAGTTTCTCATCCAGGCTGATTCTAAAAGAGGCTGAGCAACATGTCAGCTCTTCCCAGGAAGTCATTCATATACATAGTAGTTTTCACCGCAAGGAAATATCACCCCACATATTCAGCCTAAATATTGTACCTCTCATTATTTCAGACTCTACAAATACCTTCATCTCTGTTCTGCTTAATAATGCGATCCACCATTCTTTTCTCATTACCTTCCAGTCTGTTCTATTCCATTTTCCAAAAGTCTTTCTATTAAACACCCACCATGAGATCTTCTAAATACTTACCATGTATTAGGAAAAGGATTTTCTCCCTGCTTAGTAGCAAAGCTCCTGGACTGAGTCAGTGAGGCTCCTGTTGCTGTGATGTGTCACCAGCTTCCATCTTCTGCTTTGTCCTTAGGCTTCTTGTTATGTTACTTTCTACACCAAATCTGTATCCTCACTTAGAGTATTCTTTTCTCACGCTACTTTGCACATTTCCTAGTTAAATATTGTACCATATTCTGCCTGTATAGCTAGATCTCTTTCCTTAAGTCCCATTACTCTTGTCTCAAAGTTTTATGCAGGTATTGGCTCTGAGGCCCAGAAATCCTGAAGAGCCAGCAGCATGTCTTCATTTCTTATCAGAAAGTCATAAAGCAAGTAGTCAGAAGTTTCAGATGTCCAATATCAGGGGTAGATTTTTTATTTTAGTGAATCTTCAACCAGGAGAAGACTTTCTGTTTATTTTGTTGCTTCATTAATCTAAATAAAACAAAACCACCATGGAAAAGCAGTATACTTGTTACCAGCTTACTTCTATTATTACAGAGTTCCTTGAGTTTCCTCCAGCACACCAAATGAGATGATTAAGTGGGATAAGAAGACTCCAACAACAAGAAAACTCTAAATATTTTCCATCACGTTGTCACCTGAGCACACATGAACAGACACTGGAAATTTCCTTTTCCATTTCCCAAATAGTTCCTCCAAGCCAAGAGCAGAGGCACAGCACACATCCATCCCAGCACAGTGATGAACAACCTCACACTCACTATACCTGTCAGCAACAAGCAGCTTTAACCTGACCCATGCATCTCACACTTGGTTTGCATTCCCAGTGCTACTCCAGTTTGGGTAGGATCCAACACTGCCATGCATGTTTATGGTCTGAAATGCCCTTTCTGTGTGTTGGGTGCAAAAGGCTACCAGTCCCACTTCTGCTCAGGAAATGGGATGTTGTGTTATTGTATATCACTGCTCTGACTTGGACAGGGCAGCAAGCTGCTCACCAGTCTTTGAAGTACTTCACTATTTCTTTTCATTGAAGAAAGGACTAGGGGAAATGGTTTTAAGTTAAAAGAGGGAAGATTTAGGTTGGATGTTAGGGGGAAGTTCTTTACTAGGAGAGTGGTTAGGTCCTGGAACAGGCTGCCCAGGGAGGTTGTGGATGCCCCGTCCTTGGAGGTGTTCAAGACCAGGTTGGACAGGGCTCTGGGCAACCTGATCTAGTAAAGACGTATGTTTGGTGGCCCTGCTAGGCAGGGGGGTTGGGACTACATGATCCTTGAGGTCCCTTCCAACCCGGGTCATTCTGTGATTCTGTGAAAGTCACCCATCTGACTTAGAAAGCCTCAGAGGGCTGAGGAGCCTGTACTTGCGCATTATGACAATCAGAGAAATGTTCTTTGAAGAGAAAAGCTCAGAGCAGACAACAAGCTCATTCTCCCTCCAGCCCCAGTATGACAGCTGGGAGCCCAAAGGCATTGATAAACATGAGGAAATGGCTTTAGATACAGAAGAATAAAAGAAACAAATCGGTCTGCAGCACAATAACAGTAGGGAAAATAAGTTTGTTTATACTTACACCTTTCCTCTGCACATTATGCAGTTTATTTGCCTTTGGGACGCTGGTTATTACAGATTTATGAAACAGTCATTTATTGAAATCACTGACTTTCAGAGATAATGAAGATAATCCTTTGAAAGAGCTTATGAAGCCAGCAAATTCCTGCTGGGGGAAAAAAAACACAGCTCAAAAGTCTCATTCTCTTCTCAGTCTCATGTTATGTTCTAACCTCACCTAAAAACTTTGTTGTGTATTGCCTGTGATCCTCCTCTCCTTCTCATGGGACAGCCTGTTCTCCATTACACCTCGACCAGTCAGGATTAGTTTAAAAGACTCCAGTTTATGTGCATTTAATCATATGCAAACAAACTGGCTTGTTAATCTAAAAACCTCTTTTCAGTTCACTCTCATTAAGGGAAAGCTCTAGGTCAGCCTGCCCTAAAGCCTCAGGACCTCACCACACATGCAGAAGCACAGAGCCAGAGTGTAGCTCAGTAGTGAGCACAGCAGAGCATAGTGAGGGGGGAAAGCTGGGCTGCTAGCAGCCTGCAGCTCACCAGGCTGCACTTTCTCTTGACAAGAAGAGATCTCTCAGCTCTCTCTACAGAGCCTTAACCCTCCCTGGTCACATGCACTGCACTTTGCTTTCCGATGGCTGGAGAGGTTCCCAAAGCAGACTGTAGGTCAGCCTTGAAGAGACAGAATGAAAGCTGAAAAAACCCTGCAGATAGTTGTTAGGACAACACTTTGCAGTCTTGCTTTTGGCATTATCCTACGCAGAGCTTTTCTGAAGCTTCCATACTGGATTCTGAATGCTACTGTGTACCACTAACCAGAGAAGCAGAAGTCACCTCATCCCAGCCACTACCTTCCTTGATCTCACTGTGTGCTGCTGGAGGAATGGAAACGGTAGATTAGAATATTCCCCAGGATGTCCATAATGTGCCATCTTCATTACCATTACTAGTGTGCAAGCTAAATTATAAGATAGATTAGCATACCTACCTTTTGATTTGCAAACATTCCTCAGTATTCAAGCACTGGGCATAACTTCAGTGTCACATTTTAATTTCAGGTGGAAGAGAAATGTCACCTCTTGCACAAGAGTTCAGACAGAGTCAAACCCAAAAACTTAATTTGAATGTCTACACGTCATTCCAGATGTGGACTTGCAACTTTTTAACATTTCAAAGAACGTAACACAGCTCCAGTGCAGAGATTTCCTTTTGCCAGCAGCCAAATCCTTTCTTCAACCCAGGCCTTTCTATGATTCTATGACCCTAGGCCATCCATTTCTACCGTATGCAGAGAGAAGTCATGTGGTTTATATCTTGTTGCAAACAAAAGAAAAGCTAAAAACAAAGCTAAGAACTCTTCTTTTTTCCACATAAAAGCCAGTACAAAATGGAAATAGCATCTTTCACCCAAGCAGCTGCGTTACTTTATGCATCAGAGCAGATAATTAGAGCCACAGGGTAAGGCAAAAAACTTTGTTTACTATGCAAACTGCTTGCAGCTCCAATCACACCCCAGGAAAGAGTGATTTGCACAGTCATTAGGATGTTGGTCCAACAGATGCTTCGGAGAAAGTAATTTGAGAGATTCCAGGAAGATATTTAAGCAATAAAGTTGAAGTTTGTTTTTCCCACCTTATAATTGGTTCTTGAAGGCATAAGGATTTGTATACGTGAGCCTCAAGTTCGGCCTCCAATTCCATGCATTGCTGCCAGTGCCTGTAAGGAACAATGAAGACCCAAATGTGCTGGTGTTCACACTTTCCACTATGTTGATATGTCAAGAGCCCACGTTTCATCCCATATTGTAAAGTTATATCCATGGAGTGTTTTTCAACAAGAAACAACACTCACAAGAAATTCTGCAACTTCATTCCCATTAAACCATGACACTGCGCCACCACTCTCATTGGCAAAGGGATCTCAGCCAGGATGTGATTCCCAAAAAGGCATTAGGTGATGACAGCTTTCCTTCACAACACACCACCGCATCACTAGCAGTCTGCACTATGTTCTCTGAGGTAGACAGTGTTTGAGAATCACTGTGCTAGAATGTTGTAGTAAAATAGATCTTATAATACACATAATTTCCTAATTTATACTGCTTTCGTTCCAACCTTTGCTTGCCCTCAGCACTTTCAGATAACCCATATCTTTAACAGTCACCTTAGTAGTCTGGCAGCTTTTCCCACCTATGGCTGTCTGTTTCCAATGTCCTTTCTCACTCTCCTTTAGAGATGTAGTTTTATTCACAATATTAACAGAGGTAGTTGAAATGTGCAAGTTATTCATTGAATTACAGAATGAGTTCAGGAGGGCTCTGATGCAAACTCTAGGGGCTAATTTTAAAGAGCAGAGTTCCTCCATTGCCTCAGTAAGGCTGGCAAATAGTTGTCTTTGAATATTCGATCACAGCTTTCTACAGTTGAAGGAAATGCCCCTACTTTGACCAAAAACAAACAAACAAACAAAAACAAAACAAAACAATCCCAGCACACATATGTAAAACTGATCCAGCCACTAAATGATGGATTGCAACTTAGTTCAAGTCATATGAGAAACAGAGGCTTGTCACAGATCTGAGGGCCTCCTCAGACTGGACATGCACAGGATAAAGCAAGCATCTGTAAGATGCCTTGGTAGTTTCACAGCGGCGAGTATGGCATTTTCAGTAAATTACTAAGCGTCACAAAATGTGCTCACTAGAAAATTGCTTTGCTTTAATAAAAAGGATCCAGATAATCTTTCCCTAAAATTACACACAAGAACACAAACGCTGGGGAAAACAAAACCTAGAAACATAAGGTTTTGCTGCTCGAAACAAACAAACACAAAGGAACTCATAGAAATCAGAAGTGGAGGTCTCAGTTGTGTGTAAAACTAATGCAACCCATGCTCAGAGCTGGCACAAGGGAAAGGAGCACAGGGAGGACTGTGCTTTTCATGGTGTATGACATTAAACAGAACCGACCAACCTGCTCATTGCACTGTGAAATGTTTGCCACTTGTGTGACATCCTTTCAGACCAACAGCATTATATCCACCAGGTTCCCCAAGACTTCTTCTGTCCTGATCCCTTTCTGCCTGTTCTGTGCCAGCCAGCCAATCCACAAAGCATTGCCTTATACCGTCCAAATAAAATGAACCACAGTGGTAGCTGCTTTTATGCGACCCAGAGATACAGATTTCTGTTTCTGAATTTTATTTTCAGATTACTCAGTACAGCTTAGGCAGGGATGCGAGATAGAATGCCAACCAGAAGAACACATCATGGCACAGCACAGAGCTGGGGGGCACCTGCAGAAAAGACAAACAGGCAATAGCCCTTCTGCAGTGATCCTAGAGACACTGCGCTCAGTGTAGTCAGGTGTCAGAGGCAGTTTGATACCCTGGGAGAAAAAAGTCCTGTAGGTCTTCAAATGCTTTGCAGTTTGCTGTTGGAATACGGTGTCTATCACATAGAGCAATACATTGCTGAGCTCCCTTTACAGGATCATCATTTAAGTTGGGATCGTTCAGAATTCTTATCATTTCTCTTCCGCTCCATGATTGGAAGCTGCGTGAATTTGTGAAAAGTTACTCCACAAAATTCAAGTTGGGGAGAAAATGAAAGAAACGTGCTGTTATTGTTTGCAATCAGCTTTAGAGACACACCAAGCAGAAAGCAATTTCTCTCTGTTCATTAATAACGCTTGCTGACACTTGGCACGCGATTATGACTAATTACCACTACAAGGCATCAGGAAGAACTTACTGGCACTCTTGCATTTGACAACTGAAAAAGAAAAAGAAAAAAGACAAAAACCAGCCAGACTGGTCTGAAGGTGTCAGACGCTTTTATGGGGGTAAAAAAAGCAGGTTTTTCCTCCTTACAGCAGAAGCATTTTCAAAATATACATTATATTGTCACCATCACACTTCTCACCACCTTCTCCAACTGTGCCATTATTACAGCATTACTCATACCCTTATATGGCATCCATGAAATGGTGACAGCTAAGAAAGCTCGAGTTAATTTATGCCAGTAAAAAAGTATGAAGTAGTTCTCCTTCCTCTAGGCATCTGCAAACTCATATAATAAAATACTGAATTATGTTCCCACAGAACAGCAGGGAGGAGATTGGAGAAAAGGAATTGATTGAAATTCTCACCTTCTGCGTAGTGTTTTACCTGTTGCAAACTCCAGAATTACCCAGAATGCTTCTTCTAAGCTTCTCCCAGAATGTGCTCAGTTTCAGAAAGATCAGAGTCAAAATGAACAGTATTAATTTCTTTTTTTCCCTTGATTAAACCTAGCTGCCTACTCTGAGAAAGGAAGACAGCCCTGAAACACGGTCTTTTGGCTCACATCATGAGGTTCTGTCATGCTGTGGCATAGGCATGGTGCAGTGTGTGACAGACCTTACACAAGCAAGTCAGAAGAGCAGGGCAGGGGTGACAGAAGCCATCTGGGAACACTGCAAGAGAATGCACTGTCCTGCAGTTTCCACAGCAGCCATGCTTTGCAGACATAAAAACATAACAGGAATCATTTTTCAGCGCCATTTAACAAAACATGTTCATGTGGATCCTGGATTTAAAAGCAGAAGACAGTATTAAGTGGCACAAGCTGCGGCAAAGAAAACTCTGATAAGGCACAGGAAAACTATCTGCAGTGACAGCAATTAAGCACAAGAGCAGGCTGCTCTGGAAGGCTGCAGAATGTCCTTGGAGCTGTTTAAAACCAACCTGGACAAGACCCCTCCCAACCCAGCCTAATTGTAAAGCTAGTCCTGTGTTTAATTATACAACCCCAGAGCTTCCCTCCGATCTACACATCATGCAGGATTCAATTCCCACTTACAGTAGTACATGGCTCAGGTGTCTGAACTGTCCTTTCCACATCTATGTCATCCGGGTAGGTGAAGAGTGCCTTAGCTCTTTGAGAATTAAGCTGCGTACGCAAATAGGATGGACACCAAAAGGGGAAGGCTGTTAACTCCACAGAGATGGAGTTCGCTGAGATCCACCTGAAAAGTGCAAATGAAAAAGCAACGAAGCCATGACTGCTGCATGAAATTTTTCATGCAGTTTCAGCAGGAAATAGATGGGCAAAGCGAGATTCTGTTTGTGATGGGAAGGTAACAGTGCAGCTCTTCTCCACTGTGCTGATGACAGCTTAATCTTCAAGATTAGTCCTCAAATTTTCGACTCCTTAATGATAAACCAATTTACTGAATAGGAGCCCACAATCCAAATCACTTCAAAAATTGCTGAGAAGCAAATCAGAGGGAAAGCATTTTAGAGAAACAAGGGACACAGACACATAAGGGCATTTACTGTGGTTTTGCCTTTTAAAGCACCCCAGAATTTCACAGTACATCTGATGCTGTAAGTTGACAGATAATATTTTCTGGAATGTAGTGGTGAAATGCAGAAGACCTGGAAAGCTGTTAGCCCCAGCTTACCTGTAAGGAAGCCATACAGCTTCTACATACAACTTCTCACAGTAAATGAAGTCTCGTAAAAATCAAGTAGAGAGATCCATTTCACTGCTGTTGAGAAGGGAGAAGCTTTTGCACTCAGGCTTTATGAGCATGAATACATCTGCACAGGAAAGAAAACTGATAAACTGATAAATCTGCTACAGACAGCTTTAGCTGTTTCAGGACCACATAAATGTGAGGTACCTTTAAAGCAGGGATCTGTCCTGCTCATTTTTAATGAAACAACTTGGGTTCCCACTAGGAAGGCAGGGTTCCAGGCCACACATTTCAGTCCTTTCTATGAGAGGCATCAGGCCTCCAGACACAATCTGGGGGCTAAAGACCCCCTTAACACAGCAAGATTTCAGACACGTGGCTCTCTTTGGGATTCCATCCCAATAGCTAACTGCAGCCTGCCATCAGCTCAGGATCACACAGAATCATAAAGGTTGGAAAGACCACTAAGATCATCTAGTCCAGCCATCTACCCATGCCTGTGACAGCTCTAGACCACGTCTCTCAGTGCCACATTCACCCTTCTCTTTCACAGCTCCAGGGATGATGACTCCACCACCTCTCTGGGCAGCCCACTCCAGTGTCCAGCCACTCTTTCGGAGAAGTAGTTTTCCCTAATACCTGAATCTCTCTTGACCTTCCCTATGTGGACATGCACAAGAGTCACATCCACATCTCAGCAGATGCGAATATTGTTCCTGTCACAGATTTCTTTGTGAGCCTAGCTCAAACTCATCAGCTCTATAAAGTAGGATCAATAGATTTTGGTGTTTATTTAATGCAAGAACTCATCCTTTGTGCCTAAAGACATAGCTGCAGACCTGTCTATCAAATAAAAGCTTGGATTTATCTACTGATCTTTTGCTACATGCCTACTCAACACGACTATTGATGAATCCTGCAGGGAGCAGAGTTCTGAGTGCCAATTAGCTCCATGATTCAAACTGCCTGCCTTCAAGTAAAAAGACGTGACATGACTCAAGCGATGTTAAATGCATGACCTCACAGCTTTTCTGGGTAATTATTCTATTTTCAGCCCTTTGGATTCTGAAGTTGTAATTCTGTGATTCAATTGACATCTGATAACTCGGCTAGAGATTATAATAGTGCAAAATCATTGCTTCAAGCTTCCTCCTTCAGAGATCATGAACTCACTCTGCAATAAAACAGTAACAATTAATTAACTATGAATAAGTTTATCATAAAATCAGCTGAAGAAATATGTTCAGATGTTTCCAGATTAACCTGCTTTGGGGTCCTGAGTGACTAACTCACAAGTCAGAGTCTGGTTTGGAATAATCTGAGCCAGCAACAGGTCTTGCACAGCCTCTGGCTTTCTTTTCTGTCACACATCCATCTGCCTCATCCAAATTATCCAGATTCTGGGAGCTCAGAAAGAAAAACATGCGTCTTTTAGAAAGAATATAAATTAGAACAAACTAAAGACTTACAATGGAAGAAGAAGCTTTCCTAATTCTTAGTATGGCATGCAGAAAGAATTAATTAGTCAAAGAGCACTGTTTGCTTTTCTTTCTTTTTAATCCCTTAATAAACATTGTGAAGGAAAACTTTAATCGTTGATTTTCAAGCATTTTCTTAATAATTACCATATTCGTTTATGTATATTTAATCATAAAATTTACTTAGGTCTTTCTTCTTATGCATCATACCAGCATGGTAGCATTTCACTTTGTATTTTTCAGCTGTTTTTATATTAGAATGACAGTCCAGAAACACACAGACCTCCTATGACTACTCTAACACTTCATTCCATGCAACATCACGTTTCCTCATGAGTCTCCCTCACATTTTTCTACTTTCTTATTTGTTGAGCTAAATGTCAGCCATTAAATTAAATCCTATTCAAAATTTCAGAAGGGTGAAAGCTACAGAGTACACATCGCTTGTGGCACTGCTGTACACACTGATGTATTTCACTGAAAACAGCACAGATCCCTAGCACAGAAAATGCACTGCACTCATCACAACAAAAAAACAAGCCTGCTTTGACTCATTATTCTACCACATCTTTTTCAGGCTGTTAAGTAATTGTGTGCTCGGATGTTTTTATAGCCTCCATCCAGAAAACTTTTCATTGTCAGAACACTGGGGTTGCCCTGTGTAATGCTGGTATTTGAAACACACTTTGAGAGAGAGGCTGCCACAAAGGAATAGAGAGGTTGTCATGGCAAGCCCCTTTCCTTCCTCGCCTACTTTCTCAGCTCACATTGTGGAAGGCAGAGCTCTTATTTCTGGCTACTCAGTAGCCTGCTACGGTCTAAAAACATGCACAAGGCTGTTTTATAACCATGTTCCCTTTCCCCAAAGACAATTTTCCTAGACTATGAGGCAGACCTGCCAAAAAACTTTTCTTTAACCCACTTATCAGACTTCCCCCACCCACCTGCTATGCTTAGCACTCCACAGGCTCTGAAAATCATCCCTTTATTCCCCCCAGACCCAAAGATCACAGTACAGTATATTTCCCTGAGCAGGTGCTTAAGGGGAGTGCGAGGAGTCTGCCTTCCTTACTTGGAGTGTGGAGAGGGCACTCCTGAACCTTCCAGCAGAGCTCCTCTTTTCCAGCCTGTAAGTAGCAGCTGCTGTTCCTCTTACCAGCAGAAACCTCAGGACTTAGATGCAGATCTGCAGGCCCACAGAGGAAAGGAAACAGTGGCACCTCCAAATGCAACTCAGATGGCAAACCACGGGAAGGGAGAGAGGAGACCCATCCACTTGTGACACTCAGAACCGCAGCATGGCAAGGCAGGAGCCTCATCCCAAATCTGAAGAGGTCATCAGAACTCCAGGGCCAGACTTAAGCACACCCAAAAAAGAGGTGCTTTCTGAAAGACACGCTCCTTTCATGGCTGCCATGCTTGCAATGCTGTGTCACCCTTTAGCCAGTTTTGCAGTAGGTGCATGAAGGTATCTAAGATAGAGAGCAGCTCCTTGGAAGTGAGATCCTTCTTCAAAAGCTATCTAAAGTACTTGGAGAGTCAGCTGAGAAACTTCTGCCTCTTTTCTCACTTAGTTCCTCCTTCTGCAATGTAAACAGCATGAGAGATCTCTGTGTATACCCTTCTCACTCTCACCACAGTGACCAAATACCAAGTCCTGGCTCTGCCTATTCCCCTCCCTGCAGCTGTTTTGGGACGTACTACAGTGCATTCTATGTTTGTACCTCATCTATATGGCCTCAGGACATGACTGTCAAGCTGATTAGCCTGGAGGAACAAGAATTCTTCCGGCAGAGTGGACACATTCCCTCAGATAACAGATGTGCCTGATACTCCTTGACGTGTGACTGCCAACATGACATGAAAGTCAATGTGTTCCAGGTCTCCTCTTTTCTTCCACTTACTTCATGACTTCCCATCTTTTCTGTTGTGTCTTTCCCTCTTTCTTCTTTAAAGGCCCTGAAAAACATTCATATATTTGATGGAGAGTTATGCATTAGGGAATAAAAATCTCTTTAAAATATAAATTGCAACTGCAATAGAATAGAGAGAAAGAAAAAAATGCAATTCAACATAAGTCAGGCAAGGCCATATTGATTATCTGTACTTATCTTTTCGAGAAACACCACTTTTGTATTTCATGTGATTATTCAAATCAGAATTAGCTCAAGGCATCCCAGTCATAGCAGTTATGAGGAACTGCAGCTGCTGCAGGCTAGATCTCTGCTCTCAGTTACAGGAGTGAAATCACTGCCACAGAACTAGCCATAGATTTGCGTGGATTTTAAAAGTTGAGAACATTTTGTCCAGCTAGTCAGTGTTCCAATGCCTGCTATTATAGGAAAGAGAAACTGAAGTGCTATCTCTGAACTCATAGTAGCCTGAGCACTAAAAACAGCATGCAATTTTGGACAGAGAGGAAGGTACTGAGCATCTCTACAGCTCAGAAAACTGGGATAGAGATTACCCCAGAATGAGAGGGTCAGGGCTGGGAGATTTGTTACAGTGAAAAGCCTGCAATCCTGAAGGAGCTAACCAGGAAAAGGCTCCACAGCAGATCTACTAAGGGGTCTTGGTGGGACTGGCAGGCTGGAAGAACCCCCAGACTCCACAGTCAGGGCTGCCAGAGGCAGGAGGAGCCCCAGCCTTGCCCCTCAAGTCCTAAAGAAGTGGAAGAAGAACAGCAGATAGTTTTAACTTCATTATAAAAATTGATGCCCAAACAGTAACCATGTCTACAAAAAGATTTTGTTCAAATGGTTTGATTTGACAGATTTGACAGAAGTTACACATTCAACAAATATGATCCCAAGTTCTCACTAATCTCCATCTCATTAAAAAGTTGTACCATCTTAAAATCACCGAATCATAGAATCACCACAGCTGGAAATCACCTCCAAGATCACCCAGTCCAACCATTCACCTATCAGTCACCAATATTTCCCCACCAAACCACGTCCCTCAATACAACAACTAAACATTTCTTGAACACCTCCAGGGATGACAACACCACCACCTCCCTGGGCAGCCTATGCCAGTGCATCACCACTCGTTCAGAAAAGAAATGTTTCTAATACCCAACCTGAATCTCTCCTGGTGCAACTCAAGGCCAGTCCTTCTAGTGCTAACGCTACTTACATGGGAGAAGAGGCTGACTCCTACATAGTCACGACTGCTTTCAGGCATTTATAGAGAGCAGTAAGGTCTGCCCTGAGCCTCCTCTTCTCCAGACTGAACAATGCCAGCTCTTTCATTTTGTTAGCTGTGATCTATCAGAGTTCATGTGTGAAAATATATAATATACAGTATCTGTGTAACAGAAATGGTAGTTTGTCAAGGTCTGATTTCTTCCAATTGATGTGCTATTGATTTTTCCTGTAAGATTCTCAGGCAAGTTCTGAAGTCCAGATAGCTTAAATTACAAGCTTTCTTGTCAGAGCAGTTCCATCTGTTTACACAGCTTCGGAGCTTATCATCAATATCAAAAACAAGGAGATCTTTGATCCTTTGTGCAGGCAGCAACACCAACTCCAAGTGCAGGTCCCTGTTGGAAATGTTCTCTGCCTCCGTGCTATTTTTCCCACTTCTTGCACTGAGTAACTTCTAACAGTGATCAACTCTCTCAGGGAATTCTATCTTTATGTTAGCATTGTATTTTCAGGACCCCCTCTGCTGGCAAAAACATAACAAAAAAACAGTACTTCCATTTGCTGTTTGGTGATGCAGGATTTTCTTCAATACTTTGCTAAGATCTTTTTCCAGTTGCATGCAGCAGACATCCATGAAGTAGAATACCCATTTCACTCAACCAAGCTCTCTCTACTAAGCATACTACATAGAACTACATTTCATAGATTAAAGTCAGATGAACTAGCGCATGAGTCAACAGCTGAATAAAACTTCATGGATCAGTACATTTTGTTTTGATACATTTTCTAGCTCAGCAGTTATTTATCATTTGTTACTATTAAAATGATATTTAGGATGACAAACCTTGACAATTTCTCTGCTTCCAATCAGAGTTCCCTCATGATGACCATTAGCAATTCACATGCAATATTGCCACCTCATGTGTCATCAGTGCAGCGTTCTGAGCATCTGGTTGGTTTACTAAGCATGCTGCCAGAAAGGGAAAACTCTCACCAACTTGGACAGGATCGCTGGGTTTTGTTTCCTTTTTGCTAACAACAGAAAGGGTTCTGTTCCATTTTCATTTGCAAAAGACTCTCTCATGGATTACAGAGACAGACAAAGAAACACCTTCATTGCAAATGCCAATCGGGTTTTGGAAAGAGAGGTTATAGGGCATGACAGAATACAGATATCAAGTATTTAACAAACTTCTTTGTAGATTTTCAGTATTTACTCTTTTTGTGTTTATATACATATATGTATATATATATTAATGCTTCTGCTCAGGGAAGATCAACAGTTTCTGAGCTTGAGTATCTGTAACTTAGTGGTTCCCTTCCAGTGACATCACACTTGGAAACTGGCAAAGTATTTCTAAAGCAATGATGACAACAGCACTTAAGTTTAAAGTTCCGTTAATTATAAATAATAATTAAGGTTAGAGATTAGGAGGAAGTTTTTCCACACAGAGGGTGGTGACACACTGGAGCAGGTTGCCCAAGGAGGTTGTGGATGCCCCATCCCTGGAGGCATTCAAGGCCAGGCTGGATGTGGCTCTGCACAGCCTGGTCTGGTGGTTGGTGACCCTGCACAGAGCAGGGGGTTGTAACTGGATGGTCGTGGTGCTTTTCAATCCAATTCATTCTACCATTCTATGACCAGAACCCTCAAGGTCTCTCAGTTTCTACAGTCAAAGCAGCACAATTACATCAGGGCTTGAAAGATAAGAAAGAATGCCATTGTCATGGTTTGTTATGATGTGGAATACTGACAGCCATGGATCTATGGAACGTGTTAGTAATTCAGGGAGAAGAAATCAGAAATCTGTGTGTATATGAAACACTGCACAGCAATGAATTAGAAACAAGTGAGTTTAACAAGTTGTCTTATTTATCATGATGGTGACCAAGGAGCAACGGCTGTTTTGCTTAGCTCACCCTTCAGAAGTTCAGCATTCAACATCAGAAATCATGTTATACCTAAATCCAGCTTCTGTATCTTTTGTATTGTTTGTTCATCAAGGAACATGATGGCACACTCTCATCTCCTACTGAAAACAAGAACATCCTGTAGCATCCAGGAGGAATATAAAGGAACAACAAACAGGAATGCTTTGAGCCACGCCTCAGGTCGAGGAAACCAGAAGAAGCAATTTGGAAGGAACGTAAAACAAACAAATAAAACGAAAAAAGAAACGAAACCAAACAAAAAAAAAGCCCACAGTAAGAGCACCGCCGTCCTCCCGCCATCGCTTGTGCAGCAGCACCACCCCGCGTCCGGCACCGACGGAACAGTTGCGGCCTGGCCCGGCCCGGTCCGCACCCGCTGGATGAGCCGGCACCAGGAAGAGCACGACTAACAGCGTCACTGAGCCCAGAAGGAAAAGCCTTTCGTTAGAAGCCGGGAAAGCAACATCGATAGAAACGAACTACAAGGGCTTTCACAGCTACGTTACCTCCAAAGCGCTTTTTGGTTGCAGCCCACAGACCTCACTGGTGCTCCGGATTGGATTCAATAATACCGCATTTCTGCAGACTTTCCTGAAGAGGTTCCCCTCATCTCCTGCATTTAAAACTTGGGAGACGCTGGAATAGAGCTCAGTGTCTTCTTACTGGCAGCACAGTGCTGCACTTTGGGTTTAGGGCAAAAAGAATTGATGCTAACTCCCCCATGTTTTAACAGTTGCTGAGCAGGTCTTACACAGAGTGCAAGCTGTATTTACTTGCTGGCAGAGAGGAGCTGGGAGTGCAGAAGGAGCTGGGAGGGATGCAGCCAGGACTGCTGACCCAGGTTGACCAAAGGGATATCCCACGCCATAGAGCAACATGCTCACATGTAAAAGCTAAGGGAGACGGGGGATGGAGGGGGGGATGCTCAGAGTGATGCCACCCATCTTGCCTAGAAACTGCTATGTGTGATGAGCCCTATTTTTCTGGGTGTGGCTGAACATCTGCCTGCTACTGGGAAGCAGCAAATGCATTTGCTTTGCCTGCAAGCACAGCGTTTGCTTTACCGGTAAATCTTTTGCTTTCCTGTCTCAAGCCACAAGCTCTCCTACCTCTACCTTTCCAATTCTTTCCCCAGGGGTGCAGCATAAGCAAGCAGCTGGGTGGCGCTGAGCTGCATGCTGGGAGTTAAACCAAACCACCACTGAAAGGGTTTGTTTCAGAGGAGAAAGGTACTGATTTTGATGACAGCAACCCAGAGCAGCTGCATATTCTGCACCAGCAGCCCCCCCCACCCACCCCCCCATCCCTTTTGAATGCCAAAAGGAGGAAGGTAAGTGCCTGACTGTTCTGCCTGGACTGAGCACCAAAGTACAGATTTTCCATGAATAGATATGAATTTCTTTAAAGAGTAGACAAATGCATAGCTATGGCCATAGCTGTGACACTAAGGAAATCATGAGATCTGAATACAGCTGACTTCTGAGAGACTTCATTACATACCTTGGAAGAAAAAGAAAGTCAAAGTCAGCACTTCTATTAGCAGCTTCAGCAGAGAAAGCTGTAGTTGACTTGTTAAAGGACTGATGAAATCTCATTGCCTCAGATTCAGTCATCCTCTGACTTGAACACAGGGTAGAGTTCAAACACTGTTGCCTTGTTTCTGGTCCCCCCTCTCCTCCCTGAAGGGTGAGAGGAATGGGAATAAAGCACCAGCTGTGAATGCAGCCAAGGTGCACTTCTAAAGGAGATCAAAACACCTACACAGTTCTTGACATAACTGAGACTGATAGGACAATCAACTTCCAAGCATTTCATAACCATGCCAGAAACTGAACATAAATCTCCATGAATCAAAATCAGAAGATGTAGAGGTGAAAAACAAACACGGCCATGATAAACAATTAACATAGAGAGAGTAATTAATTCTCAGGTGATTGTAGTTCAAGGTCATCTTACTGTTGCAGTGTATTGAACAATCTATATTTCGTATTCCTAAAGGGAAGTTAGATAGCAAATACTGGAAACACGAATCAGTAACTGTCTTTCCACGTAGTCTGACTTCTTTGAGAAAGCTCAAGTTCACAGACTGTTTCTCAATTTAAAACGGAATTTAAAATGCTTTTGAACCATTGCATCCAGCTGTATTTCTGTGGCTGCATTCCAGGACCCTCCAGCAGTTCACCACAGGGTCAGGGGAATGTGCAGGCTGACAAACAAGGCAGGGCAGGATTACAGCAGCAGCACCATACATCAGTTTAAGCTATGGTGGAAACAGAATCAAAGAATCATTACGGTTGGAAAAGACCTCTAAGATCACCTCACTGGTACAAAACACACCCCTTACCAACCTCATCTACAGGCAGTGACAGAGGAAATTCAGCAAACGTTCCAGGGAGGGTTGAGAAAAGCAGTTAACTGCCCACAAGAAAATCATTTAAGTCTGTAAGTAACAAATTTGGACCCCCCCCCCAAAAAAAAAGTAGGGAAGACAGAGACAGAGTGAGCGGGACAGTGAGAGAGTGTGTACAGAAAGTAAAGGTTTTAGAGTGGATTAGGCATTAGTTAACATATTTACTTACAAGAATTCTTCATATTTTACTTGATTAACTAAGTGCTTGTTAGCAAGATATTACAGTAATAACTCACAATTATAATTTCCAAAACTTCAAACTTCACATTTATTCAATACAGAAGTTTAAATCTGAGAAGAATCAATTTCATCAGGACTATTAAAATGTGCAGATTGCACAGCTGCTGTATGTGACTAACTGATAAGCTAAGTTCAGAACCGTGGTGTTTAGACTTCATAACGCATTAAACAGTTCCCTTGTTCTTTTTCACACATGTCAATCTAATTTTCAGAGCCATTCATAAATGGTAAACGAAAGCAGCAATTTTATGGCAGCTTATATAGCAGACCGGTGTTTCTTTAGCACTGTGCCCTCTGCTCCCTGCTAACCTGATGAGTGCATGGTGCTGCAACATCCTTTTTCCATGCAAGATCCCTGAAGTATGGACTGCTTTCCTCCCATCTTCTTCACCTGTGCCTATCCCAGAAATCTTGAACCTGTCCTACAAATGCAGCATGTCAGCTCTACTCTGGCACTGATGCTAACAGCTCTCCTCCTTTCTCAGCTTTGGAGGAAAAGAAAACAAGAAAAGAAAACAGCACAAAATAAGAATGCAGTGCTAAGTAGATTATCAGTAGTTCAGTATTCCAGCTATACCAAATAGCAGCAGCACCACAGCAACAATATACTGCCTGCTACTAGGCTGGAAATCATGATGTGCAGTTGCAAACTAGTAGGAAAAATACACCAACTCTTTCAAGCAGTGGAATTAAATGAAAATGGATCTTTGTCCATTGAAAACCACATACAACAGTTCCAAGAGGGAAAAAATTTATTGGTTCTTTAGATTTCCAATGACTGCTTGTATTATGTTCTACAAATTCATTCAAATATTACATACAAAAGACATCCCTTGATTTGCAGTGTTAGAACTAGTTTGAGATTTAGTGGAAATGTAAGGAATAAAAGCCAAAAAAGTCTTTAAATTATTAGCGGAAATACATGATTATTTTTTTCCCCTCCACATTTCAGCAAAACACTTGCAAATAAACTGCATTCTGTGTTCAGTTCTCATCTTCCATGAAGAAGACTTTTGCATACACCCAGAAGGCACTTGAAATTCCCAGAGGTCAGGATGTCTGAGGAGGAGGGACTGATTATCAGCTGGGTAGTAATATGTTTGGTTTTAATAAGTGCGATATGAATATAAATTCAAACAGCCATAAAGCATTAAGATGCAAAATCTTAGCTAGGCATGCTAACTAAAGGGCTGCAAAGCTGGAGTACAAGAAATCCTTCATGTCGCTGCCACCATTATTCATCATCTCCACCACAGAGGAGCAGGAGAGCCTTCCTGTAGTCCCCAGACGTATCTTTCTGTTAATACAACAAACCAGTCACCATGAGTCACAGCCACAGAAATGCAAGGAAAAGCAGCTGCCAAGGAAAGACTAAACAGATTACACACACATCCCATCCACAGGAAATCCAGTCAGTCGATGACTCTCCACTCAGGAATGGCAGAAGGAAATTCTCTGCCTCTACTGCCAGAGTTATATTTACAGAGAAAGAAGTTCAGAAACACTGAATACCCCTGAAACCTTTAGTAGAACTGAGCTACCTACTGCATGTTAGAAAGCATTCAACTGCAAACGAGGAAGTGCAAATGAAGAAGCTGGAAGCAGCACCAAAAGCAACAGCCTTTATGTTGTAACCCAGCCTAATTGATGCAGCACCACCTAAGGAGTGGCAAGAGCATTTAAAATATTCCCCAAAACATTACTAGGAAAAAAAACCATTTGGGATCTAACTTTGCAGCAAATCCATGACAGTCCTCTCACAGCTGGCTCTGGATTTCTTGCTTGCTCCTACACTTCCTCCTCCTTCACATCCACTCAGTGGAGATTTTGACACAGACAATCATTCCACTGTGAGATTTCATCCTACTTTCGAGTGGTGCTAAAGGTTCCACATCACAATCACAGATTTCCTCTCCAACCCCCAGTGCTATTCCTCAGGAGCCAGCACTCTTTCTAAAGCACTTAAAAACAGAAGGAACTCAGAGAAGAAAAAGGAAATGGAGCAGTAACTAAAAGCAGAAGAAAAAAAGAGAAAGAGTAATTGTAATTTTGGGAAGCCCACATCTATTCTCCCAGTGAACACTGAGGGGGAAAAAAACAAACAAAATAGCTTTTCATAGGAAATGCTTCCTACTTAAATGATGCTGCTTGGTACTTCACAGAACTGCAGGCCAACCACAGCTGTCCTCAGAGCGCCCTATGCTATCCTGCATTACTGCTTCCCTCTCATAAACAGTGGAAACAATTACTTCTTAACTCCCCCTGCTTCCCCTGACAACAAAACAGTGGTTTTACCTGAATCATCTGATGCAACGATTTTGCAAAATTCTTTCTGAATTCATGTCTAATATCCAACAGATCGATTTCACTTCTTGAAACCATCACTCTGATCAGGGTATCATCATCAGTGCCAGCCCCCTAAAGAGAAGAGTTTAAATATTACACTGTATGTTTGTTCCAGACAAATACTGTAATAAAACAACAACAACAAAGCAAGTGGTATCTCAAAACACTCCTGCATTACATTTTCATACCAAAACAGGATTTATGGGACAGTACCACAGGACATCCACACTGCAGCGTGTAGAACAGAGGACCAGCAATGCAAGGTGCTCTAAGCCCTGGACGTCTGTGAGATGCCATATGTTCAGCCCTCTTATTTTGTGTTACACCTCCACAGACTGTGAATGCCCAGATTTTAAACCCTCCAGTTCCAAGATTACACAGTAGTAGGTCTGATCACTACAACCAGAATCACACACAAATCATCTTTTCAATGAAGTCTCAGGCTACAAACCTGCAGTGAGTTCTAGAAGCGGGTACATAAATCTCAACAGTGATACAGGCAGCACGCACAGGCAGACCAATCCATTCCACAAGTTATCCAGCTGTTTATTAGAAGGCAAACTTCCTATGCCTTTTCCAACCATGCAATTCTTTTATTCATCTGGCTTTAAATATTCCAAGTTTCTGCACTAGCAAGTGCTGTCAGACCAACATCCTGACCCCTCCTGCCCAAACACGTCAGACTCCACACAAGCTGAAGCGATACAGATTGTCACATGCTGACCTGCTAGTGCACCTCAAGGAAGGACTTGGCAGAGTCCCCACGATCATCTTCAGCCTAATGTCCAGGGCCACTCAATCCTTCGACTGGGTGTAACATTCTTGGGTTACATCTAAAAGTGCCCTAAAGCTGCTCAGAAGTTATGTCATGAGTCCAGTTGTTTCTGAGTAGGATTTGATAGTAAAATCTGTTTAAAGCTAAGCTCTGCCCCACCTTAGCATGAAAGCAGACACTGTAGAACTTTGTCATACCAAACTGCTAAATTACAAGTATAAACTCTTCTGCCAAATTTACTAATGATGAAGTTCTATCTTATGGAAACAGGTTAACCATCTTAAATATATATAAATATCTGGGATGTCATTCACAGGCTTTAGTACAGCATCTCATCATAGAAATTAAAAAGATTCTTAAACCCATAGGGAAAAAAAGTTTTCTACCACATCCCTTGAAAAAAAATAAGAAGAAATAAATAAGAAAAAGTAATCAGCAGATTGTTAGCATAGGTTGTATTTGTTTTAATCTAATCCTTATTTTGTGCTGATGGTTGTAAAAGCAGTAGAGCAGCTTTTAAAAATTAAGCTACCATTTCTTCTCCTTTCATTAATTTTCATGTTGACCCCTCACAGCCACAACTGTTTTCAGCAAGGGGAAGAAAGGAAAGATTTCTTCTTCTTTTAATTACTACCGTCCAATGTAACTTAGTAGTACAGATTCTCTGCTTCTCTCTTCCCATCCAAGATGAGGTGAGGAGAAGAAAAACACAACTGTGTGACCAATGGGGTTCCCCTGCTAAAGCTTTTATAGCTCTTCTGATCACTTTTGTTTTTCTCTTACAAGTTTATTTTCCTTTTCAAAATAGGATGGTCATTATGTTCGTGTTTCAAAGTTAACTGCACCTTTAGTCTCTAAACACTCTCATCCAAAGCAAAGAGCAACACATCTGCACAAATGGCAGTTCAGCTTTGGTCATCTTGACTTCCTAAATATATCTACCACCTAAATAAAGGCAACTAAGTCTTTATTTAGCTGAAGGTGCTCAGTGAATCTAGCCAGACATTTTCCATTGTAAAAAGATCAAGGACAAAAACAGGTGATGAGACTGATGTTTCCTGTAAAATACTTGTGGTCTGAGAAACTTACAGGGAGGGAAAAAAAAAGCAGCATATGAATTGATCTGTCCCAGATCTGCATACCCCAAACCTTTTGTAGATGTTTAGTGATACAGTGCCCTGTTGTCATTTGCAGTGGGAAAAAAGAAAAAGAAATGACAAACAAGTGAAAAGAAGGACAATAGCCAGGGGAGATGGAAAGTGACATGTAGAAAAATATATACCTACTTTCATGGAATAATACAACGTTTCAGCAAAATAGGCAGGCACGCTTCGGATGCATTTCACTGAAAAAGGGCAAAGGATTAAATTACTGACTGTTACTCAACCACAAGGCAATCTTTCACTGGCAAGATAAACTGCGCACTTCTGTATCATTCTCTCCAGTGTGGACAATTATATACAGTTGTATACAATTGATTACAGTTAGCTAGACTGTTCCCCTACTACAACTCTTTGGGTTCTAGAAGTTGTAACTGAAAAGAAATATCACTAGCCAAATTTTACTCCCAGTTACAAACCTACTACAGCATTGTAAGTAGGATGCCAAGAATTCAACCAAGGAGCTCTGTCTCACTTTCTGGTAATGGTATGCACTACTGAACAGAGCACAGTTAGTAACACCTCTGTTCCCACTTCCTTCTCACTCCCCCTCCTTGCCTCCATCTCATAAAGAGTAAAAGCCTATTCTCTAAATACAAAAATAGACCCCAGGTGAGTAACTTAAGAAAGAACCATGTTTTCATGCAAAATCCTGTAACAACTGCAATTTAAGAAGGCTTGGGAGTAAACAAAAGACCAGTTCTAGTAATTACCAACTGCCAAAAGCAGCTTCTCCAAATCACCAGAGGTTTCACGGTCAATGGTTTCTTCAATTTGAAAGCCAGAAATAGTCATGTATTTGTCAAACACTGGAAAATAGAAAGCATGCTTACAGTCACACACATATTGTCAGCATTTTTCCTAGAATCCTCCTTAGTACCAGTTAATGTCATCTGTATCATTATGCACTGCACAAATGCTGTTGTTCACTCCTTCTCTGCTCTGAAATATTTTAAATATCAATTTCTTACTGGATTGCTATTATACAGCACATTCCTACATATCTTGAGAGGAGCAATGCCATGAACCAGAATATGCTGAGGACCTTTTAGCAGGAAAGCAGCTTTGTGGAAAAGGACCCAGGGGTCCTAATAGACCAATAGACAGGGGGACACGGCAGCCTGATCCAAATGTCCCTGCTTGAGAATGGGTTTAGATAAGATAACCTCAAGCAGGCCCTTCCAACCTCAGCCATACTGGGATTCTGTGAACATACCCAGTAAGTCTGCAGAAAGAGGGAAGGTGAGAAGCTGAAAGAAGCCCTAAACATTTTACCCAGGGCAATGCTGCCATCACGCTACATCTGAGATCTTTTCTATGCTGGGCTACTACATCCACTTAGCTTCACCCTGGCTGTCCTGTTGGCAGTCTGTTCTGCATACAAAGAAAACTGCTGTCTTATCAGTAGTTATAAAATACTATATTCCCATCATGTTAGGTAATGATGGATAAATCAAAACAAACTGTAGGATTACTTTATTGCCAACAGCAGTTTAAAAAATAAAAATAAAATTGCAAATAAAATTAGCTTTGAAAATCCAATGAATCCAAGATAGAGGAAAAACAAAGACTGGAGAATGAAAGAAAAACTTACTGGTCATTAATCCCAGTGACCTAAGCAGCTTGGTAAAACAGACTTATGAACAGGTGAGAAGGAGGGAAAAAATTATTGTTTATTCATGAAGAGCTAATAAAAAACACACCTAGGAAATGGTTGATTGTTTCAGATTATGGTGACTCAAAACAGACTCTTATCATCACTTTATTACCATGACCTCTTTCAAAAGTAAACGTCCAGCAAGAAGCACTCCAGCTGTCCCTTAGATCTACTGCACCACTCCCTCAAGCAGCAGATGATCTCTGCTTCTTGCTATGGAGGAAAAAAGTACAGGAAACAAAACTGAAGCTACCAAAAAGAAAAGTGAATAAAGGTTGCTGGACTTCACCAATGCAGTACCAGAAACAACTACCACTTTTACCATCGTCAGGGTAATGCCAGGACTTCAGTCAGTTTTCAGCCATACATGAACCATATCACCTACCCCTCCTTAAGTGAGAAACGCTTCGAGTTCCCAAGATGGTGATGAACGTTTCTTCATCTGTTCCCCATTTCAGCTCCCCAGCTCTAAACAAAACCTGATGTAAATTGAAGAGAACAAAACAGCAGAATCTGTCATGTGTTCACACATCCTGTTGATAAAAGTTCCATTTGTCTTACTCTAAGGAGCATTATACTCACCAATCAGCAATAGCTGGAGGGGAAAAGATGAGATAAAAATACTAAAGTGACTTTGGAAGCAAATAAATGATAAATTCTGAAATTGACTGTGAAAGCATTTAATACTGCTTAAGGCCCTAAAATTGAATGTGTGCACAGTTCCTTTCATAAGCCCCAAGTTTTCAGAGAAAACTGAGAAAATCTATTCCTAAGATTGTTTTTTCTCTTCCCTTTTTTCAAATCAAACTGGCAAAACATCATTATAATATGACTCATCTCAATGGGACAACTATGTTTACTCAACTCAGGAGCTTTCCAAACTAGAGGGGTCAAAATGGATTCAAAAGCTTGCAGAAACAGTATTTGTGAAATGCTAAATTCTTAAGCAATATAAAATTACATTGGTAACAAGCTGTAATTGTGTTAGAGCACAGTGATTGCTTTTCAGCTAAATCTGAATGCTACTAACAGCCTACAGTAAAGTAGAATGTTTTTAGAAATTCAAATAAGCAACTGAAAATGAAAAAGAAAAAATCAGGGGGGGGGGGGGAAGGGTCAGACAAATAAATTAATTCTTTTGTCTAAAACTCAGAAGCCTTTCTTTAAATTGTGTGCTAAACTGGACGTCAGGAAAAGGGTTTTGCATATCAGAGTATATAGCTTTTCTCCTCCCACCTCAGAGGGGCAAACAGCTACTACCTGTACTAAGGCCATCAAATACCTCCCAGAAGAACCCACCGAACCACATCTGCTCCTTAGCCATGCTGTATGCCAGCCACCTGTTCATATAGTCAAATCTGAATGTGACGTTATGAATTTCCTCTTTCTCTTTGTGCCACAAACCTATTCAAAGTGCATTTGTGACTGCTGAATACTGTTGTTAAACTGTGATACAGAGGGCGGGGAAAACAAAAAGGGGCTATTCAAGCACTGCAAGGATATCCAGTTCAAAATGACATACATTAAGCTCTTTATCCAGGAGCAAATGCAAAGCCTCACCTGCAGCACTTTGAAATTCCAAAAACACATTTGTTTGGAGGTACCAGAAGTTGTGAATGGCATTTTAGTGAGCTCTAATTGTTGCTAACAACTTGACTGCGCTCCCCTGCCTTACATTCCCATGGAGTAAAGACACTGTTACAAATGTCAAGTTCTAGAAATAATGTTTTATAGCTGAATCACACTCATCAAAAGCCTGATTTCACAGGCTTCTCTAAATGTTGCCTTAGTTACACATAATGGATCTCAATACGTTCTCCCATCACGTTACACAAAAAAATCTTTCCCAGGACTTAATAGCTAACCCAAGAAGTACTCTGAATAATGGTTCCAATACACATTAAATCAGAGCAGAGTCCAACAACCAGGGATATGCCCATCCATTTACAAAGAAACTGAAAACAGGTGATAAGCCAGGTGCTACTTCTATTGATCTTATCATTGCCAGGAACAACAGTTCATAAATAATAAAACAAGTCTTAAGTAGTTTTACAGCCACACTACTAAGTTTTCATGTGCTTTGCTACTGCACAACACTCAAAATGTGCCTCAACTGCATAGTTTAAAAAAGCAATACAAAACATCTTCCAAATAGCTAAACTTTCTCCTCTTAATAGTTCCCTACATAATAATACCATCTCAAATGTCCTTTCCACAACCACTTTTATTTAAATTATGTTTGTTTGGTTTTAATTTTGTCTGAGATCACTGAAAATTACCACTGAATCTAAAAAGTTGTACTCAAATATTTCATATCCTTCCCAGAATGTCATTGTAATCAATGGAAACATCTGGAAGCCAGAAATAGTCTTGCATTTGCAGTCACATACTTCAGTTTTGACCATCTGTACCTGGCAATAATCATTAGAAAACGCTCTGAATCTATTCCAGTTACATTAGCTGTTGAACACAAAGATATCATTAAGAGAAACACGACAGAACACCACCCTGTGTGGGTCCCAGCTCAAGCCAAATGCACACAGCAGACCACAAAGAACATTTTAAAAACGGAGGAATTTCTCTATATTTAGGTAGGGTGCCTCCTACATTTAGACAGACAAAAAGAGGCACCTATCTAACGAGGACTGCAGTTCATGACTTTCTTCAGCCACAAAAACCCAGCTAAAGGTAAAACTGACATGGTTTCATGAAAGAGGCAGTTTAGCCGTTTAAATATTTGCTTCACTAATTGCCAGGCTCTGGTTTTAACAGAAGGAGAAAGATGCTTTCTGATTTTACATAACAAAGGATAGGCCTGCGCCAAGAAGATATTTTGCCAATGTCTCTGTGCACCTCTCTACTATCAAAAGAATGTTTAATTGATCTGGTATGCTGCTTTCCCTTCTTGTCATCTTGGACAACCCATACGTTTTCTCCCATCTTAGCTGACAGTTTATGAAAGAAAATCAGTAACCTGGAGATATTTGAAACTGTTGAGAAGAAACACGCATTACATTCATTCTGTACTCCAGTTGCTAAGATAGTACCCACACCTACAACAAAGCCAACAGAAACTAGCAAAAGACTTCTTCAAGGATATTGTTGACTGCCAGTATTCCTCTTCCCACCTACAGCACAATTTAATGATCAGCAATCCAGCCAAGGAACATACTTGGAAATGGCAACAGGTGTGTCCCTAGAAACTCTATAGAGGAAAAATATTGGATTGCCATTTGGTTACAGTAGCATAGGGTATTTGGAATGCTTTGTCTTTTTATTGTTTTGCCCTCCCTGATTAGTGTTACCATTTCCCCATGACAAGGACATAACACTTGACATATAAGGACTGAATTTAGAGAAACCCAAATTGAGCATTAAAGAATAAACTGTTAACACTTCTGAGTTTTCCAGCAGTGGGGTCTCAGCATCACAAACCCTCAGCAATCACAATTTTCTCTTCTAGTGTCTTAATCACTAAAACAAGTCATACTTTACACTGAAACACAAACGTTTTGATCCCAACATTCCAGTTTTTTCACTTCTTTTCTCTAAAACACATAAAATCACAGCAAAATATATTTAAAAACAAACAAAAAAGCACACACAGAATCCTAAAAAATTCTGACATTTAAACTACGTTTGTGTAGGGTCTTTACAAGAGAACTGGTAGAAATGCTCACCCCTCCTCCCCCTCAAAAGAGTCATTCACCCACCTGAGCATCCTTCTCAACAAGAGCCTCGTCAACTCTGCCATCAGGATCTCTATTTGCCTAAAGAAAAATATACAAGCTATTAAATTGATAGTTGAATCAAAAGCCAAACTGATACATTAAGCCTGTAAAAGTTATTGTGAGAAGTCAATCTGTAATGTACCTTCTTCAAAATCAACTCCACTTCTCCCTTCTGCTTGCCTTATTACTTTTAAAAACCTACAGAGCAGACATTCTGCTGTATCCGTACCATAAACACCACAGAAGCTTTTCAAGCGAGGGTTGTAGAAACAGCCTGTAACAGAGCTCAAGACTGTAGGTTCAGAGGAACTAACTCAGTTTCAGTACCAGTCATGCCTATCATTTGGCCTATGAATACTAGTCAGTAAGCAGAAAACAAGTGACACACATCAGACATCAAAACAGAAAGAAAATCATACACACATGCAAGCATGAATACAAAGAGATATGCACCTGCAGCAAGACCACCAGCAGTCTCTGGAAATGGCCTGATGTCTCTCCTGTGATCTTATCCTCCAAGTTGGCCTCATACTCTGCAAAAGAGCAATACTCTTATGGAATTGTGCATCAGAAACAGCTTTAACAACTGAACATACTCTGCTTTATAACATAAAATTATTGTAAAAAGATAAAAAGATAGTACCTCACACCTGTTATCAGCAGGGTGCTAAAAATATTTTGAAATGCAGCGTGACACACACAGGCCCAGCTCTTCAAGGAGCTGAAGACCATACACATCTGGGGTTATACTGGAATATAGCAGTCTATTCAGCAAGCATAAGCCCAGAAAAATCTTGTTTCCATACATTTTGTCCCTATACTTTATTAAAACATGAGGATTCCTTCTGTGTTGGGAATCAGGACAAATATAATGGGCTGAATTAATCACTGCCTCAGAAAGATAAACCCCCACAATCATTGGGTGAATGCACATACTCTTGTGGACAACCAGAAAGTTGGACCTGCTTTAACGTAAGTGCATTTTAATAAAATTATAAGTTAAATAATAATAATAATAATAAATAAAAAATAAAAAAGGAAATAATGATAATAGTAATAATAAAAAACTGATATCAGGTTTCTAACTTCCAAACAGAAATCTCTGGGTAGAACAAAGAAATACATCTGAACAAATTCTAAGTACAAGGCACAAAAGAATGCATATCCTAGCCATAGGCCCAAATAAAAAGCACTTTTTGTTTACAACCCAAACACTACTTTCTAGCAATATGAAGTTTCCCAGCTCAGCAGAACAAAATTCCACTTGCTGCACGCACGCCTCCGTTCACAGATAGGTCCTTTTTGAAATGTGTTAAAATCATATTGAAAGACCTGATAGGAGAACCCATAACTTTATTTTATGCTGAATTTTACCTTGCATATACACCTGTTTAATATTCTGCACTTCAGCAGGTGTTCTGGAGGCAAGAATTTCAGTCAACACTTTCTCATTGGTTCCTGCTCCCTAGGATGCAAGTAGAAACAGTTGATTCGATAACAACGGGAAAATAACTATTCCCTTTGACAATCAAAAGGTAAGCATTACTTTATACACTTGGATCAAACCGAGAATTTTTTTCTTATTATTATCTCATATACTGGGAGAACTGGGAACTTTTTATTTCAATTCTGGCATGATTGTATGCAAAACTAACCCAATGCTTACAAAAAGCTCACTGCTGCAGGATTCAGATGAGCCCCTCCATGTTCAAATATACCCAGTCATCTCAGTTCTTCACTGTCACAATCAATGATGTGAAGGTAACTGAGTGGTTTCCATCTTAGCAGTAGTTCATATGCTGTCATTGATCTCTACCCTACTGTCAGTTGTGCTGTGTTTAAACCTTGCCCCTTTTCCACCACAAATAAGCACATTTTACAACAGAATTGTCAATGAGACCCTCAAATAGTTGCTGCCCTCTCATTACATGTAGCCACAATAGGAACTCCTCGCTTTCACAAGGATAAAATTCACAAAAGCTGAAGTAATATCTTGTTACCACATCTGAGTCTGCTTTGCCTGTAAGAAAAGCCACTGCTGCTTACACTTGAAAAGAAGTAACTTCAGAAAAGCATCAGTTGATTACAATACTGTGCATTTTCTTTACTGACGCACATTATATACAATTCTTCCTAAAATTTAAGAACTTTATCAGCATTCCCTTTACCAACTGAATGTTCATTCCAACACACAGAAAATACCAACATACCAAAAATACCAACAAAAATTTTACAAAACACATTCAGTCCTTTCCCTCTCACCTTGATTGCGTGCTTCAGTGCATGAGCATCAAAAATATGTGCTGGTCTCATCAAAGATACCATCAATGTTTCAAACTTGCCTGTAAGTTCTGATTTCAGGTCATCCACAAGATCCTAGTACAGAACAAAAGTACCGCAATGAATAATGACTGAAGACTTCAAAGGGACACCCCGTGTGTCTGCAAGTTAGAAGACTCTGGAGATGCATTGAAAAGGACACAGGATAGGGTTCTTTTTGTTTTAACTGGTATGTGACCTAAACAAACGTAACCAGATAAAGAGGGGGAAAAAAAAGATGCTTGTGCACTTGGAAAACCTGAATCATAAAAATCATAGAATCCTTAGTGTTGGAAAGGACCTTTAAAGGTCATCTAGTCCAACTGTCCTGCAATGAACAGTGACACCCACAGCTCATTCACGCTGCCCAGAGCCCTGCCCAGCCTGGCCTTGAATGTCTCCAGGGGTGGGCCAGCCATTGTATATCTAGGAAACCTGTTCCAGTACCCCACCACCCTCACTGTAAAAGACTTTTTCCTTATATACAACCTAAGCCTACCCTATTTAAGTTTAAAACCATTTCCCCTTGTTCTCTCACCACAGACCCTGCTAAACAGCCTGTCCATTTGTTTCTTACAGACCCCCTTTAGATACTGAAAGGTCTCTTTCTCTTCTCCAGGCTGCACAGCCTCAGCTCTCTCAGTCCTTATAGGAGAAGTGTTCCATTCCTTGAATCATTTTTGTGGCCCTCCTCTGTATGCATTCCAACAGGTCCATATCTCTCCCATACTGCAAACTCCACATCTGGACACAGTACTCCAGGTGTGGCCTCCCTAGTACAAAGCATAGGAGTAGGATCACCTCCCATGCCAATTCTTCTGATGCAACCCAGGATATAGTTGGCTTTTTATAGTGGGCTGCAAGGTCACATTGCTGGCTTATGTCCAGCCTCCCATTCACCACTACCCTCAGGTCCTTTTTGACAAGGCTGTGCTCCATCCTTACGTCCCCCAGCTTGTATTGGCAGTAGGGGCTGTCTTGACCCAAGAGCAAAATCTCACACTTGGATTTGTTGAACCTCATGAGGTTAACCTGGGCCCACTGCTCAAGCCCATCTAGGTCCCTCTGAATGGCATTCCATCCCTCAGGTGTATTAACAACACCCACAGCTTGTCACCTGCAAACTTGTTGAGGGTGCACTTGACCCCACTGTCAATGTTATTAATGAAGACATTAAATGAGCATCTATCCCAGCACTGACCCCTGGGGGACACCACTCATTACTGATATCCATCCAGACACTGAGCCATTGACCGCCACTCTCTGGACTCAGTCCTGCAGCCAGTGCTTTGTCCACTGAACAGCCCAGCCTTCAAATCCATATCTTTCCAATTTGGTGAGAAGGATGTTGTGGGGTATCATATTATGCTTTGCTTTTGTTTTTGGTTTTTTTTATTATTTTCTTTAACATAGAAATACTTTAAACACTAGTGACTAACTGCACTAACTATTTTAAGTAATGGTTAACCGCTAAAAGAAAGCTGTCTTTCCTTTAAACTACTTTATGGCATTCTCCACCACTATATTTGGTGTCATCCTCTCCTAAGATATTAGACTGCTTTGTTTCTATCACATTTTCTAGCTCTAAAAAACTGTCTTCCTGCTATTGCTTTACATGAAAGATATGAAGTCAAAACATTTGATAATTCCTTCCATACTGAGGATAAGGTCAGTATTAAAAGCATACTAACAGGAAACTATGCAAGCTTTTGCACTAAAATATAAGACATATTATAACAGTGTACATGGAAGAAAAAAACAAAACCAACATTTCTTTCTTTTGATAATCTAAATTGAGTGTTCTAACCTAGTCAGCCATTAAGGATATGAAGAAGGGGAAACAGAAGCTAAACTTGATTTTCTTCAAAGGAATCTTTTACAGAAACCACAATGAATGTGCCTCGCTATCACAACTAATCATCAAAGGACACATACAGCTAATTTCTAGAGTTCTTTTTTCTTTTTCTCACCCTGCCAAATAGTGTTTTAAAAGCAGATGCAATTTCTTGACGTTGAGCATTACTTCTGCAGGTAAGGATCTTCAGAATAGTCTCTTCATCAGTCCCTGAAGTTAGAAAGAACAAGAAACACTTACAAACAAACTCCAAAGAAAATAAACAGGAAAAAAAAACCCACCACAGCATAAGCACAAACTGAAACAGGAATAAAAGATGCTTTGAAAATAAAAATCTACTGACAAACAGCAGAATCGTGTAAATAACAAGTGTCACCAGACCTCTAGCTGAGCCACCACGTTTGGTGCTTTGCTACAGCAAAAATATAGCAGAGGACCCAAGTACTGCTATTTTCTGCTTTCCATCAGAGCCCAGTTCCAAACAGTGCTCCCAGCTCTGCAGATGTCACGTAAAAAAATACATTTAGACACGGCTGCAGCTTATAAGAGAGCCCTGCTTTCAGGCTTTTCAAGGGACATAAGAGTGCATTAAGACATTGTATACTATACATTGTATACATGATGTATATTTAAGACTGTACGCTCAGTCAACTCCCAGAAAAACTCAGTCCAGCACCCCTAAAAGTCCCAGGGTAGGAAAGTATGTAGCTACTATCCATTTTATATACAGTAGGTTACAAAATGGTCCTCACAGCACAGGATCTTGCTAGCTGCATTGCATTTGTCAGTGGACCTGAGGTTTAGTGCATTTCATTCTCCCCTTCCCTGCTTATCCCCACAGGCAGCTTCAAAAGTATCGATTAGGACTTGTTATCACGGCAAAGATTTGTGGCAGGAGGCTATAGCCTGAGTTAACAGACCACTCCTTAGTATACCTCCATTCTGTGTGCTTTGTATTTAACCACAACCATAACACACTTGCGCTTTTTCCAAGCACAGAGCTTCTACTATACTGCAATAATTTTCCAGTTATACCCTTTCAGTTCATAGTCAAACTTACTGTGCAATAAAACCCTACATGTAGAAAAGCCTGTGGAGTATTCATTTTTAAATAAGGTCTATCCAAGCCATCTTTTTTTTCCTTGTGTTAATCTAAAAACAAACATTATTGAGAGCAGCACAGTCAGAACTAGAACATGCCCAGATTTCTGCAGTTCTGAGGCTGTCATCTGTAGCATGTAGACACACACTTTATCCTTCTCTGCTAGTGTAAAAAAATGATTTCAGAAAGGATGTTTCAAAGCAGGAGCGAGAGCCCTTTCTTTTCCCTAAAATATTAAATACTTCTTACCCATTCCCTTCATGGCCTTGCGAAGGGCTTCTGCATCAGCTCTGGCATCAAAAGGAGAGAACGCCGTCACAGTGCCTCTTGTATACTAGGAAAAAAGAAGAGTGAGAAAAAGGAAAAAAAAAACATGATATAGAAGATAAAGTGTCATTCAGTTGTATATGAGCTCAGATTAAATTTGAATCCAAGACTCAAAAGCAAATAGCATTCTTCATGTCCAAGTAGCAATTTGTGGGCATTTAAATGCAGCTCTCACTAAAGGTCCTGCCGTATTTCCATCCAGCAGTAGACCAGCTAAATTCAGGTTTATTTGCATAAGGGTAGTTCACAGAATTTGTTCTGACAACACAATGGAGCCTGAACGCAGAAAAATGAGTGAAATTATCATACCTTAGAATAATACGGGAAATTTACTGCACAGACTACACAGGACAGAAAAGCTGCACAGAGAACCAAGATGTGTTTGGAAATAAGAACTTATTTCCATCAAGCAAAGTGCACTGGAGCTTTCAGTCAGTATCACACCAATTCCTTCCATCCTGCTGCAGATGCGACAGTTCAAGACAGCTGAGACAGTTCTACTGTGCTCTATCTATACAGGTAATATAAAGAACTACAGAGGTCAAAAAACAGCCAAAGGGAGAAACAGCTGGCTTTTGGGAACAGGTAGGCTTTCTAACAGCAGAAGGAGAAATCTTTCATTGTAAGTATAGTCATACTGAAGTAGCAATTAACATAGGAAAAGCATTTTTCCAAACTCAAGGAAGAGTACAAAAGGAAACACAAAGAAACCCACTAAGATTAAGGCCAGGTTATTTTATGGGCAGAACAACCATCTGGCCTCTGTGACACAGTCTTTCCCTTTCCCTTGAGTTAGCAAGTTTAGCCTCACAGTGCTTTGGTTTCAAGTCAACATACTCATCTAGGGTAGGTCAGCCAGAAAAGTACAGAGGAAAAAGAACTGGAAAGCACCAACCAGAAACTGCCCTGAAGCACTGCTGCCTCTCAGGCCATCTGTGTGTTATTATCAGAGAATCCTTAGCACTCCCAGAGCAGAAGTAGTAACAGGTTGGGATTACCCCACTCTACATCAGAAATTCAGAACACAAAGTTTAACTGTGTTTAAGAGCAACAGCAAACTTCTTTCTGATAAAAAAGAAGCCAGCATACAGCAGAGAAATGTCAATTCCACTGAAGCATTCTCCCTTTCAGCATTACAACAGTAACAAAACATTACAACATTACAACAGAAACATTACAAGCACGTTTTGAGGTGATATTTCAAATTTAGGCGCATCAGTCTGTACTTACTGTCTTTTTTGCTAGATAATTCCAAAAACTTTCATGAAGGAATCCCAAGGATTTAGGTGTCAATACTGTAATATTGGATTTAATCTGCTAGAACAGGCAAGGATTGAGAAGTCCATATTTTCCTCCTCCATTATTACTATACCAACCAACATGGGGTTATTCAAAAGGGTATTTCCTACTGCTTTGCTTCATATCACCTTATAAAGCCAACATTATACAACTACCACGACCTTCCTTTGGAAATCCCTGTCAGGTCATTCTATCTCAGATAAAGTAATCACTGGTTTTTAAGTAAAAGTTTTCCTTGGCTTACATTTTTATAAGCAAGTGGTATTTCCCTAAGTGATTCCTAAGTCTTGCAACAATGACCCCCAGCATTTCTCTCTGTCTGTTCTAGAGAAGGTATGAGCAAATACTAAATACTAGATTAAAAATCACTCTGCATTATCCTTCTTGCTTTTATTAACCAAGCAATCTTCCATAATTCCCTTTCAAAACACACTGGGGAAAACCTCACTATACACGAAATCTGATAAGCAGTTCTTGGTGCAGCTGCAAAATAAAAGTTATCTTGATGACTGGATGCCATTTACGTTCCACACACTTTCTTCAAGCATGCATTATTTACTGGATTTTGGCTACACTATCACCCTTAAGCAATCACAGAATCCTTGAAAGGCACTTAACTAGCCCATCAGAAATACTGCGGCAGCTCTGCCATTCAGGATAACAGAAATGCTCATCAGTGGGGACCACAGACACAGCATCTGTAGCAGGAGAACCTCCAGTTATGTGTGCTGACCTTTATACTGTATGCCAGTGCACATTGAGCACAACTACCAGCAGGGACTGTTCATATAAGACAACCTTGGACATAGTTTTATCAGACCTAGTCAGACCTGAGTTCTCAAAGCACCTTCAGAATCCACCTATGGGCAGACCTAATGCTAACAATACATGCCCCAGCACTGAGAAAGTGTTGATCTGCCTGTCAAGAAACTACATATCTAGCCTTCCAGAGCACTGCAGTGACTCAGCAGTCAAGGTATGGCGGTCTATGTCCAGTTATGTTTAACAATTGCAAATCCATCCAAAATGTTCCACTGTCCAAGGAGTGCCATTACCAGTTATCCTGGTTTCAGCTTCTTATTTGCAAAAGTCAGTGGGCAGAAAGATCAGCAGTGGCAAGAAACTGAGCCCAAGGAAGAAAAAGCTGCACCTTCTTTCCCAAATGCAGCGTTTTGGGGTCACAGAATGAAAGAGTAAGCACCACTTCACAACCATCGTCACTATCTGAACCACTGAAGTCAACCTGCAGTCATGGAGAATTAGTAGTAAGAGCTATGAACCAAATGTGTTCAACAAAATAACAGATCGACACAAGAGTTTCTGACAGAGACCAGACACATTTGTCAGACATCCAAGCCAGTGTTAACGCTTAGTTTCATCTTTAATAAAAACAGACTTGTTTTTGCAGATCGATCACAGCTTTACAACTCCTATGCCATCTTTAGTGGCACAGCATGAAAAATAGCGAACTGAAAGACAACAACAGATTTATTTACAAACTTTGTAACTTTTGACAGAGGTAAATGAATTATCCTACTTCTAGTATCTCTAGGAAAGCAGCTTGTTGTTTGTGCAGACTAGATTCACTGTAACAGTACAGCCTCATAGGACACTATTGTTGTGGTCAGTAATTTCCTCCCTCAGAGCAGTTCCTCTCTCCACCCAAAGAACAACAGAAAGGAAAACACAAATCAGCTTTTATATAAATACATTTGTAATCTGGATCACTTTGTAGAAATGAGTGTTCTACACAGAGGGCGGTAAAACCAAAGGGAAGACAATAGGCAAGACCTTGACAGAAAGAGTACTGAAGGATTGTAACACCCAAAGCCTAACCACATGTCTTTCTGTCTACGTGCCCCATTAGGCTGAGTGTTAAGCAATCACAGGCAGCACAAAGACAATTTGAGATGGTATACTAGAAATAAAGAGCAGCTTCCATTCTCTCAAGACACCTGTCAAGAGGACCAATGAAGGTTACAGATACACAAAGTTGGCATGAAAAGGCAGAGGTAGAAAGAGAACAAAAGACTCTGAAGCAAGAGAAGATCTAGGTCATGCTCCTCCAATAAGGAAATCCATGTTGCTTCACATCTTTGTTTATTCTGCTCTAACAGAAGTCTGCAGAAGGACAAGAAGTTACGTCATCAACCAAACTGCTCCCGAGCAGCACCTCAGAGTTATTTTTATTTCTCCCAAAAGACAACTTTACTTCACAAATTGGCACCATGTGGCCACACATCCTGGTAACAGCATTATCTGTAACATCAACAATAGCCACCTAATGAGGTTCCCTTTATTTTTTCCTAGCAAGCACACAATTTCCCATTTACAATGCTTACCACTATTCAACAAAAAAAATTATTCATTATCAGCAAACAAAAGGCCGTACTTGAACTGATTCAGATTTATTTCCAGCTAGTCTTGGCCCACACCCACTCGTAGCCATGTTTCCCACACACACGAAGAAATAACCTCCTTTCAGGATGTTACACAGCAGCTACAGAAGTTTCGTACTGGAAAGCCCAGCATGTAGTACAGAGGAGGCTGTATGCAGCAGCATTTTTATTTTAACCCTCCATCTGTTTACAAGGTGGCACAGGAGAACTGTGGAGTGGTGAGAATGGAAATGGAAAGTGTCTTCCAAACAAGCAAAAAGGACATGCTATTTCAGGACACCAAAATGAGCCTAAAATGTCACGTGCTTAAATAAATTAAAGACTTACTTGAGATTTTTTTCATGTAAGTATACCCATCTTGTAGACAAAGCACAACAGAGAGACTGTCAGTAAACTGAAAGCCTTTGGACTTACTGAAGACCAGACAGATCCCTGTTAAAACCACACTTGAAAGCCAACGCCATGTAAGAACAAGCTTATACGTGCCTACCAAAATTTCAACAGTAGTAAGGACAAAAATGATGCATACATGCACACAGCTAGTATCAGTCCACAACCAAGTCAATTCTACAAACCACCTATCTAAGTTTAGTAATGCTACTGATCATCTACTTGAATGGAAGGAATAAGCTCTGGGCAGCAGACTGCATTCACATCTGTCTTACTATATTTAAACTTCAGGCAACAAAAGGGCATTGCTCAACATCTGCATTGAACTCTGAGTCAGCATATTACAGGGGTATCAAAGACAAAAAAGGAAGAGGGGAGTGCGGTGGGGAGAAGGTAGAGACAGCAGAAAAGAGAGGGAGAAGGTAAGATCAACCAACAGTAACTTGGGAACCAGCACAGGGACATGTGCAAAAACAATCAGAGAACTTGTTCTAACAAAGAAGCCCAGCAAAGCCAACAAGCTGCTCTGGACCCAACCTTGGAAAAGTGTTTGCACTTTGGAACACCAGAAATAATCCTCTAAAGCAACACTGAAGTTAGTGATGCTACTCTTATGCTCCAAGTCATTGAATCAAGGTTGGATTAGACCTCTGAGATCACCAAGTCCAACTATCATAGAATCATACAATGGCCCGGATTGAAAAGAACCACAGTGATCATCTAGTTTCCCCCTGCTGTGTGCAGGGTCAGCAACCACCAGACCAAGTCACACACAGGCTGGCAGAACAGGAACTGTTGTACAGCACCAACTGCAAGCAGCCCTTTCCTGGCAGTTTATAAACGGAGATGCAAAATGGTCTCCACAAAACACTGGGGAGTAACAGGCCAAAACAGACCAGTCCACAGCACACAAACAGAATATATTCCTGTTGCCTTCTTACAAGATTTCTCAATAAGGAAACACAAAATAGCACTTCCAAGGCAGGTAGTTTATCAAGCGGGAAGGGACTGCCTCATACATATCTATTCATTAAACAAAGACCGCTACACATGTGGATGTGTAGGAAAAGAACTGCGTCTTAGGACTGCAGCATTTTTCCAGTCAAAGGGAAAAAAGACAGGCATGGAGAGCCCAGTCTGTGCAGCACACTATGGCATGCTGCAATTTTCCACAAAATGAATGAATCTTTTTCTCCTGGACACAGAGCACAGAAAATCCCTCAGCAACACAGAAAAAGAAAGAACTGTTGCCATGCCTGAGAGAGAACAAGTACTGTAGTGACAGAGTCTCCAAAGACAACTCACCTTCTCCAGAGGTTTTATTCTTCATTGATATATCCAGCCTATACAGGACTCTAGTACCCTGTGCTCTGCAGCCTTTCTAAATGCTGAACCTTTGGTTTCACATATAAGTAACTACTGGTAATGGATTTTCCACATTTTTATATTAATTTATGCCTATTTTCATTTCTTAACCATTGCTCCATGGTGCAGCAAAGTTAAAAACAGGTTTCTGCCATGAGGATCAGATCATATTGGTTTGGTTTTTTTAAAGGAATGACAGGCTGCAAAGCTTCAACACTCTTTCCTTCTTGGCTGCATCACCTCACAGGCAGAGTGCCACAGAAGTCGGGGGAAGCAGCCATCTGAATGTGGGAACAGGAGGGCAAGACCTCCCTGGTACAAGACTTGATAGAATCATAGAATCACAAGGTTGGAAAGGACCTACAAGACCATTTAGTCCAACTGTTCTCCTATCACCATTACTACCTCTAAGCTACTAAATCATATCTCGTAGCACCTCATCCAGACACCTCTCAAACACCACCAGCTCCCAGGGCTCCAGCAAAGGTCAAGAATTAGTGCCTTGGTGGAACAGACTACAAATGAATTGCAAGTTTTCATGCTTTTACTAAGAGGAAGTTTCCTCTGAACTTTCTTTCCCAGCTTTATCAAGGAGTTTGTAACTGGCTTTCTATTCATACATTAAGCATATAATCCAATGCCAGCAATCATCATCATACACTCAGTTCATGCACTGACTGCAAAGCAGCAAATAAATCACGAAGTTCCTTTCTCTGGATGCAACATCCTTTCAAAAGGTGAGACAAATCAGAGCACAAATACACATTTCAGTGCCTGCGCACAAGTGTTAGCCTTCCTATCAACTAAGCCCAACGTTCATCTGAGAGCACTTAATCCCAAACTTAAGTCAAATCATTTTATGAATAATAAATAACTGACTCAGCTCACTTTCATTTAATGATACTCCTACGGGCTGTTATTATCCATGGAATTCAAAACTTTCTCCTAAACTAACTCCGTCCTAGCTAAAAGGCTACTGGTTGAGAATAGAATAGTTCTGTTGGAAGGGACCTCGCGGATCACCCAGTCCAACTGCCACGGAGCTACGGGACAGAACCGCACTCACTGCGACCTTCGGGAAGCGCCTTGCACTTTCTACAGCCGTACAAAGCCCACAGATAAGCAACTAAGTTCCTACTTTGCTGCTCAGAGCAGGGATGGGGTATATACAAGCGACGCGGCTGACTCGTATCGCAAGCCCCGCTCCAGTGCAGAAGGACAGAGGCAGGGCGCTGCGCTGGAAGGGAGAGCCGGACTCGCGGCTGCAAAGCTTGCAGAACAGAGCGAATAAGGGAGGCCCAAAGCCCCAGGATTTTTCTCCCTCCTCCTCCAGCGGAAAGCGCCTCCGCCCAGGCACGGCATGAACCCGCAGCCCCGAAAAGTTGGACAAATTAGTGGAAACTGACGGGGAAAAAAAAGAAAAAAGAGTGAGCAGTGCATGACGTGTCCCTCACATGATCGGCCACTTTCCCCGTCCTCCTCCTTCTCTCCACATCCCCCGCCAGGCTCGGGGATGGGCCGATTTAAGGAAGACCTGAAAGAAACCAGAAACTGCGGGAGAGCCGGGCCCGCAGCCAGCCAGGGCAGCCCGTTGATGGGCGGCCGTTCCGCGATGCCTCCCGCCTCACCTTCGCCATCTCCGCGGTTCGCGGGGTCGGGGCTGGAGCCGAATCCGAGTCTGTAAAGAGAGACGCGACAGTGAGCGCCCGACCGCCGCCCGCACCCCGCCCGGCCCGCAGAGCGGCTGCGAGCCCCGCACCGCGGGCAGCTCCCTCACCGCGAGCGTCCGCCGAGCCGCCGCCCAGAGCCGCAGGGAGCGCCGAGTGAGACGCAGAAAACGAAGCGAGCTCCGGCCCCGCCGCTGCCTGCTCCACCCCGGGGCCGGGCCAGGATCCGCCCCGGGCGGGCGGAGAGCCATGGCCGCCTCCAGCGGGCGGTGGCCGCGGTGTTCCCGGCCCGGGACTCCGTGAGCCGTGGGCGCAAGGCGGGGAGCGCCACGGGGTGGGTAGAAGCGTGAGTTCGGACGTGAAACTCCCTGCGATGGCTTTCACTTTTGCGCCCAAGTGCCTCCCAAGGGGTAGGCGGACTGTGCGGCTCTTCCTTTAGCTGCTCCCTCACCCGCACCGATGAGATCCAGCTGAGCCTTAGGCGCGAGGAGAAGTACAACTCAGATGGAACGTAGCGCCTTTGCCAAAATAAGACGCGACCATCTCATTACGTGAGGTTTTTAACGTGCTTTGTCTTAAAGCCAGTGATGTTTTTCCTTCAGAAAACAGCGAATTTATTGATTGTGGTGTGACTTTAAATCTTTTGTCCACCATTTCTTGATCCAGTGCACATAAAGCTCAGGAAAAACATGAAAACCACCCAGCTGGCTTTATTTGCAGGATCAGAAAGTGCCCTGATTTCCTGAATCGGAGCCTGATTTTCTTCTTCTAATCTGTTGAAGCAACACTCTACACACGCTGCAAGATGCATGAAGGGAATAGTGAGTTGCTCATTATATAAGCCTAAAAATGTACACACGGATTAGATGTAGGATCAGGGTTTTCAAGGAAACACTGAGTTATGAAATGGTGTCAAAAATCATAGCTAGCGTTCAGACTTGTTGCTGTCAGGTTAAGCACAACCGAGCTTGCACACACCCATCCCTGTCTGGGGAAGCAGAAGTCCTTTTCTGCCTCCACGTTATATCCAGAGCAGACATGGATCACGCTGGGATTGCATTTCAAGCTTTGCAATCTAGAAAGCGCACACGTACAGGCACAAAAAGGTGTCAGTGGGCCCTCTTTAATGCACTCCACAAGCCCAGTGATTAGATGGAAGCATGTGAATGGAGGTAATTGCATTCTGAGTGCCAAAAGCCACAGATGTGAGCACAGCCAAATGGAATTCAAACTTCGTTGGTGACTCAGACGTGCGATAAGGAGCAGCTATTGGGTAATGAGAGATTCTGAAAAAGGTTCTGTCAGTATTATTTGAATGATTAGTCAGGTATCTAGAAACCAACAGAGCTCCAATCCCCTTTGAAATAGGTTAGTAATATCTGTTACAGCAAATACACGTCTTCAATGACATAAATGTATCTATTAAGCTTTACAAGTAACAGAAGCAGCCTTTAAATAATTTAGAAGTAGTTGCATGTTGGTCTAACACGTTATTTAGCAATAGCATCTGAATACCTAGAAAGTCACCACACCACCCCAGAAAGACGGCAGTCCCAGCTGTCCCTGTGTTCCCACCCCTGTGCTGTTGCAAGCCCCTCCTGGCTCCCATAGAGCTGCAATAAACGCTTGGAATTCTTAGCTTTCTGTAACACCAAGCATGGCTTAGACTAAGCAATATGACACCAAATTTCTGCGAGCCTAGTGAAAGAGCTGCAAAATTGCTATGCCTATAATAATGCCTTCTAAAAAAAGAAGAAAAAAAATAAATGATACTCCTTCCCAGCTTTTCATATATTCATATCATGTATTCTGAGCTAGGAGAATAGATTTTTTTCTTTTTAATTGTGTGTCTTTTGTTTCCTATACCTTATTTAATATCTTTACTAATTTATGCTCCCAAACATATGAAAGTATCAAATAGCCTTTAATTCCATTTCACCTATAAACATCATGTTGGAGGCTGTGGATCTGGGAGCAAATTAAGACATTTGTTCTGCAGTGTCTCTGTGTGTGCTTTGCTTCTCACATATCATGGAGGAAGTTCACCATTGTTCTCTTCAAGGTCTGAACAGTTTTCATCTCTTCTACCTTTGAGCAGCTGACACAAAGCACCTTCTTGTTCCTTCCCTCGCTCGCAGCCAAAGATGAGGTATTGTTCAACCAAACAAAGATAACCTCTGGCTTTCAAATTCATGATGAATGGGAAAAAGAATCTTGGATGCAAGAACAGGGCACTTTCCCTCTCTGGAGGGGTCTGACATGCATGCTGCAAGATGAACTGTGACTCCAATGGTGGAAAAGGTTAAACTGAGCATAAAAAAGTGTCTAGTTGCCAGTAAGGAATAAAACCTTCTCTAGTTAAAACTAAAATGTTAGCAAGATTTGATTAAGCAAGTAAATATTTGTGTAACTTCATGGAGTGAGTGGGCATAGAGGAGTTTTGCAACAAAATTATTAATGATTTGCCAGTCTATTTGCCAAGAGCAGGGTTCCAAAAAACTCTCCTAATTACAGAATTTTACTCTTTGTGTTGATTTGAATGCAAAGCGAAGAGGTGAAAATGGCAGTATCAACAAATCCAGAATGAACGTGAAAGATATGAACATACAGCTAGCAAGGGAATGCAAATCACACTGATTACATTCAGTAGAAAAAAATTAAGTCAGGTTGGAAGGGTTACATTTGGTGACTGCTAACATCAGAACATTTATGGCTACAATGTGCAAGTGTTTAACTTAGCTGCTGCTCCAGTATTAAATAACATTCACCTATAAACCACAAGTAAGATTTGTTTGTTTTTTAATAATGCCTATTTTTTACATGACCAAAAAACACATTAGGTGAGAGCAGTCCTTCCCAATCCTTCAACCACTAGAGCATCTTACCAGGATGGAGCAGTCTGCTCTCCAGTGCTGCTGCTGGCACACGGTAATTCCAGTCCGTCCTTAGCACAGAGCTGTAAACACCTGGAATGACAGAAAACAACCAAATAATGTGCTTTGAAGTATGGGTCTTATTCACACAGAGTGAAATTCTGGAGATGGTCTCAAAATCATGCTTCCAAAGTGCAACAAAATGTTGGAATACCTCACTAAGGTGGAGTTTGCTTTGGTTAAACAACCAAGGGCTCAGCAGCCTGAAAACCAATGTAACTGCAGAAGCACAGACTATGTTTGCAACTTCACTTTTCTTCAGGAGGCAAAGAAGGGAATGGATCAAGATAGGGATGTATTCTGAATTTAGTTTTATGTTCTGGAGATACGTTGGCTGCTATGTCAGACCTTAGCACTTCCATGACCACCATGACTCTTGAAAAGTGATTTTAAAAGCCATATATTGATGCAAAACAGAACAATAACAACAAAAAGTCAGATGATTAAAGCACACCAAGTCTTGCTTGCTGTGCATTTCCATTGCTGCAAGGTGAGGAGTACGTTGGCTGGTCTGAAACCCCACATTATTACCAGCATCTTCCTGCAGAGGAGGTGGCAGGAGAGAAGGACAGAAGGCTATGATGGGGACCATTTCCTGTTGGAAGAAGATGGCTTCTATTGCCTCCCAAAGGTGTGCTCAGCTTCAGGGTGGGCAGCTGAAAGAACGTCAGCATCAAGGAGATCTGAGTTAGCTGGTCACTGTGATTGTATGACTATATTCTGGCTTCAAAAGTCACCTTTTGTTCTCCAAAGTTATCGCTATGTTTTCTTCTTAAGGAAAAACAAGTAAACAAACAAAACCAACAACCACTTCAATCTAACCTACACTTACAAGGATCACGAGCCTGCAGGCAGGGCTGCAAAACACTACTCAAAGAAGCATGAGTTCTGTAAACCTTCTGGCTTCTGTATGAAATTCAGATGTGCAAGTCAGACTGGACATATTTATTCAAAATTAATAAGCAAGCAAATTTTCCTTGGACACTGACCACAGTATGAAGTTCAAAATTGCCAATATAGCTGTAAAAGGGAAGCAGGGGTGAGATAAAACAATCACTAGGTACATGAAATAATTAAGTTGGCAAGGGAATCTGGAGGGACTGAAAAGAGTTTTCAAAGACTGGTTATAATATGAAATAGCATCTGCGTGGATTTTGTTGTTTGTTTCATTGTTCTTGTTTTTACTGTTCCCAACAACAAGGTGAAAGTGTTAGAGGATGAAAAGTTAGCACAAAACAGTTACTTTGAGAAGCATGGCCTCTCACAGCTGGTGGTGCTGGACGGCAAAAAGACCAATAGCTTCAAGTGTTTGAATTGACCATTTGCTGTATTAGTGCAGCCTTCCACCATGTGTCATCCGCCCAAAAGGACCATACATAGTTATGTTACCAATAACATTTCTGAGGTATACACAACAACATAGCATCGCAGAAACATACACACAAAGAAAATTAAAGGAAAGATTGATTTTGCTATGCATCAGATGGCTGCTAAAAGGAAAAGGTCCCTTGATGTATCGAACAATCAGAGCACGGCGATCAGATTAGAGCCACTTTCACATGATACAGGATGGCCCATGACAGCCTGTGTCCCAGTTAAGACATTTTCTCTTAAGAAAAAGAAAATCCCATTGCAGAATATTTTCAAAGCCTATTGGAGAAGCACTGGAGAGCTCCAGCCTTACCAGTGAGGATTTTCAGGCTTGGGAAATTTCAGGAAGCAGGCATTGGCACTTGTAGTCACCGTTCTGTTATAATGTTATAACTGAAGATGAATCTTGCAGACTTTTCACTTTTTAATGTCTCTTTGGAAAGGAAACAGTCAAAACTTCTTGATGAATCACAATTCAGAAGAAAGGTAAGGGAGGGGAAAGAGAGCAATTTCGTATTAGTGCTATGATTAATGCTAATAAGATAAATAGTTCTGTTTCAAACTGGGAGCTAGAAGAGTGCCATTTCTCAGTGCCTCATTTCACCCCACTCTTCCACAAGCACAGCAAACTGCTCAGTTGCTAGCACAAATGAAAAGAGCTTTATACTGTGCTTGGGCACCTAGGGTGGATGGGACGAGGCAGAGAGGCTGAGCAGTAACACTGTTAACACAAGAGGGAGGGAGGCTGATACTGACTTACAGGCAGGGTGAAAAGGTTGTGATTTAATACTCACAGAAAGTTTATGAAATTACTTTATGCTGCGTGTGCTGGCACCAAGGGGCTGCTGAAGGGCAAGTTATGAGCACAAAGTAGAGGAAGATGCATTTATTTATTTTTTCTAAGCACTCTGAGACTTGCTTTGGAGACTGCACATTGGTTTGCATTCCAGCAAAGACAGTATCCTGTAAGTGAATCATTACTTTTAATCCACAGCCCATTAGAGTGCAGTGCTCTGACAGATTCTTGATTTCTCTTGGGACACCAGTACAATATGAAAAGGTTAATGGGAGCTAGGAGTACTAATAGCCATTATAGCATCAGCCAGCTGAATTCATCTTACTGCAAAAATGTTTCATTTTCTTTTAGGCAGAGGAGGTGCAGATTTCTTTGGTTATCTATATATAAAGATATATCACAAGGATATCAACAACATAATAATCCAGATTACAAACAAAGAAATCACTCAAGCCAGGCTCCAACACTTGTCTTAGGCCCTTACGTTCATTACTAGGATAACCTCACAACACTATCCTATGGCAAGCTTTGCTCTCCAGGCTGCCCACTTCTCCCCAAGAAGCAGAACTTCCCTCCCTGATGGCTGGGAGCACAGACCTGTCTCCAGCCAAGTGAGAGAAAAGAACTCAGGTGCTTTGTCTGTATTGCTGTATTTCTGCTTGTTCTGTGCAACACTTTTATCTGGATCAAATCACATGCTTTGAGACGCACACATGCACAGGGTGTGTGGAGGGACATCCCATCACTAGTAGAAGAAGACTGTTTTTATTCCCCTTGCAAGCACTTAAAGCATTGTGTGAAGAATTTAAATGTAACCACAAACCTTTGGGATATATCTAAGTAACCAATGTAAGTCCAAAAGATAATTTCCGTAGCCAATTAAGCCATTAATTTTACTTTGGAAGGAGGAGCAGAGAGAAAAGCATTCAGTTGTATTCAGAGGAGGTGTAGCATAGCAAAAATGTGAAAAAATCTAAGCAAAGAAAATAAAACGAAAAGTCAGCCATGAGTGCATGTATCCCTCTCTGTGGGGGAAGAGGAGCATGGAACAGTTTGGCTGAAAGGAACTGGCATAACATCACAAAGTAAATTCAGCCTTTGCATTTTCTTATTTCCAAACAGTTCTGGGTAAGGTCCTGCAGTGAGACTTCTTCCTCATCTACCATTAGCATCCCCATGAGAGTCATGAGATGCAGCTGCACTTATCTTTATTCTCCATCTGAAAATGGAGATAAGCTTGGTAGCAGTGGTTTTGCTACGGCCACAGCTGGTGACAGGTAACTGAAGCCAGGCTACAGGTCACAAGCCACTGACTTGCACTGCTCTGCTCTTTCTTCACACTGTTGAAGGGCCACCGTTAGTGAAAACTGCCTCTTTAGTTTACATATCCTCTAACAAAGAAAAAGAAGACAGAAATCATTTTAAAGGTGTCAGTATAAGAAACACCCTCCCATCTTTACATGGCTATTCTCCCTTGAGACAGCACAAACTGACTCCCATTTTGCTCCCAGAGCAAAATCAGACCCACAACATTTTACTTCAATCATGAGCCGATAAGTTTGGAGGCAAAAACCGAAGTCCACATTGACTTGTGTTCTCTTCAGCCTGTCACACATGTCAATCTCAGTCTTCCAAGCTATTTTTCATAAGAACAGAGTGCTTCAGTTTTGGTCTGTGGGCACTCAGCATCACTCAACAACCCAATGATTTCATCAGAAGGCATTAGCGTCCTAAAGAGCTTCCATCAGTTCTCCTGAACTTACCTTACTTCCATCTTTTCTTTCCCTACCTTCTCATCTACCTTCTAGCATAAACATCTAGTACTCCCACAACCAGAAGGAACATTGAAGAGAATTCACAAGCAGCTAGAGATGCATATTAAATGCTACAACCAGAAGTGTCTGCTGTAATTAATGGACCTAAATGGCAGCATCCCTGACTTCTTCTAGTGAGAGGATATAACATTTATATATCTGGGAAAGTTACACTGTGAGCTTTTGAAAAAGGTGGTATGTTCACACCTGTGTGATGCATTCAGAGAAATGAACAGGAGCAGATGTATTTTACTCTTAGTACCAAACTTATTTACTTCTTGGTATTATATTATCTGCTGGAGACAGCTGCAGACACAAATTACCTCTTTCTTCCAGCCAAAATAATAGATACTTGAGTCTAATTAAGACTTCTCTTTCCAGCTGTGAGCTTTCACCTTGCTACATTTCTGCTTTAGGGGGCAGCTGTTCAGAGAGGGTGAGCAAAGTAAGGCAGTACATCCTGGAAACGGAGAGCAGCTGCTATGCCTCTAACCACTGGAGGAAGCCAGCAAACATGCAGACATCACAGCAACACCAGCTGCCACCTGCACAGTCATTAATGGAAGGAATCCCCATTGCAGCTCCATGCTACAGAGGTGCTTCTGCACACACTGCAAGGAGGCTCAGGACAAACGTACAGAGACTGATGACAAGAGAATCATGAAACAGACCTCTGGGATCCAGAAGCTAGAATCCACACTGGCTGTCAATATGTAGTTTTGGAGCTAAAGTGCATATCAGCTGCAGAGGGACAGTGGTGAATATCACCATCTGGATGTACACTGGCTGTGTTTTGCAGTCCACCTCACAGACTTTTGAGGCACAAACCCTCTGCTCAGACCTGCACACAGATGCAACACACAGCATAATTCATGTGTAGCTTTGACTCAGAAATCTCTTTAAGATTTATTTATTTTTTCAAAGGAACCAACAAAGAAGTAGTTTATGCTGAACCCTTGCCACTGTTAGTAGCTACAGAGCAGAAAGCATGAGCTTTGTGCAAGGATTTCACTAAAATACATATCCCAGTATAGCAGCACCACTAGACAGCATATCAAAAACAAGTTACTGTGCACTATATGGTGACAGAGAAGAATGCCTACGTTTTGTGTCAGACCTGCATTCCCATTCCCAGCCCCTGCAGTAAGCTTGCTAAACCATGTACAGTCACTCCTGGCAACGATTTTATTTGAAAATAGCTGCGGTAATAGGCAAAGGGGAAGTCAAAATGTGAATAATGCAAATACTGACATACTGAAATCACCTTCCCATATGCCAAAGAAAGAAGTGACTTTAAAGCAATGTTAAAGCGTATAGAAAATGGGACATCTAGTGGCAACGCCCGGGAAGTGAAACTACAGAGATAGAAACTATGAGAACACTTCTCATGAGCACGGATTAAGTCTGTGACGAAATAGAGGAATAACACTGATGATACGCAAGAGTCCTCAAAAATGCTGTACTGGGGTAAAATTTTATTCCAGGAGCTCATACAATTTCTCTTTCTGAATAATTAGTTAAAAGGAAAATACATAAATAAATAAATAAATAAATAGCACCTATGCAAACAGATAGATATTCCATGGGCTTTTCTTTCATCATACACTTACTAGTTGTTTCCCTGTACCCCACCCCTTCTAAAAACAAAAGACCAGTGCCATTCAGTCATCATCTGTGTAACGGATCCACACTCAGAAATGTGATTCTGACATCATTTGTAGGAAGTTAAAGCTGCTGACTCTGGCATTGAATGGAAAGAAGAGGGTTGTTTACCTTCACCGTCCCCTCATGGTGCTGGTGTTTGATCCCACAACACTTTTGCTTACTCCCAACAGCTATAGGCAGGCCCCCTGCTAGCTCTGATCTTTTCAGTGTGAAACCATCAGCAGGATCCTGATAGTAGATGCTAAGTGAAAAGCTCTGGTAGATCACCTCAAGCAAACAGTTTGTATTTGAATTGGGAAAGCTGACTTCTGAGCTAGAAGTGGGCCTGTGACAAACATGGCACAGTAAATGGGGAAAAATAGTGAAAGGTCCTGTGGTTTTAGGTTCTTTGTCATCAGTCCTTAAGAGCTAAACTTGCAGGCAAAGCCTTATGTTACACACCAAGGAATTAGATTCCATGCCAGAGAAACAATACACTAGCAAATCCTACAGCAGTGAGGAAAAAGACGAACAAACAAGGAGAAAACAGTGAAGCCCATAAATAAGCCTGGTTACTTCAGAGCAGATTGCAACTAAAACCATTGCGATTCATAAAAGCCTTTGTTTTTTTCTGCTGCATTAGCAACGGGTACATTTTCAGTACTTCCTAACATCCACATAACTTCCTCCTCAGAGGAAAGCAGAAGGAAAAGGATTTTCATGACGGTGAACCCTCTGTATAATTGAGGCAGATTTCAGTCAGGCAAAGCTTTTTAACTTTGATATTCATAAAAAAACATCAAGCAAAATAGCTTCCGAGCAGTCAAAGAGAAATCAGGTCAGGCACTGAATATCCTCAAAGAACTGGACTAAAGCAAAGATATCAAACTTAAAAGACTCATTTGAATGTAATTTCTCCTTAAGTTAACATTGCAGTTACAGAATTATTCATTTATTTTAAAAGCTGATATGTTGCCTGCAGAAGCTCACAAGCAATGCTTCGTTTCTCAGGACTGCAAGCTGAGACAAGCAAGCAGATCAGTTTGTTCCACATCTCCTCACACCAAGTGGCTCAGCCTCTGACACAGGTACTTGTTTATGCTTGAGATCTTTCACCTTTTGAAACACTGCCACCTTCAGATTTCCGTGGACCCTGACATTGTTGAGGGGCTAGCGGCAAAAACAAGAGGTTGAAAGGGAATTTGTTTGGGGACTTAGTGCTATCAGCATGAGCTAGTAACTTAATATCAAAGGAGGAAAACTTCTGCAGGTTCATCAAGCGTGTCTGCTCAATGCATCTCCAAGGAACCAGCCATTCACGTGGCAAAACAAACCCATGCCAATGCAAACACTCTTTCCCTAGACAGTTTCACCCATCTTCCAAGCAGCAACAGACTACAGGAAAAAAGTGCTGAGTCTCCCCTGTCTAGTAGTCCAACTCACAAACTTTGTTCATTTGTCCCTGTAACACACTCCAGGCAGACTCAGGAGTTTCTGACCAGTGTTAAAGCAGCAGATACAATACATGCAGAGTCATTCAGAGCCTATTCGCAGATCTGGCTCCAAACAGTAAAATGGTTCAAGGCAGGCAGGTCACCTCAAGCCACCTCCTACTGAGTGGGAGGCAAACAAGCCCACCACCCACCTGCCTTGTATCCCTGCCAGCAACCCTGACTTGCTGCAAGCTCAGAGTCATGCCTGTTTCCCATCTGAGGAATTAGGGCAATAGGGTTGGCCCAAACACCAGCCTCAAGAGAGGGCACACACAGGTCAAGCACAGCACATTTCCCTCCCAGCTTTAGCCATGTACAAGGTGATTGAATTCAGCTGAGTTTGAACAAATTATCTGAATATAGGACTGGTATAGAGCAGTGATGAATCATCTTTTCCACCACACTTATTCTTGTATGCAATAATTTATTGTGGACCTCTAACTCCTCTCCTAAATATCCATAATCTTCTGACAGCTGAAGAGTCTTCAGTGATTTCACATCTGAATGAGGGCAACATGCACACAGAGGTCTCCAGCAAGGTCTGACTTCACCAAATCAGAGTTACAAGGTTTAAAGGCTTCTATTTTAACCACATTGTGCATTTTGACACAGAAGTATGTTACATCATTTCAGCTTCTGACAAATTACCATAAGTCACTCTTGGCAAGATCATTTCACTGGGGGCTTATAAAAAGACCACAAAGACTTGCTTTAAAATCAAGGAAGAAGGAGCACAAGGGTTCACCTCCCTATAAGGCAAGACATGCCTTATGGTGTGCTAAGCACCCTTACAGGTTATCCTAAGCTGCACTCACAGCCAGATAGAAAACCTCCGCACAAACACTGAAAGTTCTATAGAACTGCTTTTACTTTCTTGGTTTCTACTCTCTCATGCATTGAGCTAAAGGAGCAGCTTCCCTTCCCCTCTGTCTGCTGACAACGTGAGTTGTGTCCCACTCTGTACTGCTCCCAGCCTGCCTCCCCCCTCCCCACGCAGCTCATTTTGGCCAGGTCTGCCAGCAGCACCTCAGAGGGCTTGCAGGAGCAGCCTGCACTATCACAGAGTCAGCAAGGCATAATACCAACATCTGAGCTGAGCTTTTTCAGTTTTGACAGGAGAACATTAAGTTTTCACCTCATGTCTGAACTTACATGGCATTTGTACCATGTGGGAAGGATTGGTTTGAGTACATCAATCACCTCAAAGAAAGAGAAAACCAAAGAGGAAAAGTATATGCCAGCAAACCTTTCCTGCAGAACAGAACAGCTCAACTTGCCTTCAGTAATCAATCAAGACAGCAGCAAAGCCTGTTCCAGCAGAGATAGCTGATCTCTTGTGAAGGAATGGATACCTCTGAACATTTCATTACCATTAGTTAAGACAAAGAGTTGCCTCTTAACATCTCCATCTCCTTTGGTATAAATATTAATAAGGCACACACCACCGACCAGATACAGTGCAGCTTGCAGACACTGCCGACCTTTAGAAAAACAGCTGTCTCCTTCTCCTGATAAGACTGAAAATCTCTGCTGCTAATCACATGCCACAGAAACATTGGCGTGTGTGTACAGGTTCCAGGTCTGGTTTTCAGTTTACTTCCATCGCTTGTTTTAAACCAGCAGCTACTGAAGTCACTTAGATAATACAAGTTGTGTTTTTGTGTCATTAACTCCGTACTCAAAACACTGTTATTAGAAGACAGTTTTAAGGTTGGAAACAATGGATAATTTTTTCCTGCGGGTACTTGGAGATAGTGCGTGGATTTCTGGTATTACAATTGTCTTTCTTTTTTATCTTCATGTATTGTCTCTTATGGATCACTTGTGAAAGTTTTGGTATGGATGGCATGCTTCCTTGTAGGTCTTCTACAAACACTAACGCTGTCCCAATTGTAAAGTTAGAATTTATCATTGGGAACATAGGTTACTGAATTCTGATACCTTGATAGCACTGATAAAGAAACAGCTGGTGGGAACATATAATCTGTTTGGGTGCCCAAGTGAAGGCTCACTTCATCTGGAAAGGGAACATGATAAAATCTAAGTTAAAAATGGAAAGTAGATACTTAAGACTATGAGTAACACCAACATATCACCTTAGTGAGTCAACACTGCCTTACACTAACAGAGCTCCAGCTTAACAGACCAAAAAAAAGGTTCATGGCTTTTGATTACTGTGATTTGAAGGACTGTCTGCACCCTCAGAAGATCCTCCAACTGCCTTTGAATGACTGCAAAGGTAATAGAAGAGAGCAGCCTCCCAGCACTGCAGGCATGACAAACATGGCAGGCATCTCACATCTCAGTGCAGCAACTCTTGCTACTTCAGCATATGCAAGGTTCCACTTTCAGCAGGGGACACTCATGTCCCAGGCCAGACACAGTCTGGGATTGTATAAAGCTAGAAGATGAGAGGAAGACCTTTGGATGGGACCAATTCAAAGCATCAAGCAGGATGTGGGACACAGGCAGTGAATTTTTTCTGACTACTTCAAGTAGCATTGCCTGTTTCCTAAGGTTTCTCGTCACTATTGTGAAGGAAGCAAACAAATCAATCTAACAACAAAACAAACTAATCCAGTAAGCCTAAATTTCATGGACCATCGTGTTCCGTATTTAAATCATCCTGCACTCAGAGTCCTTTCCAGATACCTGAAAACTGGATCAAGCCTTCTCAGTAAGATGCAACCACAAAACCTTGATTGATTATGTTCTTCCTGTCTGCATCATGGGATCTAGAAACTCCCTGGAAGTGGATTTCTGTCCACTCACCTGAGTCCAAGAGCCTGGATTCTTGAACCAGCACTGTGTCTTCTGAGCACGACACAAGTCACAGGAGCAGGCACACAGTTCGGATGTGCCAGCATGCCTGAACAGAAAAACCATCAGGCTAAAGTCCCACCAACATGCCTGAACACGCTCTTATACGTCTGCAGTTTTGATAGCCCTCCAAAGGGGTACATTTCCAAAGTAAAACTTGAGAGATGCAATGATATCTGAAGTGAAGCAAAAGAATAATGAGTTTCTTGGGAATGCTGGGAAATTAAAGCTGCTTCACAGGTCTTACACAGCTGTGGCTGTGAGTAGAGCTATGCTATTCATCAATATGAAAATACCTGTGCCAAATTAAACATCTGAAAAGAAGCAGGTTATTCTACTCATTTTAAAGGATTTGTGAATTTCCCAAAAGTAGGACATTTCTGCTGTAAATCTTCAGGCCTCACCAGAAAAGATTTGGTCCACTGAGTCCTTGTATCCTATAATCTAAAGATGTGAGAAGAGCTGATTCTGTAGTTAGCACATACTCAGAAAACACAGGCTGATTCCCTCTTGTACACCAGTTTTCAACACACAAATAACGAACTCTGTGTGTTTTCCTTGGGAGATTATTTCTTGATTCAACACATTTCATCATCAAGTAGATTCTCCTGCTTGTAGTCTTACTTGTCCCTGCTGCACTCTGTGCCATTATTCCTAGTTGCAGATTATGCTGTCATCTTCTGCCTCAGGGTTTCTTTAAGTGTTTGTAGACAATCATGTTCCTCTTTAGCCGCCAGCTAATAAAAACAGGCATATTTCACTATTTTAATTTTTCCTTCAAAATTCCTCTTTGTCTGAATTCCCTCCAGTAGTCAACAACAGCCTAATAATGGGGTGTCCAGATACTGCCTGGCATGTCAGGGCTGAATGAAAAGGAGATGCAGCCATCCCCATGACAGGACATCCAGGTGTGTGCGGTGCAGCAACACACAGGATACTTCAGATGCTTTGCAAACCCATGATTAATTTACTACTTATGATCATATCTTGTGTTTCTCTCATCCCACAGTTTGTTTACATCCCCAAGGATGATTCATCTGACAATATTTTTAAAGTCTTTGACTTATTTCTGACTTCACTGATTTAAAAACAAAACAAGACACATCCTTTGTTGTGCATTTGGACACTGGAGGTATAGATACTTCCAGTAAGAGCTCCAGGCAGTGGAAGAGGCACTCTCTGTACAGGAATTGAGCCTTTTCTCTAAGTAAAAGAACATGAGACTATTATCAGCATCAATTTTCATTTGGAAAGAGAAATTATCAGCTATGTTGTCATCACAGAGGATCTGGGCCTCATCCCTTCCCCTTTCAGCCCTGTGTCCCCAGCAGCTGATGGAAAGGTGTTGCCTCCATGTCTGCATCTGAAGAAATGGAAATCCATTCAAACAGTGGAGACATTTGATATCAATTATGTGTGTGATGCCAAAAAAATTTGTTGGATGCCTGGATATCCTTCCAACTTACACTGTAGGCAACAGGACTGAAATATGGAGATGACCCTCAAGGGGTGCTCACACCCCTTTGTTTGTCTGCGTTGGATGTTTGGAGTATTAATTAATTCCTAAACTGCAGGTATTTGTGAAATTAGGACATTTGGGATGCTATATTAGTACCAAGACAAAACAAAGATCTGTTAATCCTCTGAATTCCAAATATTTAACCAAAAAAACCCACAGACTTTTCTACATTGGTGTTAAACACACATCAGATAAACACCACCTATAAGCTTCCTATACCCAAATAAATGTAACAGCCTATGCCATGTCTGTTACACTTGTGAAGAGTAATTAAAAGATTATCTCTATTTTGTGCAATACAAGTATGAAGAGCTTCTACAAATAAAGTTATTAAAAGTGAGGGTTGGAGTAGATAATAAGGCAATAGGAAAAGGTTTCAAGCTAAAAGAAGGGAGATTTAGGTTGGATGTAAGGAAGAAGTTTTTTACAGCAAGGGTGGTCAGGCACTGGAAAACACTGCCAGAGAGATGGTGGATGCCCCATCCCTGGAGATGCCTCAAGGTCAGGCCAGATGGGGCTCCGAGCGCCTGGTGTAGCTGTAAGTGTCCCTGTTCACTGCAGGGGAGATGGATCAGATGGCCTTTATCAGTCCCTCTGAACCCCTATGATTCTGTGATTTTGATTCTGAAAAGTGCCCCAATCACTTACATTATTTGAAATAACTCAGGGTTATTTCTCTGCGAAGTCAGCTAGATATAAAGTAATCTCTTTGTGCTCAGGAACATGTCCTACAGTTTTATGGTTATTTATACTAATCGAGCAAAACCATTAGCCACTTTCTAATCCTTGACATGAGGCCAAAACCATCTCCAACATATTCACAGAGAAAGATGAAAACACTATAGACAAGAGTTTGCCTGGTCATAGACAGGAAAACCTACACAAGCCAGGCTGACCTGAGGGTGTGAAGAAGGATGGCACCAGATTCAAGCTTCTAGATAAAATGCCCTCTAGACAAAATCTTCCAAAGCCCACATCTAATAGTACTGCATGCTGTTCAGAAGATGATGGGATCCAAAATTATGCAATTAAGAGACTAACACGCAGCACAGGCTGTGAGGTAATTTCAAAAGCCTGAAGGGCCAGATGGAATAAGAGCAATGCCACCACAGACCGGAGGATGGCCTCTCCCTCTTGCTTTTGACATCACATCAGCACCATCACCAGGTTCCTTCCCCCAGGCTGCTTTAGCTCATGGCCACAGAGGACACACAACAGAGATTTCCACGCCAAACTACCCAGCAGTGCACAGAAAAAGAAGTGGAAGGATACACTGACAGAGAGGAGTTGGGGAGAGGTCCATATCACAGAACGTGGCATAGGTGCTGCAGCCTCCAGCAGGCATAGGTGCTGTAGCCTTGTCCTCACAGCATGCCACCACGCTCAAGAGAAATGCACAGCAAGTGTGAACAGGAGCATCCTGTTTGAATCAGTAGGGGTGCCTGTTTGAATCAGCAGTACAGTGCCCCGCAGAAAACACCCTACTGCCACCTAATCTGACCTAACAGAAGCCCAAAATAAAACCTACACACCTGGACAGAGTGCTGGCTCTACAGTAATGAGTGTATTTTCTTTTGCCAAGCTCACTGCACAACTGTTGGCACCTAGCTTGAACTTCTCCACCTGTCCCCCTCCTAAACTGTCCTCCTGTGGCTGTGGAGCAGCGTCTACCTGAGCAGCCCCAAAGCAAGGGGTTTGGGGAGGGGTGAGCGGTGGGATGGTGATAGAGCTGTCCCCTCCTTGGGGTGACACTGGCTTAGCGTACTGGTCACTTGTGGGTTATAATTCCTGTGGAATAAATGGAGGACGGCTGGGTTAGACGCTGATACAGAAAAATAAGAAGTCTTAAAAAAACACCAGCGTGTAGGAAAACGCTACATTTTTTAACAGCTCGAATCAGGTTGAATTCAAATCTCAGTTCGCCAAGGAGAAGCCTAAATAGTCTCCCTCGCAAAGAGGGTCCGAAAGGAATTCTCTGATACTTTGTTACGGAGTAACGGCTCCGGGCCAAGCTTGCCCGCCGTATTTCCCTTCGATTTCTCCCTCAGCCGAAGCCGCTGCTGCCATGGAGCGGCGGGCAGAGTTTCAGCGGAGGAAGTTCGCGGCCGGGGGACGGCGGTCAGCCCCCGGCCGAGCGGAACGCCGCGGAGCCCCGGACTCACCTGCGCTGCGGCGGCGGGCGGCTCCCGCGGCTCACGGCGGCGACTGCCGGCACCCGCCCGAGGGCTGCGAGGCGGCGGGGCGGAGGGAGCGCCGCGCGGCCAGCTCCGCAGCTGCCGGATGAGCAGGCAGAGCAGCAGCAGCAGCAGGAGGAGGAGGAGGAAGAAGAGCGCCAGGTAGAGCAGAAGGTCGAGCTCCCGCTCCATGCCGCCCGTGGCTCCTCTCGGCGGGCCGGTGCTGACCGCCGCTCGGCTGCCCGCGCCCGGAGCCTCCTCCCCTGGGCGGAGAGGGGCTGCCGGCGGGGTCCCGTAGCCAGAGGGCGGCCCGGCGTTGCGGGCTGCACCGCGGGGTCCGTTGCGGGAGCGACGCTCGCCGCGTGCTCCGGGAACACCACAGGGTCCCGCTGCCAGGTCGAGCGTCCCAGGCGCTGAGCCCCCCACGAACTTGCTTGGTATCTGAAAACCTCTCTCCTTGAAGACTGTGAGAGAGACACTGGGCCAGGATCAAAAGCACTGCCACAGAAGTTGAAAGGTTCCTCTGAATACTGACTGCTCGGATCTGATTTTGATGATGACTGGTACAAATGTAATGGCTCCGGATTATAAACAAAACCCCACAGCTGTTCTTCGCTGCACTGTATCACTACCCAGCATCAGTCAGACAGCAGTTAGGTCAGAGATGAGTGCAGGAGCCACCCAGAGCAGGTCACCGAGGAGCTGCTGCAGCACAGTCTCAGCTGGCACCGTAACCATTTCCCTCCCTGGCTGCTCACAGCCTGAAGATTGCTGGCCTTTGTGTGGAGCAGTTCAGGTGGCCCCTGCATGCGGCACTGGTTCCCCTAGGGACAGTGACACCAAGAGAGAAACAATCAGATGCCCCCCAAATCAAACACATCCCAGATCAAGCATCCCAAGCTGTCAGCCTAGTGCACAAGGCCTCCCTTGTCCCTCCTCTCCAGCACCGAAGCTGCAGGTGTGCAGGTGAGGTGAAAGGGCACAGGGCTGTCAGCTTGCCATGCTCCTCGGAGAAAACCCTCTGTGCATATTTTGGGCACCATCTGTCTGCTTGCTCACACAGCTGACCTCAGCTGAAGTCACATCCCCGATGCTTCTGTGGATTTACAACAGTGAGAACTGAAAATTAACAGGGTGAATATAGGCACTGCTGCCTATATCCCATATTTTGTCAGGACCACAGTGAGGGCGAGTTCCTGAAGTAAGATGTACAGTAAGTGTATAAACTCATTCATGCATAAATTCTACTTCATATTGAAGACTCTGGGATGCTTTATATGTATGGCATCAGTGTAAGCTAGAACCAATCTGATACCATTTTACACTCAATCTTCATTAGCCCTTTGTCACTACAGTTAATAACAATGTTTACCAAATATTTGAAGCAGTTCAGGAAAATGATTATTCACCTTTCCTTGAAGTAGCAAAACTTCATTCTAACATCATTAAAACTGTAACAAATATTACCTAGTGAAACAAGGAGAGCCACCAGTGTCCATCGTTGCCCAGTGCTCACACATCCCTGCTCTGCACATTCAGTCTCAACAATCCAAACCCTTTTTGTTTGTATTATCAGTGAGGAACCAAACTACTCGGAGCACTATTTCCTTATCATCAGTTCTTCACAAGGAATTGAGAACCAATATCTTTGGGAAATAGGGCAGAACTAATACTTGTGTTTAATATGCACAGACCATTTGATCAGGCCAACAAGAGCTCCTGTATGACAGACACTGGTGATACAATGCCTCTCAGGTAGCTGTGATACACAGCAGCAGGCTCTGAAACATGCTTTCACACTTCAGTAATGATTACGCTTTAAGATGCTTTTCTAACTATGAGCAGCATATCCATACACCTGCAAAAACGTATCTTCTGATTTAAGGGAAGGATTTCAGCTGGTCTCGTGTGGAGCCAGGAATTGGATTCAATGATCCTTATGGGTCCCTTCCAGCTTGGGTTATCCTACTATTCTGTGACTAGGATAAGGACTGATTGCTGTCAGAACAGGTTGGCCAGAGAATAACAGAAAGCTGTTGTGGCTTGGAAAAAAAGCAATGACTTTCAGCACTTCAAGTCAACACATGACCAAGATTAATTTCTGCCTTGTAACAGATACAGGGAAGCTGAATAAGCAGAACTAATTAACATATATATATATATAAGCTTTTATTTAATGGCTTAATTTGCTTATTTATTATTTATCCCACTTCACCTGGAACAGATAGCACCTCTCCCGTACTTGCATCAAGACACACTGTTCTAGCCTCATTACAGCTGGCCATGCAGCAAGCGCATAGTGAGATTTCCCTCACGCATTTGTAAACAAACACACTTATTCATTTAATTATCAGTCTGAGTCTCAGCAGTGTTTTGGAGAATCTGGGAATGGGACTGGTTGGTTGGAACTGCAAAAGTGAGCACACTCAATAAGTAGGCAGTAGAAATCCAGGCTGAGGTAGCTGAGCACCACACAGATACTCCATCAGCACCACCAGCAGCAGCACTATGACCTGGCACTTCAACCTGAAAGTACCATGGATTATGAGAAGGGTAGCACAACACTGAACTTAATTATTCAAAATAATCCATGTTTCTAAATAGAAAAACAGCCCCAGGTATTACTAAGAAGTGCTGCCATTCCTCACAGATCAGCTGTGATCTACCATGTTTTCAGAAGTGGATCTCCTCTGTGTTGAGGGAGTGTTGGTATGTGGGTAAGATCACATAGTATCAGTAAACACTTTGTTTGCTTTTCCCATAGGAAAATGGAATCCAAATCAATAGCCGTGCCCCTTGTTTATCCTGCTGAAGCTAAGAAGCCAGTGTTTAACCCAATGTTTCCAGCAAGCAATATCTGAGACCAGGTTATGAACACAAATGCTCTTTTTAAAAGCATTTAAACTGATTTTTGCCTACTCCATGTGAAAGTGCACACACAATAGCTTCCACTTCACAGACATTCATTATTTTCCAAAATGATCAAAAATTGCTCTCATTCAGATTTGGTGTAAAGGGGTGTCAGACTCCTTTGAATCTGAAGATGCTTCTAAAATCTTGAACAACACTAAAATTCTAATGCAGGCCTTTATGTGTTCCGAGCCTTCCATGCTGCCTATAAGAATCTGGGCTTAACATGACTCTTTAAACTTACTGCTTTCCACTATGAACTTTTATCAATAAATTCAAGAGAGCAATTTGCTTGGAGTGCCAAACTGAAGTGCTTACCTTTGTGGTTCAGTGACAAATTGCACAGTGTAGAGATGGCAGACCTCTTGATATTTAGCTATTGTGCTGAGACTCGACATCGCAGATTAATTAAGCACACTCACACGGTGGCAGGGCAGCACTTCAGCCATTTCAGGTCAGTCTTTGAAAAAGCACAGAGATACAGGCAGCAGCAGTAAGAAAGAAAGGATCTCATTTCTTTTATACCAACTCCATGATCTAGAATCCAACCGTGCAAGTACTTCCTGCTTTCCCAAATGGATTGCAAGAGCTACAGGGTCTGAAGTTTGTGTGGGACTCATTCTTAGGTGCAAAAAACTTCATCATAAACCAGCAGATTATGCAAGGGCTACAATTTGGGCAGAAAATATTCTGGGGCGTGCTCAGAGGCTACGAAAAATGATTAAAATGAAACTCCAGTGAGCAGATGGCCTAGATCACCAACTTGCATTCAGCTGGTATTTAGATGGTTTGGTGACTGTTCCAGGTCCGCTTCCAAAACAAAATGACTTTAGCATATAGCTACAGCTAAGGATACCATGAGAAGAGGAGATCAAGTATTCATGTATTTTTGTAAGGCCAGAAAATGCAGCTGCTGGAGGCTTGCAGTCAGGATTCTGAGATTCAGATGCGGTTTGGTTTTTTTTCTTCAGTCATCAAATGCGATTTTCACTCATGGTTCAGTTTGGTAAGATAATCCAATTCAAGCATTTCTGTCTACAGAGCATTCATCTCAAATGAAGAAACACTCCTATACGAGCACAATAGATCATTAGGCTCTTCTTATTAAGAATTCCTGCTCAGCCTGAGCACCTGTGATTTATTCACTCATTTATTTACTCTGCAGTGTAATACACTTGTGGCTTTTCTTCCTGGTTTCAAATACCTACAGTGTTTCTATTACCTGATTACAATTGTAACTCTGCTTCTTTTCTACACAGAAAAATGTTGTAGAAATTGTGCACTAGCTCAACTTCTATTCCATTAAGTTACAATGTTGACCTTATTTTCTTTGTGGCTTGTTTCATGCTTCTTGTGTTATATGTTTTTATACCTCCTTAATGTGTAAGAAAGTCTTCACCCTTCCTTGCACACGTACAGGCATAAAGACTGTGTGAGTCAAATGAAATAACTTATTTCCATCCCACACACATCTTGGCTTCTGCATGGGAGGGGCACCAGCCCCATGGAACCATATGCAGCTCCTCCTGATGTTCACTAATAATGCCATAGTGTAGTAATCTTAAACAAGATCAATACTGGAAACAAACAAACAAAAAAAAAATCCACCTTCCCATTCCCAGGCAATAAAGGTAATTAATGCTTTTAGGAACACTTCTGACAGAACATGCATTAGTGCAAGAAAACCTAATACAAATGATTCACAGTGCTGTTAAAGCCTTTTTGTGCCACAAATGCAACCCCTATTTTATTCAAACTGTTTTAAAGTATTGCATGGGAACTATTAAGTCACAGCCTGAACCACTGGTTGAGCACCTGGGGAAAGGACCCAGTCAGCACTGAAAGTGCAGGTGAAGGCAACTCACCTGTATGATCAGAAGGAGCAGAGTCTGGCTGCATGTCTCTTAGACTTCATTTAAGGGCTGGCTGCCACTGTGGAAGGATTTCTAGTTGTAGATTCCTCTCTTGTGGTGTTCTTCCCTGCAAGCCCAGATGCTTGGAGACAGGTCTGCATTCCATTCCTGTTTGTCCCTTTTGCTATTCCACTCCTGCATCGCCTTTCCACTGCACTAATTTTTCTGACTATAACAACTACTCTGGGGGGGAAAAATAAGCTATTGTTGGGATTTGCTAAGCAACAAGACTTAACTCCTCAGTCTCTCACCCAGTTGCTAATCTCTGTTAAGAAATACGATGGCAGAGGTGTACAGTTATACAATTATACAGCCAATAGGTAAACAGATGTTTCATAAGAAAGATTATCATGATAGAAAGATAATCTATGAGAAATTGAAAACTCCCACCAATGTTAAAGGTTTGCAGCAAACTCCACAAAGGAACAATCTCCAGAGAAAGAAATCCTGCCACAGTGGTGGTCAGCCCTTAAATGAGATCTGGGAGAGGTAGAGCCAAGGTCCACCCCTTCTGGTAGCACAGCTGAATTACCTTCACCTGTGCTCCCACTGCTGACTCATTGCTTGCCTCAGGTGGTTAATCAGAGGTTCTGGCTGTGATCAACAGTTTCTCATACACAGAGGGCACTTTGCCTGCGGCTCGACAGAACAAGGCACAAAACAGGTAGTGTGAAGGCCCAGGATCAGATTTTTTCCTACTCTCCTTCTAAGACATAATTCTAAGTATATGCCCCTGTTGACATTTCTATGATTAATAGAGGGTAGCATGGTCTAGAAACCTCCAATAAACCCTTTTGACATTTTTAGGATGTTAATAACTGAAGAGAGTTTCATGAAAAGCTGTTTCATTTTGAAATGCAAATCCTTCACAAGACTGGTTTTCATCTGTCTGCCCTACTGAGCAACCACTTATTGCAAAAATTCCACTGTCCACGTAGTTTGCAAGAATAGTACATCTTATTAGCTAATGTGAATGACTTGTTGAGCAATGTGTCCATTTCCAGATTTCAATTCTCTTTTTCAATGGTTGACAATATAACATTTTTTGTAAGAGTATCAAAGAGATTGTAAGCATTATCTTCTTCTGCAAATGCAGCAATTATAACAAAACAGAGCTAGTGAACAAGATCCAAGTAGAACTGATTAATGTATCCTTACCAAGATAAGCAGAATGCTGAATCAATAACAGTGACAGCTAAGATATCCAAGGAAGCCCTGATATTTCCTGCTAAATATCTGAACTGCTGCATTAGTCATGCACAGAATGTCCATTTAAGCATGAAATTCAGCTCTCTCTCTCTTCCACAGAAGCTATGAAAATTAAGCTACACTGAAAAATGCTTAATCGCTTGCCTGCTGTGGTTGCCCTCAATGCAAACACTGCAGGTCCAGTTTTCACACCTGGAACACAAATACCAGTGATTCCAAATACAGCTAGTAGTAAGTCATTGTACTTTCCTCCCCTCTCCCCCCCACCAAAAAAAAAAAAAAAAAAAAAAAAAAAAAAAAAAAAAAAAAAAGGAAAAATAGAAAAAAGGAAAAGGGAGGTGGTGGGGAAAAATAAACAAACCAAAAAACAAAGGGACAAGGGGGAATGGTTTTAAACTGAGACAGGGGAAATTTAGGAGGAAGACGCACTGGAACAGGTTGCCCAAGGAGGTTGTGGATGCCCCATCCCTGGAGGCATTCAGTTTCAGACTGGATGTGGCTCTGGGCAGCCTGGTCTGGTGGTTGGTGACCCTGCACATAGTATGGGGTTGAAACTCGATCATTGTGGTCCTTTTCAATCTACGCCATTATATCATTCAGTGAAAAGGAGGAAAGAAATAGCAAGATAGGTTGATTTAATGTGGGCTAGTTCAATAAAAGTGAAGATTTCTCACTGAAGAGAAGACACTTCAGTGTCGATTTGCTTGACAGTAGAAAGGCTCCACAGAGGGATCTGGATAGTCTGAATCAGTGAGTTGAGACCAATGGTATGAGCTTCAACAAGACCACGTGCCACGTCCTAAGTTTCAGTTACAACTCCCTGTTGCACTACAGGCTTGGGGTGGTGTACAGGAAATTGGTAATCACAGCCTGAACCTCTGGTTAATCAGCTGAGGCAAGTGTCGGTTTAGCTGTGGGAACACAGTTAAGAGTAATTTAGCTGTGCTCCCAGAAGGGGTGGAGCTTGACTCCACCTCCTCCAGACCTCGTTTAAGGGCTGACCACCACCAAGGCAGTATCTCTTGGAGATTGCCCCCTGGTGAAGACTGCCTCAGCATTTCCCAGTGAAGGTGTCAATATTGGTGATTTTTTTTCTCATAAATAACCTTTTGGGTATCTCTTATTGCCTTTGTATCATTCTGTCTTAGAGGTGAAGATGCTGGAAAGCTGCATGGAAGAAAGAAGACTTGGGGATGTTGGTTGACAGCCAGCAGCATGCCAATGGTATCCTGGTTTGTATCAGAAATAGTGCAGCCAGTGTGGAGCAGGGAGGTGATCAACTCTCTGTTCTAGGCTCTGGTGAGGCTTCACCTTGAGTACTGTGTTCACTTTTGGGGCCCTAGAGCACATCCAGAGAAGGGCAATGAATCTGGTGAGGGATCTGAAGCACAAACCTCGTGAGGAGCAGCTAAGGGAACTAGGGATGTTCAGTCTGGAGAAGGAGGCTTAGGAGAGACCTTATGGCTCTCTGCAACTGCCTGTAGGGAGGTCACGGTGAGGTGAAGTCGGCCTCTTCTGGGTAACAGTGACAGGACAAGGAACGCCCTCAAGTTGCGCCAGCGGAGGTTCAGGCTGGGTTTTAGGAAGAAACAAATTCCTCTTAGAAAAAACAGTAGGTGTCTTCACCGAAGAATTGCGTGTCCGCCCACCGCCAGGGGGCGCCCGTCGGCAGGTCCATCTGCCGCACTCTGTGGTGAGGCGGCGGGAGGTTGAAGCCCCGCGCTTGCGCGCCACCACCTTCTAGCCGCCGCGTGCTGATGACGTAACCGCAGCCGAGCTCGCGCCGTACGTGTGTCGCGTTCCGTCATGAAGGAGACGCCGCTGTCGAACTGCGAGCGGCGCTTCCTGCTGCGCGCCATCCAGGAGAAGAAGGTGCGGTGCCGGTCTGACCTCCCCGCACCCTGCCCCGGACCCTTCTCGCCTCAGATGCGGGGCAGCGCGGCCCCTCGTTGCGGCCGCACCCGGCCCGGCGTGGTGCGGTGACCGCCCCGTGTGTGTGTGTGTGTGTGTATGTGTGTGTGTGTCCCCGCAGCGGCTGGACGGGCGGCAGTGCTACGACTACCGCAATGTGCGCATCTCCTTCGGGCCCGAGCACGGCTGCTGCGTGGTGGAGCTGGGGAAGACCAGGTAGGAGCGGTGGGGGTCTCCAGTACAGTGATGATCTTTGTGACCCTCTGCTGGATCCGCTCACAGAATCACAGAATTATCAAGGTTGGAAAAGATCTAAAAGATCATCCAGTCCAACCATCACCAATACTTCACAGCTAAATCATGTCCCTCAACACAACATCCAATTGTTCCTTGAACACCCCCACAGTCAGTGACTCCACCACCTCCCTGGGCAGTGCATTCCAGTGCCTGAACACCCTTTCTGAGAAGTAATATCTCCTAATGTCCAGCCTGCAGCTGGACAATGAGAAATGTGTTGGAAAATGTCCACGTGGGTTTTTTTTTATATGTTTTGTTTCCATTGTTAGGTATTTTCCTGCTGAACTTTCTAGCCTGTTTCCTTCTGCAGGGTTCTTGGGCAAGTCTCATGTGAGCTTGTTCCCCCGAAGGCAAATCGTGCTACAGAAGGTATACTGTTCTGTAACCTTGAGCTCTCACCGATGGCAGCACCTGGCTTTGAGCCTGGCAGGTATGTCGCTTTCTTAAGAAGTCCAGGCAAGGATAACGTATGAACCACTGTATTGACATGCACAAATCTGTACTTTAATTATGTTGAATTTGGGTTGATTCTGTTTGAACAGGCAATCTGAGTTATTGGTCAAAGTGAACAGACTTATAGAACGGTGCCTGAGAAATTCCAAATGCATAGATACGGAGTCCCTCTGCGTTGTTGCTGGTGAGAAGGTAGGGAAAAACAACCAGTTTCAAACGATTTCATACAATCACCAAGGTTGGAAAAGACCTCCAAGATAATCCACTCCAACCATCCACATATCACCAATATTTCCCCACTTAAGCCATGTCCCTTAGTGCTACATCTAAATATTTCTCGAATTTAATCACATGTAAAATGTATTTCATGAGTTTAAACATAACAGTCACTTTTTCAGGTGCTCTGTCTTGTTTTGAATACTGGTCTTTTGACTTGAGCACTTTTTTCTTCTTCTATGGATGTTTGTAACTATCTACACGTGCTCTTGAAATAGTTGGGATGCACCTACTTGAACATATTTCTTTGCAAAACAAAGTTGAAATTGTATTTAACTGTTGTTTATTTTGTCAGTGTTAACCAGAGTTTTAAATCTAGCACACTGGTGGTACCTTGAATATACCAAGGTTTTTCATCCTAACTCTTTAAGCAAATACTTGAGTAACGTAAGCTGCTGCTTTTGGTGATTCAGAAACTATAAGTGACTTGGAAAAGCAGGAGCTTTTGTGGGATTACATTACAGGTTACCAAGCAGTTGTGCGTGTTTTCCCTCAGGTCTGGCAAATCCGTGTGGATCTGCACCTGTTAAATCATGACGGTAACATTACAGATGCTGCCAGCATAGCAGGAATCGTGGCCCTGTGCCATTTTCGCAGACCAGATGTTTCTGTGCAAGGAAAAGAAGTAACGGTGGTAAGTCATACCAGGTTGCAGTAAGCCTCGCACTGCAGGTAGCTGCTGGCTTATAAAAGGGAAGAATTAAATCCTGATGTAAGCAGATAAACTCAGAATGCTTAAAGATGTTTAAGATAAATATGTTCCTATTCAAAATGTAAAAGGATAGTGGGGCAAGCCTGCTGAGTGTTATTTCAGTTTCAATTTGTGGGAATATTCTGTTTACCTCTGTAAGATGTAAACAGGGAGTATTGCACAAGGAAACCAAAAGAGGTTTTTTATTAATATTTAGGTGACTAGACTATTTTTCTTTGCTGTTTCTTTACGTTGCTCTTGCACAACGCATGCTTTTAAAATAGAATTTCATCAATAACCAATAACCAATTTTCTTTTCTAAGTACTCTCCTGAGGAACGTGATCCTGTGCCCCTGAGCATCCACCACATGCCTATTTGTGTCAGCTTTGCCTTCTTCCAGCAGGGGTAAGAATTCTTCTTAAAGCCTCTCTTGATGGAAACAGCTTATTGTCAGTTGTGCAAAATTATTGTTAGGTAACACTGAAAATACTCGTGTTGACAGACAGATTTCTTAACACATTTGTATGTGTTCTCCACAGTGCAATAGTAGCCAGCAGCTTCCACAGACAGGAAGAAAACTGTTACGGGAGAGTCAAAGTCAACCTCAAACTTCTGTTGTTTTATGTTAAAAACTTGATTCTAGGACGTATTTGTTGGTGGATCCAAATGAACGAGAGGAACGTGTAATGGATGGCCTCCTTGTCATTGCCATGAATAAACATCAGGAAATTTGTACCATCCAGTCCAGTGGAGGGATTATGCTATTAAAGGATCAGGTAAAAGTCAAGGAGTACATTTAAGGATCTGTTCTGTGGTTCTATTTTAAGTCTTGTTTTCAACATTCTAAACTGTTTCTGTGTATGTAACATACAGGTTCTGAGATGCAGTAAAATAACAGCTGTGAAGGTTGCGGAAATAACAGAATTAATTCAGAAAGCTTTGGAGAACGACCAGAAAGTTAGGTGAGTGCTTTGGGGAAGGAACGGAGAGCATTTTGAAGAAGTAATTGAAAAGTTCATGCCAGTTTATAATGAAACGGCAGGTCGTTTCTGTTTGTAATCATTTCAAATATTTCAAGTATGGAAATGCTTGCTATATTCACATATGTGAAACATCCCGAAATAACGTCTGTTGTTGGATGACTAGAAAAGAAGGTGGAAAGTTCGGCTTTGCAGAATCGATATCAAATCAGAAGATCACTGCCTTCAAAATGGACAGTGCTGCTGTAGATACCAACAATGTAGAAGAACAAGCAGAAGAAATCATAACTAAAGCTGACCCTCCTTCAGAAGTGTATGTTTTCTATTTGTTATTTGGGGGGGGGGCAGGGGAAGTTTTCCTCTTACCTGCATTAGGCCTCCTAGAAGCTAATACGACACCCCAGGCTATCCGATGGCTCAGGGTAGCCTTATAGCCTTCAGAGGAAATGGCCTTACACTGATTTTTGTTCTAACTGCTTTTAGCTAACTGAATTCTTAACCGAAAGTGCAAAACAGGGCTGGAGTAACTAGTTGTCACCCCATGTGGAGAAAGAGTACTCTTAACTTTCACTGAAGGCCTGGGGAGAAAAATGACAGCTGCAAATCAACTATTTTGCCTTAATAATACAGTGCAATTACTAACTCCAAGATTTTCTTAACTACTGCAGTTTTGCCAAACCAATATTGCACACTCCCGGCACTGCCCAAATTGGGGAAGGAATAGAGAATGCCTGGGGAGACTTGGAAGAATCGGAGAGGGAGGAAGCAGCAGAAGAGGAAGGTGAAAGCAGCGCCGCTGCTTTTGAATGCCAGAGGACAGAAACAGAGGATACAAGTATGATGAGTGAAGCCAAAGGTACTTATCTTGATATCACATATGTTTATTTACATCGCTTTAAGTATAAATTATTTAAGAATAGAAAAGTGCAAGATGTTCGTTCTTCCTTAGGACTATTGTAGTCTCTTTCTCTTTGGAAACTGTACTGATTTGGCACTTTCATTTCACCTGTACATCTGTTTTCTTCAAAAGAAAGCTTGTTTTCTGTAGTATATTGAAGAGCTCCAGAATAAGCACTAGGAGTTGGAAGCCTGTTTTCCCACTTCTGAGTATCTCTTTCAAAGTGCTGCAGTTAGTGCTCACAGGTGTTCATACAAACTGGACCAGTTTGTGAATTCATGTTTGTAATGATTCTTTTTCTTCCAGATGAACCTATTGTACTGTCTGACAGTGAAGAGGAAGAAGTTGTCATTCTGGAACCACAGGAAGTACCAAAGAAAACAAGGTAAACACCATATGAAATTAAGAGGGGGAAGGAGTTGGGAAGGAATACTTGACAACAGGATGTTTGTGGCCTATGCTCAGAACTCTGCCAATGCAGAAAGGTCTTGGTCAATTGAGATTATATAGCAGAGTGAGGAAGTTAAAATCTGCTAGTTTGCTCCTCTTGTAGGTGACCAGTCACTGTGGCTGATCCACAGCTGTCGGAGATGATTATGGATCACAGAGTCCTAGAGAAAGGCTTGGGTTAGAAGGGACTCTAAAAATCATCTAGTTCCAACCCCCTGCCAGCAGTGGGGTTGCCACTCACTAGATGAAGTTGTCTGGGGCCCCGTGCAATCTGGCCACCTCCAGTTCGGGCAGTCATCTTTCTATAAAATAAGGAGCGATGGGGTGAGAAGTTAGTGTGTGCTTTCCTTAAGTACACTGCTCCAGCTCCAGAGCAGCACAGCTGGCTGGGATGTAGCCCCACCATGCTGAGCACCTGTGTGACCTGGGCCTGCCTGAGTGTGGTGATAGAACCACAAGGGCATCCAGCCTCCTGTGCTCTTCAGGTATTTCACTGGTCTTAATCCCTCCAAAAGGATCCCGGGCTTAATGGTAAATTTGAATTAACTGCTACATTATAGCTAATCTTGAGTTTTATCTCAAGTTAGTTTTACTGTTGTGTCCTTACTTTAACCATGGTAACCCTTGCTGTGTTTAGAATGCTTTCTAGGAACAACTTTGCACTGAGCACAGTGAGTGGTTGTCCTGTTAAGGACTGCTCTTTTGAGATGGAACTCCTTAGTACAGTCATTTGATAAACAGTCTTGTTTACTCTCAGACCACAGACCAACTTGAAACAAGAAAATACGAGTAAGAAAGCATTTAACAAAAAGAGGAGAAAGAAGAGAACTTCTCGTTAAAGGCGTCCCCTTCAATAAAGCCATACAGTGTTTTTTTATTACTGAACTTATTTTTGTAGATAAAAGTATTTCTGCACCCCAAATCCAGTCCTGCTGCTTTGTCTTATTTTATGTAACTGTACACAGCATCAATAAAAAGTTAATGTAAGTGAGAGTGTGGTAGCATCCATCTGCAGCACAGCCTGCTCACAGTGTGAATGACTCATAGGTGGCGAATAGTTCTGGTTGGAAGAAGAAAAGAGGCAGCAGAACTTCCACACAGAGGCAACTCCTACCTCAGTAGTTGTTTGAAAAGTTTAATGAACTATTCCATGCACAGACATGAATCTGGCAAAACAGAGGATGTCTCAAAGTTGTCTGCTGTGAGAACCAAGTCAATTAGAAACACGCATGTTTACAAGAGTGATGTAGGACTATTTTACATGTGACTTCAGCTTTATATGACAGGTGAACAGGAGAGAAGTAGCTGTCACAGATATTACTTCCCAGCATTGCTTTTAGAAATGAAAGCTTTAAGAAGAAGGGGACAAGCACAGAAAGCCCTGTCCCTCTGGGAGCTAAACCAGTGCATTTTCTCAGTGTCAGTTCTTCCCCCTGCAGTTACTGCTCAACACAAAAATGAGTGGAGGTTGTTTCTTCTTCAGCAAGATGTTCTGCACACAAATTGTTACTATTTCTCCAACAAGCCCTTAAGCTTTTTCAAGAACAAAAGCAGTATACTTTGCCACTGCTCTTTGTCTTTTCCTATTTAACAGCTGACACCCTCCATTCCCAGAGGCTTTAGTTCAAAATGGGAGAAGGTGCAGTGAATAGGCACAGCAGTAGTACGGCACAACCTGCCCTCTTTTTTCTAATCAAAACATGGAAGTGAAGCATCAATCTCCCCCATGTTAGCTTTAGGGAGGGAGAAGATGGAAAAGAATGCTACTGCAGCTGCCAGCAAGCATGGAGGAACGCAGGCATACTGGGCAGAGGTGGCAGCCTGTGCCTAAGGCAATGTTAAGGCTGTATGGGAAGTGATATCAGAGAGTGGCTGCTGAAAGCAAAGCTGAGGGAACAAAGAATTTTTTTGTGTGCTACGGGAACAGTAAGAGAATGGCTTCCATTTGAAACAGCAAGGAGACATTTCATTATACAGTACACTGATACAACAATACTGATGTCCATTCACTTCACTGATATGTACTATTCGGGGAAAATAATTCTGCTGTTCTTGCTGCTCAGCAGTCTTGAAAGTTACCCAGTAGATGCCACAGGAAGGTGAAGATGGCAAGAGCCTGTTTCTCACAAAGAGCATCGTGATCTTCAAAGGATGCTGACCAATGCAGCTTTTTGACCTTCCAAGGTCACCAGCTCACATCACAGCTGTGGCACATGTATTCCTGCCTATACATATTCCCTCCTGCAAGGGTAGAGCATTTCAAACACGAAGCACTAGACATGATTGATATACTGCAGTCTTTCCCAACTGACTTGAGCTTTTCCAGTGGCAAGATAGTGCAATTAAACTAATTGAAGACTACTGAAGAACATGGTACGGTTCTTTGTTAAACATTAGAAGATGCACAAGAGTTAAAGCAGACCCTAAGAGGCTTACATTTAACAAAAAAGCAGCCTCTGTTGCATACTTTTGCCTCGACTGGATGACTCACTTGGCTAGATTGGTTTAGTAGCTGAGTTGGCTCACAGAGGGCTTGAACCACAGAGCAGGGTGGGGCAGAACAGCGAGCTTTTACTAACTGAATCTAGATGTGCAATTGGGCTCACAGTAATGTATGTGTGGCAGCTTGATAGAGGGCTGCTGCTTTGTCATTTTCTCCTTTCTTAAATAGCCCACGGCTTCACACATACATACATAGAATTTATACTGCTAGGTGTGCAGCTCCTCAGTGTTGAATCAAGTTGAAGGGGTACAGGTTTCTCATAGGGCATCCCTTGCCAAAAAGAATCAAAACCAATGCTGATTTGAGATGGTGTTACTACAAGGTAGTGATGTTAAGGTATTGGCAAGACTGCTAAGAACAGGTGTAAAGCTTGTTTATTTGCCAAACTGGAACGGCTCAGTTAAATCCAGCACTTCCGTGCATGCACTTCTTTACATACACAAAGAACAGTAGGTACAGGGAGTGTCACTCCATTTATCCAGGTTGAAGGTAGATGTCCGTTTCATCAAATAACACACTAGATTGTAGATACAACTAGATTGTTCATGTAACGGTTCTAGTAACTAAGGAAAAACAACATCACTTGGTTTACACTTTTGCTGCATGCCACAGAAGGGACCCTGTCCAGCTGAGAGGGATGTACAGAATTAATACCATTCTGCATGCAGCCCGTGCACCCCAGAAGACACTGCCTCCATTCTAGGGCATAGAGCAGTAGTTCACTCTTCTGCAGCATAATCATTTCACCACCCCTCAAGAGGTACGCAGGCTGTAGGTTTATTTACTACGTTGATGGGCTATTGGAAAAGCTAAAGTATTAGTAGGAACTCCACAGGTTTAAAATTAGTTTTACACTTGGGCTAGAAAATAACTACAGGAAGACTGCTTTCTAGATGTAGCTTACTAGTGTCAGCTGTGTAGTTCCTGCAGCAGAGCATTGAACCTTTAATGATGGTAATCCATTAAAGAGAAATCAGGGCTTCACAAAAGTAATTTCAGCAAGGTGTTCCCCTCATAGCAATACAGTTTCTTCCAGTACTGGAGCTGTTTGGCCATACTAAGTCTCAGATTAGGGAGTATAAATACGCTACAAATATCACTGTGGAGTTCAAGTCCCTCTTACTCGGAAGGAGAAAAAGTCCTGTGATAATAATGCACTGCTAGTATTACTGTTAGGTCTATCATTAGATAAGCAGTCTCAGACTTGACTTGGTCTTCATGGTTAATTCTGTGCTTCGAGAGAACATTCTTATAAAAACATAGCTACATACTTTAAGAAGATTGCATGTACAAAAGATTTACATTAAAACCACATAAAACTAACGTCAGAATTATGCTCATCAAAACCTGCATTAATATTCTGAGTAATCACACCTAGAACTTGGAACCACATTTAAAAACTGTACATCCTTTTCTTGTAATATACATCCACGTATTTAAAAGATAAGTCTCTTGATTATTACAAATCTAGTGTCTCTGGTGGGTCAATAAGCGATACTGCATGGTACCTAGAGAAGGGAAAAGAAACACAAAGAGATGCAAGATGGAACCTTGCTGAAGTGCTGTAAAAAAATAACATGGATGCTGCAGTAAAGCACATTCCTTGCAAGGCTCAGCCAGCTGGATACATTTTGGAGCATGTCAGCCACCACACCAACCTGCATTTTTTGGAGCATTACATACACACACACTCCTCCTTAACAATAGGAGGAATTCCTCCAGTTTGTACCTGATGGTTCAGGCAGTGGTTTGGGTAGTGACAGTAGGCCTGCTGAACATGAAACGCTGCTCAACAAAGCACTCTGTGCAAGGACCTTGAGGGTCTCTTCAGCCATTTCACTTACACCACTTTAGTGTGACTTTAGACTCTTCCCCAGTTAACCCACCCGGCCCCAGTTAAAGCTCAGGCACAGCAGACTGGCTTGCCACACGTCTCTGCAGATACTTACTTTGTGCTCTTGTACTTTTCCCTTATGGACTGTTGCGTGTGCTGTGCTGCTTTGAGGTAGGTCTTGTGAAGGTCCATGAGGCAAGGCTTAATGTGTTCGAGGGTGTAGCCTGTCACCTTGCACAGAGATTCAGGCTGAGGAAAAAGGAGGAACACCGAAACATGTTCATGTCATTCTGGTGGAGGCTTCCAAGCTTCCCTGTTGAAACGGTGTTGTCCCAGGATGCTGGCAGTCTGACTATCTCAAGCACAGAGCAGCTCAATAATCACTGCCCAGATTTATAATCACTGCCCAGATTTGAAGCATTCCTCTACTGAATTCTTTGCAGGGCAGAAGTATTCCTTGCCTCCATTACTTAGGCTTTCTGCCTGCTCCCTCATCCCAAGGGTGCTGTTTAGAGCTCCGATGAGGATGAATAGAACACAATGCAACCATAGATGCCTCCGCCTTTCCAAAAAAGGTACATCCCTATCTTTCAAATACTGCAATCCTTCATTAACAGGTTACTGGTATGGAAGGGCTGCCAACTCCAGCAGCCCAAAACTCAACAGCGTAGGCCCCAGTACTCAAAACTTCCTTCAAATACACCAAGCATGCATAAAGGTATGTGAAGGCTCAGGTCTTAGTGTTACATACCCAAGTTTGTCCAGTGATCGTATAGCTTGCTAGATGAAATGCCGCAGCAGCAATAACTGATGGCAAGTATTTCAAGTAAGGATCAGCATCAATTAGAGTCAGCTCTCCAAGATACTGCAAGGGAGACAAAGGGAAAGTGAACCATCTGCTTCCAAAAAGAAGTAGAAGAGCATTTAAGCAGCTTCACTTGGATAGCAATTTAAGCTTCCAGTCCTGCCATCAAGCGGAGGAACAGTTCTTACCAGTTCCCACTTACACTTGGCCCACAGATTTGTTCCTTTGGATTAACGCTGATACTCTTCAAGACAAAGCTTGCCCATATTAAAGCAGGCAATGACACAGAAAACTGGAAAGCATGCTATACTACCACTTGTGATTCTGAGTCACAGATCAGCAACAGAACAGGAGCAAACCCCCAAACACTTCTCTTAGAGCATCTATTGTTAACTAGTGTCTAACACTGTTCTCATGCAAGCTTTTACAGCGTATTTCTTCTTTAGAGGCATCTAAAATCAAGAAGGAAGGATTACTGGTCTCTCCTTTGCACAATGCAACATAGGGTTCCATGTAGGAACTCTGGTACCTATGATACAGTTAGGCTTTAAGATAACTTCAGCTCAGACATCGTTGGTGCCCTGCTGAGAAACTGGCCTCTGGATGTAGAGCTCAGTGCTTGTTGAAGGGAAAAATAAAAACCCTTCCTGCCCAAGTGAGAGGGCAGCTGCACATGACAATTTCAGACAGGAACACAGGGAATACCTAACAGGGAAACAAACCCCAAACTAAAATTCAGCAGTCTTGGCCTGCTTTGAGTAAGCATTCATGTGGAGCCAGGCCAAGTACCAGACTGTAACAGCAATGGAATGTTTCAAACAGCAGCAATGACACCATTGCTTCCAGCAGTACAGAACTGCTTCTGGAGGAGCCGGAGGCATATCACGAGCACCTCTCAGATGTGTCCCAGAGATTACACACTTGAACATATTAGGAGGTGGAAAGTCCAGTCTAAAAAGTCCTTTACTTCTTGTCTGTACAAACAGAGCTGTAAGGTGGAATGATACAAAGATGGTAACAGATATTCAAAAGGTTATTTATAAGGAAAAACTCACTGATATGGATGCCTTCGCTGGGAAATGCTGAGACAATCTCCACCGGGGGGCAGTCTCCAAGAGATGCTGCTTTAGTGGTGGTCAGCCCTTAAATGAGGTCTAGAGGTGGAGTCAAGCTCCACCCCTTCTGGGAGCACAGCTCAATTACTCTCACCTGTGCTCCCACAGCTGACCCAACACTTGCCTCAGCTGATTAACCAGAGGTTCAGGCTGTGATTACCAATTTCCCATACAACAGCTCTTGTGAAATGCATGAATGACAGAACTCTACAGTTCCCCAGGCCGAGCTAGTAAGCCTTACCATTGATAAGCTCTCAACTTTAGAGTTCGTCTGCTGGTGCAGGAAATACTGAGTGAGGAACTGGTTGATCGTCGGAGCTGCCAAATCAAATGACAAAACCTTCAAAATTAAGTGCTCCATCCTCAGAACTTGCTTCTTGTTGTAGGTGTCATCCGTGATGTAGACAAACTCTGCTACTTCAGGGGGGTAGATTTCCTCAAACTTCCTGCCATGAGAAACAGAAGCAAACAGTGAGGGACTAGAGAACCAGGTAACCAGCAACACTTCATGAAAGCCAGTGTGCTGAATTGTGTTCTGACTTCCAAAGGAGCCGGATACAGTGATTGAGCAAGTTTGCTGCACACAGTTTGATAGGTCTCGAATCACCTGAATTTGAAGTTAAAGAGTTCCAACAGCCTGTTATTCTGGGACTAAGTAATTTAGAACTTAAAGAGTTACTGAAATTCCAGAAGAAAACCAAGTAGTTTTTTCATACTCTTTATTACTATCGCCTTAATTACCTTGCAAAGCCTTTCACTCCTGCATCTGGAAATCCTCACGTTAGGCCAATCTACAAAGACAACCTGGAATCTCGCTTGCAAAGTTTCACACGGGCTGCCAAGCTTTTGTATATTTCAACCTACACCAAAGCCCTTACTGAACAATATGATTACAGGCTATCTTATGAAAGCTATGACACTTCCATCAGTACGAAACCAGCAGGTGGAATTTTCCAACAAGAAATGTCACTTACGATGCAAGCAGCATAGCCGCAGTACCCACAAGCTGAAGCTTTCCTCTCAAAACAGACATTGAAGAAAGAAACCTGTCAATGTAATTTACAGCTAAGTGCAGAGTTTCATTCTGGAGCTTGTACTCTTCTCCAACTTCCACCAGCCAGTCCACCAGAATAGCTCGCATGTTGTTGGTGATGTCAGGCTGCTTCTTCATGTAGCCTATTTTAGGCTTGCATTTTACCTGCGGGTTCAGATGACAGACAAGACTGAGTTTGGACTGGGTGCCTGCAGGGAAGCAGTCACTCATACTCCATTTACCATACCCAGGTTGTTTTTAACAGCTCACAATAAGCAATGGCAAATCTGGACTCAGAAAGTTACATCTGCATCATCTTCTTTGTGGCTTGTGCTCAGTGCAGAGCACAGCCAGCCTCCCAGCAGGAAGCAGGGTGACTTAACTTACTCCTAGCTTTACTTCAGTCACTGTGGCAGTAAATTATCCTCAGAAACACTCAGCCCAAACATGCAAGCAAGAGAACGGGGGGCACCTCACCTCCATTTCCCTAAGGTACGTGTGGATATCACTGACATAGTCTGGCACATTGTTAACGTTTGGTCGTTCTTCTGCTTCCGAAGTAATCGAGATATCCATGATACTCGGGGAGTCTAGGAGAAAGGCAACGGCCTCATTAAAACGGGGCCCGGCAGAACACCCCCCTACAGCAGGCGCGATGCTGCCGGCCGGCGGGAGGCCGCGCGGGGAGGCCGAGCAGGCCCCGGGGAAGCCGAACCACGGCTCGAGGAGGAAGCGCCCCGCTGCCCCCACTAAGGAAGGGCCGGGAAGCCCTTTCACGGCTGCCCAACGCACTCCCCGCTTCCCTCCAGCCGTGCCCAGCGCCAAAAGCCCGTCCCGCAGCCGCAGGCCGCGGCCCACCGCCGGCACCACATTCCGCACGCCGGGCGCTCGCCCCGGGCGCTGAGGGGCAGGGCCACCGCTTACCGAGGCTGAGATCCATGGCGTTGTCCAGGGGCGCCAGGGGCCGCCGCTCCCCCAAGGTCCCGAGGGCGGCCCGCAGCCCCGGCGCGTCCGCCGCCTCCCCATCCCGCTCCTTCTTCCTCTGAGGCCGCCGCCGCTCCTCGTCGGGCTCGTCCACGTAGACGCTGAAAGGCTGCTGATGCCGCCCCGCCGCCGCAACGCGGCCGTCTCCGTTCCGCGCCGCCTGCGGGAGCGCTCCGTCAGCGCGCCGTGACAGCCGCCCTGACAGCTGCCCGCCGCCCCAAGATGGCGCCCGCCCGTTCGCCTCCCCCCACGCCCCGCCGCTCACCTGCGGCCCGAGCCCCAGCCGCGCCGGGCCGCCCCGCAGCAGCCCCAGCGCCACGCGGGTGCCGGCGGCGGTCGGCGGGGCTTTGGCGGCCGGAGGGACGTTCTCCTGGTTCTCCTGCTCCTCCAGCATGGTGGCCGCCGGGGGGAGGAGAAGCGGGCGAGGGGGAAAGGGCCGGGGCGGCCGGGGGCGGCCGCGGAGCGCGGGGGCGCGGATTGGCGGCTGGTTGCCGGCGTCCCGCCGCCGCGGAGTCTCGCGCCCCGGCGCCGCTCTCGCCGTTCGAGCAGCCCGCGACTATTGAATCGCCCAATCAGCGGAGGCGGCGCGTCACGCGGTCGCCGGCGACGCGGGGAGGGCGGGACCGGAGCGCCGCAACCGCGCCTGCGCGGCCCACACCGCGCGCCATTTGGCTCCGCCCCACCCCGCCGCCCGCGGCCTCCCCCGGCCGGTGACCGCGCAGGCGCACGGCGCTCCTCCACCACAGCACAGCTTGGATTAAAACTTTAATGAAGCTTTAATTACAAACTCGGAGTTTCAGGCGTACAGGCTCCTAAACGCGCTTTAAAAACATCGTTCTTACATTCCTACCCTCTTACTCCCCACGTGTCATCTCTAACTGTACTGAAAATACAGGGAAAGGCCGCTGGTTACGGCAGTTTCTGTATGTTCACTTGAGGTGTAAAGATCCACCCTGTGCAGGGCTCACACGGGAGCGCTCTGCATGCACTGCTAGTACCTACTGCAGTCCCAGCGGCAACATGCCATTACAAAAAGAAAGAGGCTTTTTCCTTGCACCACCGCCACATGGAAGCGCCTCCGTTCAACCAAAGAAACAAACCCAAGGGCACAAAGAGCACTGCATGCTCTCTGCTCATCGCTTCCCTGGCTCAGGATGCGGCCTCAAAGAAGGCGATGAGCCGGTCCTGCTCACAGCCATCCAGCAGCTCCAGCAGGAGAGGAACTTTGCTCTTCACATTGGTGCCTCGAAATTTGTATTTATCGATGAAGAGATCGGTGATCATACCTGCAAAGGTTAAATGCCTGTTTTCAGTACGACGTAGCTCTGCTCTGAGCCCCTCGTCAGGTACCAACTCTTCCAGCTGCTTTGGGTTTCAGAGACAAAGACTTTTCAAACTGATGTCGCGTTACAACAGCCCGGCAACCAGCTTAATTTCCACGTGGTTATTTCTGCCTCACATGTGCCTATTTCTGAACAGAGAAAGGAACTGACCTCACAGAGCAGGCGCTGTATGTTAGGACAGGGAGTCCCTGAGCTGAAAGCTGAACAGAGCGCTAGAGAAGGTCACAGAATTTCCTGCACTAAATTAGATACACCTTACCGCTGGGAACTTCATCAGTCAGGTACACATTCTTAAACGCCACCCCAATTCACATCACTCAGTCTTGCCAAAAAAAGACAAGCGTGGTACAAATGTAAAAAGCTACTGAGGTGTACCTGCCTATCAGATCAGCTCAGCTCTACTAATGCTGACCTCATAACTACTTCAGTGGCATCCAGGCTGCACTCTCTGAGTGTTAATTTGCAGTTAGGACAATAAGTTTAATTGATCAACAAACCGTAAAGTCTCTCGAGATGTGCAGGTTGCTTCTTGTATTCCTCAAGCAGTTGATCGGCCTCTTCCAAAATACTGCGGTATTCTGGCACCAAGAAGTCCGCGTTTCCTTCCTGAACTTGTAATTCCTCAAAGATATTTTACAACATAAAAATCAAAGGCAGTTAAGTAGCTTAAGAACATAAAAGTAAAACGAAATTAAGCTTGGGTTTGACAGGAGGAAGTACTTCAGAGGCGAGACAAACCCCTTCTGAATGAGCAAGAGTTATTTTCCAAGAGCTTCATCTTTGAGGTCTTCTAACAAAACACTGCATGTTGCTTGTCACTTCATACGCTAGGTTTACAAAATGCTGTGTATTGCAGCTCCTAGCTCTGAGTACTGCTCAACGGGATCACTCCACAGCTCAGCCCTTACCGAATGAAGCCTAATGAACATAATAGAATTAACAGTCTGAACATAAAACACTCTCCTAACATGCTGCCGTCAATTGCATGTGATTCCACCGAAGGGCAGGAAGGAATCAGTTGTCCATTTTCACCTCTCCTCTTCCCTCCAGAAAACACACCAAGCGATTACAGCAGGTTTTGGATTATAAAATCCTGGCTGTTGGAGAAATCCAAGAGCTCAGACAAGCTGCCAAAGTGACATCTCTCAGAGATTAACCACTGAAGAGAATATTAGGCAGTGATTAATTATGAATAGAGAAGCTTCAGAAACAGTGACATGCTGGGATGACAGTCCAAAGCAAGGAAGTCTCATCTGGCACGGACCATCATCTCTAGAGCTACAAAACTTTTACAGGTCAGTGCAGAGAGATGAAGATGGAAGTGGAAAATAACAGTAGCAAAAAGAATGTTAGATGACAAAGCTGGCTGCCTTATACTGTTTGACTCAGGCATCCTCAACATCCATCAGTAACCCCACATTATTCAATGATATAGCACCAATAGGCTGCCTGCTAGGTAACTGAAGTACATGTCCTGGGAAAAGAAACACACATACTGGTATGACACGCTTCTGACTTGAGCCACAACAGTTAGATATCTGACAATACAATCCCTATCAAAATCCTTCCATGGGAGCTCAGATACTTACTCTCAAAGCATCTATTAAATGAACCTTCTTGGCCAACAGCTGCTGATACTCTAATTTGGGGTGGATGAGCTTTAATGTATGCCTCACGGATTCTTCATTTATATCTAGCAGCAGAAAACAAAACAAAACACCCCAACAAATGAATGAGCAATTCATCCTCCATTTATGAGAATATAAAATGATGCAAAGGACAAGAAAATAGATTTAGTTTTACCAAATGATATGTTGAGATTAATCTTCCTTTTAGTAGCCTCTTTGGAAAGCACATCTTTCAGGATGGATATCGTCGAAATATTGTCAGACTTGAAACATCCCTCACCTATTCTATAAAGGGAGAAAAACTTTACGTTGAACAAACTTACAAGCACGTGTAAGCATTAGAAGACCTACAAATGAACGCCATCTTTGCTGAAGGAAGACAGAACTAATTAAGTCATAAACAGAGTACTAATCTTAAACACATTTAATCTTAAACACATTTAATCTAAGTTGCAGCAATAGGTTTTCAGAAAAATGCTTATTCACATTTAGTCTGCATGAATGTTAAATGCCTTTCAAGTTGTTTCCGCTCCTTGGCCAAAAAAAACCAAACACCCAACCAAAACAAATCAAACATAGGAAAGTAGAAACTAATAGTAGAAACATCGTAAAATAACTTGACTATATTATGTATTTATCTTCTTCAAAATTCTGGAAACAAATTGGAGGGGAACAGTTGAATGTGCATGAAATGATATTCACAGAGCGGTCAAGAATGAAAAAGACAAAAATCTAAAGACAGCCACACAGTGCTCTAGTAATTGTATTTTACCTGTAAGTACATTCAAGTTGGGTACCCAGGAAGGTGTTTTGGAAATAAAAGGTGACACTCTCTCCAGGCGGAGTCCTTTCGGGGACTTCAGGCAAGCAAAACACAACCCAAGAGTGAATTTCAGCAAAACTGAATTGTCCTTTGAGCATCAGTGTATTCATTGGCCTATGACAGGATGAACGTTAAAAAATCACTATTGGCCCCAAAGGATGGGCACTGATAGTGCATTAGTAGTCCATGTGAAAAAAGAAATGTTTAGTTCCATGTTGGTGTTTTTTAATAATCAACTCTGTCCATGAAGTCAGGTATCATGCTAAGTAGCTGTGCAGCACAGACTACTGCTAGTTTTCCATATTTCTAAACAAAAACCTATTTGAACATTCCACCTTTACCTCATAGCAGGCATGTCAGAACTGGGTAAGAAACTGAAGGTGTTTGACATGCACCATTTCAAGCTGTTAAACCTGAAAAGTAGCTAAAAAACACAGGAAATATGGCTAAGCTTCAAAGGTTTCCCATCCTGTAAACCACACACATTTATTTCAAGAATGAGGCATAGAATGCATTTGCATTTGGCCTTCAATTCCTTCAACTCGTCAGTTTTGTTTTAATGCATGGAACGTAAGATGTTAATTAAGGACAGAGTAACCAAGTAGAAATTACATAAAGTAGTAGATTTCAAATTCAGAGATAAGGAAGAAAAGTCTTGGCTCAATTTCAGAGTCAAATTAGTTGTGGGAAAGAATCACAATATAGGTGTAAAGGGGAGACTGTGGCTGAAACTGAAAAGACTGTGGTTACTGTCACAGCAGTTTCCTTTCTACCACACCCCCAACTCTATTAATACATTGGATTGCTCTATAGCCCAAGTCAGTAGAGTGAACAGACCTTGAAAACACATGAAGAACAATACAGGATGTGGGAATCAATTAAATCTGTATTTTATGTCAAACCTACAAAGCCCATAAACTCATACAGGCTCAAAAATGTAGGTTAGGAATGACATGCTTAAGTCTATAGAGTAAATTTTTTGACTGGATTGCATCAGTTTTTCAAATAAAATCAGAGAATCACAGAATGGTCCAGGTTGGAAGAGACCTCAAAGATCATGAATATCCAATCCCCCTGCCACAGGCAGGGCCACCAGCCTCCCCATTTAATACTAGACCAAGCTGCCCAGGGACCCATCCAACCTGGCCTTACACCTCCAGAGATGGGGCATCCACAACCTCTCTGGGGAGCCTGTTCCAGCACCTCACCACTTTCTGTGAAGAGCTTCCCCTTGACATCCAACCTCAATATTCCCTCCCTCGAAACCATTTCCCCTCGTCCTGAAATTATCTACCATTTCAAAGAGTCAACTCCCCTCCTATCTATGGGCTCCCTTTAGATACTGAAAGGCTGAAATAAGGTCACCCCGCAGCCCAGCTCCCTCAGGTGTTGTAGCTGCTGCAAATACCTGTCATGGTCAATAGAATGAGTTCTCTGATGAAGCGAAAGGGGTTTAATTTGGTACTGATAAACTTGGCAGGTTTTTGGTTGAATTCTTGGAGTTACATATGCTTGAAGTGTTCCATATCGTCCTTCAATTGATCGAATCTGAAAAAGGAAACGGAGAAGCCACAAAAAAGAACAAGAGTGAACTGAATGATTTACTGAGATTTGGAGAAGTAGTTATTATTCAAAATATAATAAAGAAGTCTGTAGATTTTCTGCAGTACTACAGAAGTATAGTAATATTTGGTAGAGCCGCTGTATAAAGGGCAGATCAGGAATGTTTTAAAACTAGGGGAAGCGCTGCCTATTGAAGTGCTGTAATAATAGATGAACGTAGAATTAATGAGGAAAAAAAAACCCACTAACTTACTTTCTAATTAGTTCAAATAAGAAGTCTGTGACTTCTAATTCTTCAGGGACCTCATTACGTTATTTTTTTCCCCTCTTTTATTAATTTATTTATTTTATTTTATTTTTAGAAAGATAGAAATCCATTATATAGCAGCCAGGGACACATCCCTAAATAAAAAGCACAAAGATGGAGTCAGATGAAGTGATCTGCTCAAGAGTTAAAATGCACACCAACAGAATTGCTTAAGGGACCCAGGAAATAAGAATCTTAACCTTGCCCCACTGGTTCCATAATTGACCTCACTGAAAAAGAAACAGAAATTCCCCCACACTTGATGCATTTTATACAGACTTAAATTTCTAACCACAATCTTTTTCTTTAATAGTACCGTCAACAAATATCAGGGTAGGAGGCTGCGGTGTAAGGTGACTGCATGAAAAGAAAGCATGAAAAGAGTCCAATTTATCCTGAAGATTAACTTCAATAATCTTGATTTCTCTTACTATTTTCCTTGGCTGTAGTTACAAAAATGCTTGAATGTGTTGGATTGCTAACAAGAAACCACACAACTGAGAATAGCCAAGTGCCTTTGGCATAAGCATTAAATTACAGGATTTGCTTCCTCTCCAAAATACAAATACAGGCCACAATCCCTCAGCAGTGTAACTTTCTTCAAACACTTCTCAGGACAAAAAGAGCCAGTGCTCTCCTTCCCACATTTCTCCACTTTCAATTCCACAGAATCAAGTACATTCACTACTGACCATTTCTCAACTGCTTTCATTTTAGGGGTACTCTAAGGGGTACCCAAGCTGTCCTCTGATGTAACACAATTTTAGAAGCCTTCAGAAATCCTATACAAATCAGAAAGAAATACTAGCCCCAGATTAGACACTGCTCAGGAAACAGCAGTAGAATCATGGAATCATAGAATTGCTCAGGTTGGAAAGGCCTTAAAGATCATCAAGTCTCACCACAACCTAACCATACCACCCTGTACTAACAGCCTTCTGCTAAATCATGTCCCTGAGCAGGGACAAATACCAAATGGATGAACCATTTACTCAGCTTAATTGTTCAGCCCAGGTCAGGCAAGATTCCTTCACACTGCAGCAAACATCCACATCACAATTTCTTATGGAAAATAATTTGCAGCACTTTACCTTAAGTTCAAGTCTTGTAGTATTTGCTTGGCATCGGTAAGTGGCAAGAAGACAGTTGCCATGTGGCTGTGAAGAGCAAAAAAAGAGGAAAAATAATACAAAACAGGTCTTTTTTAACTGAAGACGTGCACTGTAAAGCTGTCAGTATTTATGCAAAGCTGCTTCACATTAGTTTAAAAACAAACAAGCAGAAAAGTAGCCATCAGTTCCCTGCAATGTTCCAATTACTGTTAACTGTGCCAGAATATCAAAGAGTTCTCGACATAAATAGAAATGAAGTTTCTTATTTTCCTTAGTACTGCCATAAAGATTACACAGATAGAAACTTTTCACCTCAAGAATGCATCTGTCAGCCTCGCTCATTTATCTGCAGTAATAGCCTGGCATTCAGAAGCAAATGGGAAATCACTAAGTAAATACAAACATATATATATATATATGTGTGTGTGTGTGTGTGTATGTATGTATGTATATATCACTAAGTAAATACAAGCATATATATATATATTTATATTTATATATATTATATATATATTTAAGTTAAATTAATGGTCATGAATGGCAAGAAACTTAGAATATAAATTTAACTGATATATGCTGAAGCTTTCAGAAATGACGTGGTAATTTAGTTTTTAAAGCTAACATACTCTGAGGACTGTTAAAAAGACATTATAAAACATTTTCACAATGCTAAGGTAGTTTTAAGTCTCCCATCCTACCTCCCATTCCCAAAGAAGGGCCATAAGTAATTCTACAAGCAGTGAAGTTTATCAACACTACATTAAAAAGTGCTAATATATGACTCTCCAGACAACAGAATTTTCATGCCCTGATTTTGAGATACGCTAAGGAAAGGATATGGTATTCTTCACCTAAATTACTTTGAAGTAAACAGATAAGACACTGGCAAATTCAAACTAGGGAACATCTCTGAGCATGCCTGCAATGTTCCTAATTTGTCAAGAAAAAAGCCCTGGAGCAGTCACTCTCCCAATCCTTTCATGCACAGCTGGCTTTGCCCTATGCCATGACTTGTCACTGACACCTCAGAAATGAGCTCTCCCAGATTACCAAGTAGTTTAGTTCTATGTATTTTAAATTATAGATACATAAATCCAGGTTCTATCTTGCATATACTGTATTGAGAGCTTTTTATCACGCAGTCTCCAGAAACATCATTATCTCTTTTGTTTCACTTACATCAGAATCGCAGTTGCTAAAACTAACAACAGCAGAATTTTTATCCACGTCCAACAAGTCTACAGGGACATCACTCTGCAGAACAGGAAGAAGGAAAAAAGTAGAGCTTAAGTTCCTGAATAGCTTCTAATGCATTCATCCACTGACACCAATTATTTCAATAAGGGAGAAGCAATGACTGCTTCATCATTTATATTCAAGTGATAAAATCTTAGTAGATATGCATCTTACTCCTGAACATTTAATCCCAGGTTAACATTGTGATCTTTCTCTTATTCTCATGCAGTGTCTGGAATTCTTGTGCAGGTGGCTTACAACAACTTTAATGTAAGATGTGCAACTTTGTCTTTCAGACATGCACAAAGTATGACTGAAAGTATGACTGAAGCATTTCTCTGTTTTAACCAGAGGATTACAATGCTCATTCATAAAACCAAGAATCACATTAGAGATTTATTAATGATTCCTTAACTTTATGCTTGTGACACAGACTACTTCTTATATAGATGTGTTTTCGTGCAGTTAAACCTAAGACTGTTATGAAAACAAAATTAAAGGGCTCCTAAACGATTAATTACTTGATTTGGTACTGCTTATAACTTCACGGCAGTGCAAGGAAACACTGATAAAAATTAAGCATGCTTCCTAAAAACAATAAGTTTATAAACAGTTTTATTGCCTTCTCCAGCAACAGAAGGAGGGCAGGCATTACTGCATATTTCTTTACAGAAAACACCATTAATTCTGTACTCTACATTAAATTCAAGCCTAGACCAACCAATTTCATTATTCCTCCCTTCACTGAAGAAGCTGCAGACACTACACAGCTGCAAATTGCTTGTAATTTATCTCACCTGTACCAGGATTATATCTATAGCTGCTTGCACCTCCAAGATGAGACTGTAGCTAGCATCATCTTTGTTTAATGTAAACTTATCATTCACACTGAACGCAGGTACTGATGACACAGCAGAACTGGACTGAGCAGACTGCTGGTACTTTTCACGTTCACCAAGTACTTTCATCTGTAAGTGTTCCACTTCATTCCTAGAAAAGACAAACCAGGTGTAATGTCACCACAGAGCTAACAATAACAGCTGCCATAGAAAATAAGTCAGTTATGCTTCAAGGCAATCTTTCTGCACTTCTGTTCAGGATTTTCCAGCAAGAGGTGACTGTTAATTCCCCTTCCATACCCAACACATAGAAGATAAAAATACAAACTGCATCACATGAAAATGTAGATTCTACTGTACTTTGACAAAGGAAATATCCACAGGTTACAGGAGGGGGCAGTGATTTCCTTTAAGAGCACCATGTATTTTTAGAGACATGCTGGTGACCGCTTTTCTGTCATCATTCAGAAGCTACAGGTAGCACAGGAGAAGGGAATTTTATCTTGATGAAACCAAGGAAGAAGGAAACAAAACATAGCCACTTGAAGGCAATATAGAAAAGGATTATGGGACGAGAATGCTGTTCTCATATGTATGTTCTTCTGTGTACACTCATGATACAGAAAATCTAATGACATAGGAAGGAAAGAGGGCATTTCAGTTTGTAATGCTTCAATTCTTCCACTTCAATTTATGTGTAGTGAAATTACCTTAAGGATGAAATCTTGCTCTGCATTTCTTGACTTAGCTTTACTTCTTCACCTGATCCACCTTCTCTATATGCAAGTTCTGTAGTCAGTCCTGTCAGCCAGCCTAAACCAACATATGAAGTTCATATTCCTTATAAGCTATAAATAAAAATCTTCCCTCAGTGTTTGTATGTGTGTAACAATGTTTGTTTCAGGTACTAGATTAAGAGACTTAAGACGTAATTTTATCCTATCCTGGAGGACTAAGCTAGACAATGAGCATGGACTTTTATGAGCAGGCGATCATTCTTGATTTACAAATTGGAAAATGTTACTTTTGCATGAAGCAGTTTGTGCAATAAACACCCCTGCATCATTTTAGTTATGAGTTTCATTTTTCCACCTCTGCTTCTGACAGCAATTCTTCAAGTCCCTCAAACAATTTGTGATTGCTAACCAGTACTACAGTTGAAAACAAAACAGAAGAAGATATGCAACGTGTATACAGCACAGTACAAATTGCACTGTGCATTTTGAGACAGAATGCTGCTGGCTGAACTTAATATACATATATTTTTAACTCCTTTTCTTAATTCCATTTACTTATAAAAGCAATAATCACTTGATTCTATCCTGAAGTGTAAATACTATATTCAAATAAATATTTTCAACAGAGCACCCTGATTCCAATCATGGTAAAACTTTAAAGAGACATGAGCTGTGTTAGCAATGCAGTCTGCTTCAGTTCCATCACATCTCCATATCTAGACCCTACTGAGTACATAATACAAAGCTTACCTGAATACGTGCATGCTAAAACTTCATCATAACCATCTTTTCCTACACAGCCACCTTGGATTGATGAAATGCTCTCTGATAAAACCTTCAAATAAATACATTCAAGCAGAGGGAAATATTACTGCACTTGTTTTAAATAGCTGGTGGTTTTTCTTCTTTGTTTGTTTTTATGGGGGAGTTTTACCTACATCACAAAGTATCTACATAGATGCAAAATATCTAGATCCACAAGATCTAGGTTACACAAGAGTAAGCTAGCTGATGACTACCACAGCTAAAGCAAGGTGCTTTAAACAATGCATTCTGAATTAACTCTGCTTAATACAGACAGCAGAAAGTGGTTTAAAGCAAAACACTGAAGGAAAACACTTTTTCAGCAAGATTTACAGTCTGTCTGAAGGATGAAATCAACACTATGGATCAAATCCACATCTTTACTGAGCATAATTACTTTGTCTGTGAGTTGTTAGAAGTTGTAACAGCTACACTTACTATTTTACATGCAAAACAAACCGCACACAATGTAGTGGTGGGTTTTTTGTCTTGTTTGCTTTTTGCTGAGAAGCACAGTATTAGGATTCACACAGGAGAAGCCTTAGTTAGAGCAGAGTCAGAGCTTTAACATACTCTCTGCACTATTTTTTGCTTTAATCAAGACCACTGCGATAACTGGTTCTTAAATACTTAGATACCATTTTGACGTTTGTGTTGTCAGCATTATAAAGCATAGGAAACTAAAAACAAAAAATATATTTTAGCTCTAACAATCTTGTGAATACTTGATATTTTGAAGTAGAGTTTTTAAATTCATCTTTCCAGCAAGAAAGAAGACACTGGATGTGGGCTTACATAATCATACTGAAGGACAGGATCATCTGCACTCTCAAAGCTATAGACTTCCAGCACTCCATCATCTCGCCCAACAAGTAACTCTTTAACTCCATCTCTCAGAATGTCAAAACTATCAATGCATAAGATACCTAATGAAAAAGAAAACAAACTGTCTGCTTCATCTTTGGTTGTTTACAATGCATTAACATGAAGGCCACATTAAATTACATAGAAAGAGATTCTTGCTGGGCTTTTAAGATTTTATTGATGCTATTTCAAGAAGAGTCCACTAGAGGGCTGAAGTCTCTTCCCCGTGACTAACGTCCACATTTTTTTTCCCAGGCTATTTGACCAGCTCTGCCAGCTGAAAAAGCAAGCACATCTTGTCTCCTATTGCCGACAGAAAGCCAAGTGGACTGCCATGAATTCCAGCTGATGGGGAAGACACAGGTTTGCACTATACCTGCTTTAGGTTTGTGCTGCTACACAACATGCTGACTACGATTCCCAAGGTGTTGTAACAGCTAACCATGGCTAGAATGGACACAGTTATGGTGTGCAAGAAGGAAGCAAGAGAACCCATTCATATTTCATATTTGGAGTTTAGACATACCAAGAGGATTATTAACTGAAGAGTTAAGTAATAGATCTAATTACCTCATGAAAGCTTAGAAAACAAAAACCACATATATCACTGTTCTTCCCCTTCACACAAAAATAAGTACTAGCACATGCTGCAGAAACATCATACCCAGGCTATAACAGGGAAAGGTCTTGTACTATGCCCAAACAAGTTACACCATATTATGGAGCCTTAAGGAGAGCATGATTCCATCTTTAGAAAAAAACCCTTGCCCTGCTTTTGTTGTTGTTGTTATTTTTGTCTTGCAGTGAAGATGCCAGTCTTTAATCTGAGGGGACTTTCGAGTCACTGCATATCTGAAAAAAATCCAGCATGTATATTTACATTTTCAAAGTCACCAACATTATAAAAATCCCAAGTGATCATGTACAAAGAAAGTGTTTTACAAATGGCACTTTAACACTGTATTGTAAGTATGAAAACATACTAAAGTACAAGAAACAACATACTTGGCAAACAGACAAGAATTACTTGTAAGAATGGAAGAGAATTAACACATTAATGTCACATATCAACAATATTAAAATGCACCTCCTAAATATCTATGAAATGTATTTCTTGATATTGTATTGTAACAAAGCCTCAGCTGTGCTCGAAAACTGAAGAGGGAGGTGCTGAGACACATACCTCCTCTCCTTTTTTCATTTTCAATTTCCCACTTAGGTACAGAAGCAGAACCAGTAATCTGGATAAGCCCCAGTTTACCATCAGAAGTTCCATACACAATTTCTTCTCCAGAATCACCTAAAAAAAATTAAAACCAAATCAAAAGTTTAGAATCATAAAAACACACCTATTGAAAAGGTTTGAAAATATTCATCCCATCAAGGGAGAATGAAAATCCTAACATTAGTGTCATGTAATAGAACAGGCTTTAAAACAAATGATTCCTTGCTCTGGAGTTCTGCCTACAAACTTCTCCTGATTTTCCTTTAAATTTAGGAAACACGGGCTATTTAACGAGCTTTACAGAAGAAACCATTCATTATTATTTATTCAGAACACACTTCTAATTGTGAGTGTTGTGCTGCACCTAAAGCAAGTAAGAACTGGTTCTTGAATCTAGACCTGAACACTGACAAATAATCTCACAGAAACTAAATTAAGCACCAGATTAACACGCTAAAGGGATTTGTATCAGGTTAGAAGAGATTAGCAAAAAGGAAGATCAAACTATTTTAAGATTGATCCTTTCACAGCCTTAGTTTATGTGAACTCTACTCAATATTCTCATCAATCCATGGATGGAGGGAAGCAGTGATTCTACTTACAGAAATCCAGATGTAAGAGAAACCCAATCCAGTGGCTGAACAAGACAACCCCAACAGTTCAGCCCCCATTTACACAACATCACCTTACACCTCACTGCCACTGTAAGAGGCTTTCATCCAGTGTAAATATTGTTTAGAACTAAAACAGTCAAGTGCGTATGTGTATGTATTGTATGTTTACAAACAAATAGCACCTCTATATGCATACAAACAAAAATCCAAAGCAGTTTAAAAACGAAGCTAATAATCCCTACTCTGAAATCTCCACAGTAATCTCACCAGCATCCCAACCTTAAACTCCCATGGTTCCCTCACCCCAGCTTTCACCTGAAATCCTACCAGCCTTTCACTCTTGCTTCACCAGTAAAAATGCTGCAACTCTGTCTCAGAAACAGATTTTCTGCATGAAAACAGAAACTTCATATTTGTGATTTCTGTTACTATCAACAGGCTTTTATCTCTGGTTTTCCACCTATAAACCTTTCCTACCAGAAAACCAGCAGCAAGAGCCTTTAATACTGCTAAAAGTGTGTTTTTCCTCCAGTGTTCCAGATAGGAATAATTTAAGCAAGTATCTTCAAGTACTCCCCCTCCCCCTAAAAAGTTATTGGTTGTTCATCAATTCAGTATATGGGACAACAAAATTCCATTCTCATCATAATACATGTAGATGCTCTACAACTATATTCTATAAACAGAATGGGTATTAAGATAAGGCTTCACATAGTTATTGACTACATTTTAAAATCAGTTTCAAATCAAGAAGAAATGTAATTAACAAATATAAGTGTTAAAATCTCAAAAACAGCAGAAGTCCATTATTTGTTACCTCCATCTCCGTTGTTTAGAGCAAGAACAGTAGGTGGCCCAGGAACCTCAACTTCATACAGTAGATCAGATCCCTAGGGACAAAGAGAACTACCTCGAATGAGTCCTTATTCAAAAGGAGAAATCAAGAATAAAAACAAAATTGGTTTTTAATATGGACATGTTTCATTTACACAGATTTTCTTGCATAAAACCACCTTTAAGCCCAAACAGAGAAAACTTCATATAACTAAAACATGGCTATAAGCAAACCACATCTTGAAATGTGTTACCAGTTAAAATAATTATGACATAATAATCTGAGGACATCTGGCATTAAGAAACAATACTGCTGAACCATTTGATATCATTCAGACTTGCTGCAGCAATAATAAGTGAATTTTCAAACTTAGAATGACTTACACATTTAATTCCCTTGTGTAAACACTCATAACAATTTCTTCACTTCTATCCATGAATTCCAAAGCCTATTGTAATAGCATTATCAATCCTAACTTTGCAAGTACCAGCACTGTAGACAGTAACGCTTACAAATAAGGTTATGCTTATGCTTATTCAATAAGAATTAATCCAATGCTATGGCATCAATACATAAAACAAGCAAATATTTTAACCTGTAAAACTCTGAGGACTCTATCCTGACACGCAAGTACTGGGGTAATGCAATTCACTTTATCTACAGGAAGGCAGAGAACATCGTTGATTTTATCTCTTGACAGGTAGTAGTGTTTGTCTTTGCAGTCGCAGTAGTGGTTATAGATATAGCTTGCGCAAAGAAAGAGATCTGCTCCTGAAATGTGCCTGAGAAAAAGAAAACACTGTAACATGTTGCCAGAATATTTGCAGTCATGTCTTAGTTAGGTTAGTATACACATGTGCTTGCAGGTTCCACGCATCACCTTTTATAAGGCAAGCACCTTAAACCAAGAACATACAGCAAACAACAGAAGAATCTTGTTCCTGACCTACAGGAAGGGCAGAGGGAAAGAATAAGCTGCTATAAAGCCTGTAACCCCAGCTACACTCACCTGCACACACTCACTGCTGGAAAGGCCTCCAGGCCCCTTCCAAGGCCCCCCCACTCTTCCAATTGCACTGTCGCTTTCTAGATTCCTTCCTACATGCCAAGGCGCAAGCTAAAGCTAGAGCAGCACCGAATGCTGCCTATGTGCAGACAATAAGGTTAAAAAGAAACCAACAACATATAAGTATAGATTGAGAATAACTTCAGGGAACCACAAACACCAGGCACTGTACACACATAGCTTTGATGTCCTCGGTGAGGTTAGTTTCAAAGGAGAGGAACTGCTTCCCTCTTTTTGTGAAACCTCTGACATCTGATCCCGTTGCCACAAAAACTTTCTCTTGAGGCGTATTAAGAGCTCCTCCCAGCTCCAGGCGTGCAATTTTGGGGCCGGGCAGTGTTTTGAACACTGTCTGTAAAGAAGAAACGCAATCGCAATCACATTTTGTGATTATAGTCAACTTTTCACACTAAGGATACTAAACCTGCATCACGATCACTGGCAAAACTAAGGATACTACCAAGTACGTGGGGACAAAAACTATCGGAAGGCAACAGTAACTGCATGCCTTCCGGATTTGCCAGGGAGAAAGCTTTAAAAAGCCCGTTTTTAAACGGAACGTTCACACTTACCACAGGTTCCCCCTTTTTAATGCCGAAACAGGTAATCACTCCGTCCTGATCCCCCACCACCACCTTCAAAAGCAGACCACAGCGTTACGTCATCGCACACAAACGGGTTTTACACACCGCCTTGGCTCCGCTAACCGCAGTTCCGTACTTCGGTACGTCACGTTCCGTCAGAGGAGCCGGGATGGCCACGCGCGCCCCGTACCTTCTGTGTGGCCCTGCGACCCGACGCGGGGAGCAGCCTCATGGTCTTCTGCGCCGTGACGCCCACCTGCCGAAGAAAGCGCAGCCCTCACTCACCTCGCCCGGCCCTTCGGCCCCGAGCGCGGCCGGGAGCGGCGCGGCGTTACCTGCAGGTAGTCCACGCGGGTCAGGCTGAGCTCCATGGCTCCACCGGCAGCCGCCCCGCAGCGCGAGCTCCGCCGGGCCCTTCGGCCCCGAGCTGCCGTTACCCGTCACCGCGGCAACCGTCGCCCGCGGACGGCGGCGCTCCCAGCCGGCTTCCCATTGGTCGAGCTCGAAGGGGAGAGGGCGGGATCGAGGCCATCTGCGCGCCGTGATTGGGCGGCGCCGCGGCGTCGTTAGTGCCGTGAGCAACGGCCGTGGGACTGCCCTCAGACAGGGTAGTCGGGGCCGCGGCGGGCCGACCAGCAGGACGAGGCGAAGGATCAGTAAAGTATCGGAATATTTTATTTAACAATGAAGCATCCGAGGCATCGGGTAACAAAATACCGGCCCTGCACAGAGTCTGAATTTTAAAAAACAAATCATTTCTACCACATGAAGAGGAGCTTTGGACTGAGATCACGTTCCCTTCAAAAGTCGTTACAAAAAAGAACAGCCAACCACCACCACACCTTGCCAGTGGAAATCAACATCCTGAACTACGACACAGCAGCTGTGTGCCCGTGCCTGTGAGCTGTGCTCACCTCACCTGCTCCTCAGCTCCCACCTGCCATCAGCATCGCTAGAGAGGACCTGGAGCTCAAGCAATCCTACCCCACTCTCTACCTGATCCACCACACACTGGCTGCTGCGAGGAGCAGGATGCCACCTTGTATCTGTTCATTCTTAAGTTCAGTGCAAAGAATTCTCAGCATGTTTTCACAAACCTGTTAGAAGATGGGTAATTCACATCGCTATACCTTCTGAATGCATCGATGCAGAAACAGAACAGTTTGATCGCTGTTAACTTTCAGATGATTAAGATGAAGACAACAACGTTTTGGTGATGAGTTAATAAAATTTCCTATGACTAAATTCCAGAGCAGCTGTACATAAAGTTATTTAGTGCTAAAAATCTACAATACTTTTTTTTTTTATTATTTTTTTTTCAAGTATGAGATACTGAAATATTATTGCCAATAAATAGTTGTGCTGTAGTCGAAGCCACGGTTCCTTTGTCGCATCATTCACATCTCAACATATTGGGATTGAGTTTCTCGCTGAGTTTATGTATTAAAATCGCTAATTCCTCTGTCGCTTGGGACTTGTCCTCCAAAAGTTCATAGCGAAGGCTGGAGATATCTTGTTTGATTTCCTTTAATTCACCTGTATTAACCATGGAAAGAAATACTTATTAGCAAAGTCTGCTCAACGTTCATTAAATGATAAGTCGCATTAGTGCCTATTTCAGATGATCCCCTGCTCATCCAGAACATCCAGGAGAGCTGAGGAAGGGGGGCAGAAGGCTTTCCCTCTTCCTCATCCTCCCTGAGATGTGTGTCCACCCCTGGCCAGTACCAAAGGTGTTTTAAGAATCCAACCAACGCCGGTGTTGTGCTTCACACATACACAGAACATCAAAGCCTCAAAAAGCCCTCCGCATAGGTTAATGAATTAATCACGGCAACACTGCTAAACAGCTGGTAAATGTTAGTACCCCCTTGGAGAGACAAAAGGCAAAAGAGATTTGTTTCTGAAGTGATATGCTGAGATCACACAGGGAAAGTGTGGCAGAGCTGGCAACAAAACTCACAGCTTCTGAGTCTCCCTCCTCTTCCTTACCAACATCCTTTGAATCAGAAAAAGTCAGCCGATTTAAAATGGTTACAACTTGACACAAGGACAACAACAGCATTTAAATGGAAACAATAGTCAAGGTCGGGCTTGTAACAAGATACATCAAGGTTTCCAGTATAAGATATCCAGCCCAAGAGCAGAAGCTTTTTAAAATACTATTATTCCTTCTGCAAGTATGAGGCATTTTAATTCTTGCCCAGTACCCACTGCAGGAAATCAGTTGTCACATATGAAACATATGAAAGAATACCTATGTTATCTAGCAATAGTAGCAGGCAGGTTCAAGGGCTGGCTGCCTTGTCCAAAGTGGACACCGGGAAGATTAGTGATCAGCAAGAACTGCCATGTACACAAACCACGATTCCTCTGCACTTACCTAAACACATGTTGTAAATACAGATATCGGGGAACTGGAAAGACCTGCACACCACCCACATTGGGGAGTGGGGTTCTGTGCCTGGAGCACGCACCTCTCACTGCAATTAGAGATGTTCCCAAGGGAACACCAGCACTGACATGGACACAGTGCTCAGGTGCATCAACCCTGAAATGACCTCTGGTTGTACACTACAACAGTGGCTACAGTTTTCATCTTTTTTTTTTTTTTCAGTTAACTGTGCTGCTTTTTTTCTTTTCTTTGCCTTTTTTTTCCCTCCAAATGATGTACGACTGCACAGATTAGTATTCCACACAGGTTTAGCAAAGAAAGGAATACAAGTGGTTCGTGCCGTTGAGTACAACTGAATGAAACAGAAGGACACCCTGCAGCTCTGACTGGGACCCTGGAAGCATCAATACAGTTAGTGGCTTCCTCACAGACTTCCTCAGTGACTGTGGGCGCACCATGTCTGCACCCCAACTTTACATTTGTAAATGGGGACCCATAAACTTTCTCAGTTCCACTTTTTTGGTCCTGCTTGTCCATTTTTGTTGCACATCCTTTCACTGCTACCTGACTTCAGTGCACATGAAGTAGAAATAAACTCATTTTAACTGAAGGCTCCATGCACCACTGTAATGCCAGACTCTAATAAATGTGACAAACATTCCCTCTGAAATGTGAAAAAGCCTCTTACCTTCATTTACTTCATCATTTTCTTTGTCCACTTGTGCTTTCAGAACGTACCGTTTGATCAGTCTTTTCATTATTTGCTGTCAGATTAAAACAGTGACACGGTTAGCACATTGAGTAGAACTTTATTCATTTTTTCTTACAAGAATGGAAAAGACACAAGCAAGTGAAAAAGCAGCCCCAGATCAAGTAGTTGACTCATATGGGCTTTTTTGGTGGCACATGGGGATTCATCACTACAACAAAGCATCTCTCTCAACCAATTACCTCTTAATTTACAGAAGGATGCAGCTGGTTGGAGAGAATAGGACAACAGGGAAATACAGAATGATGTTTTGTTTCTTTTTATACAGCTAGCAGGTGGAGACAAGAAAGGTTGGCTTCCTGTCACCAATTAGCTTTGTGAGGAGTCATCAGATGCACCATCAGGATTTAGAGGCATACACACACCCAATCTCAAGATTTATTACCCCCATCATAATTGAGACAAAATTGTATTAGTTAAGGACACCGTGTTTTCTCTCCAATGCTTTGAGGCCATGACTTCAAAATGCCTTTGGCACTTATGTAGCCACCTGTATAATGACAGTTATTAACGCAACACAGAACTATTACCTAAGCAAAGCCCCTAAAGATGCAAAGCTACATCTAGAAAATGCTGCTCAGTCTGATACAGTATGCTGATAAGGAGCTCACTCTGGGTAACACAGCAAGAAAGAATGCTGCAGCTTGGCTGAGCATTGGCTGAGTCTGCCCTTTCTTGGCATAGGCTCTGGTGTCTTTATTCCAGCAGTTTCTCTGGAATAGGCTGCCTAGAGAGGCTGTAGTGTCACCATCTCTGGAGGTCTTCAGACTTGCACCTGCCAGACCCCCAGGCATCCTCACCTAAGTTAAGCAGGAGGTTGGACCAGACTGCTTTCGTGAGGGCCATCCAACCTCAATATTGTATGATTCTATAAAAATATCAGAAGGCATTTAATACTCCAAGTGCTGACCAATGTCAGTTCTGTTTCACAATTTTGTATTTGGAACTGTTACGCCAAGACCATTATTAATCTCTTTTCTAAGAGTTTTCTAAGAAATTCCCATGCTGCCTCTCACTCGTTACCTTGCATTGTCATTTTCTTCAGCTACTGCAGGAGAGCTAAGAATAAGGAAAACACAGCAAAAATATTTTGTGCCACTACTACCATAATACTTGCACTATTCGGTTACTGAATATACTTGACTGATACTGGACGGGCAGCAGTGGGCTCAACTCATTGATAAGGGGACAAAATGTCCACTTTACTTGCTATGCATGCAACCTTATTACAGGGCTTTTCAAGACAAAGTGTGAGCACAGCCTTTATATGACAACTTTAATCTTTTATTACTTTATCACCTTCCTGTCAGTCAGCATTATTACATACTGAAATATACTCCACTTGCAAGACAGTACTTTCTTTAGCTTATTTCTCTTCCTTTTCCTCCTCTTTTCTCATTTCTCCCTACCTTGCAAGCATCTTCTACTACCCACCGTCCCCAGGGACAAAGCTTTTTTCCCTTTAAACTTCACTATTGATTCTGTACATCAAAGTGATTAGCAATGAAATAACATTGAGGCTGTCAGGCTGTTAAAGCTGTGTAATGAATTCCCAGTGTAATGAATTTCTAACTTCTGAGGCTCCACACACATAGAGTATTGCAATTCAATGTGTTACCTCATGTCACCTGCACTGCAGTAATCTTCATGCATACAGTCAAGCAAAGCAAATGCAAGATAATGTAATTTTACACTAAGCCCTTTCTGCTGCAGACCAAACTATCAAATTATTCAAATCTGCTGCAGACAAGTACGTACATAAGTATCTGTCAGAACTGATGCCAGAAGCCTGGTGTATAAGCACACCTAATTTAGGCTTAAAGTAGCTATAAAAATAGGTCTACTCTTTGTTTAACTCAGTTCACATGTGAGGATTTGTCTGTAATAGCAATACATATCTACTTTCTAAAACATACTGTTATCAAAATTAATGTGGCTTGCCTTACAGAATTCGTACAGGTGGATTATGTATCCTTCACATTTTCACTAGGGGAACAAGAGCTCCTATTTACTCTTATTTCTGAACAGGAAAGAAGTCAGGAAGGTAATATCTGACAGGCTCCTCTTAACAGAAAGGAAAATTCTCATCTGCAGGAGTTTCAAATGTCACAGAACAAGAAGAAAGGAAGGAAAAGTGATGCTAACTTCATTAGCCCCCCGAGCTTTCATATTTCTTCCCCAGAAATCAGCTTTCAAAGTGTGCTTCTTGGATTTTCAGAACTGGGATATCAAGGAAAAAACTAAGTTTTATTTGGGTTGGCTTCTTTAAATGCTTCCAATAATCAGGCCTGAACAAGAGCAGTCTTGTTTATTTTTCCCCTCAGTAGCATCCCAGAGCTTGTTTTCTACAGGAAGTTTTGTTCATCTGGAGAAGGCAGAGTGTACCTGAGACAAGATTCTGCTAGTACGTTCACACACTTCTATCACTCAGAACACTGACCAGGGAGGTACTTACCTGATAGCGTGTCGGCTGATTGAGAATGCTGTTAAAACTGTGTGATTCAAAAACTCGGGAGTTCGACTGAGTGAAAAGGTTTAACTAGGAAGCAATAAGAAGAAGTTAACACATGTGATAGCATTCCCATTCAGAAATCAGTTCAATACTTTTTTTCCCCTTTGGATGTCCCCATAGCCAATAAATCAGAGTATTATTTCAAAAAATAAAATAAAATAAAAAACAAAAAAAATCACCAAGGCAGCCCTGTTTTATTTCTTTATTTCAAAAGCTAATTATTTTAGCCATAGTTTTCACTGCACAGCTCCAAAACAGTTGTGCTCATACAGCTGAGGAGATGAGTTACGCCTTGGTGGTGGGGATGAATGGCCACAGCAAGGAGAGGGAATTTGGCTTTAACAGCACTGCCGCACTTCTGCATTCTTAGGTATACATTTAATTGGAAATGCATACTCTAAGCCATTCTTTCTCAGTAAGAAGTGTTTTGCTTAAGTACCATTTTCAGTAAATTACAGTTGGAATAATGGTCGTTGTTCTGGATCAGCAGATTCCACTACATATTCATTAGGCCCCAAATAATCTGCTATCTTTGTACTAGCGGGACAGAAACAGTAGGGAAAAGAGCTACCTTGTACAAGATGCTTTTGAGACTAAGGCCAAACATTTGTGACTACCAAACTGGAAACCTATTTCCCTCAGATATATTAGTGTGAGTGATGTAAAGGCCTAGCCTCCTCATGCATATCTGTCGTTAGTTCACCACTGTTTTCAATTAGTCACCGAATTAATGATGGCTGACCTCTCTGGTGAGCAAAGGGAGCTAACTGAAGTCAGACTCCATCTATGCAGTCTGTTGGATGCTTTCTGTAACTGACACATATATTGTGTCCCTACTTGCACACAGCCTGTCACCTCAGTAGGGCCCCAGGTAAGGAATTTCTGCCTGCTCCAGGCTGCTGCTTTCCTGAAGGCAATCAGACATCAGTTCAGCCATATTTTTTTACTATGGATTAGGCTACAATTTATCTGTGCACTGTGCAGAAGAGTGTGCCTGCTCAGCCCGACTCAGAGGAAGCTCTGGGCTGCTTTTCCCAGAGAAGTATAATTTGGTTTGTGGCTCAAAAAAACAAAAACAAAACAAAACCTGGCTCTGCCTGATCTGTGTCCACCAGTGACCCAGACAGGACTTCTTTACTGAGTAACATTCTAAGTTGCTGCTGTATGATCTGTAAGCACCATTCAACGCTTTGTTCTAAAAGTGTATCATAGCAAAAAGTGAGTAGTTAGTACCAGAATAGTGCTTTGAGCTGAACTGATTGAAAATGATGTTTTAAAAACATCTATCTTCTTTCACTGCCTACAGAAAATCAGAGAGAATCTTTCTATAAGGATCAGTAGCACCAACAACTCAAAACATCCTCAGCTCTAGAAAGAACTTAGAGATAACTGGACTTGCCATTTCTGGTAATTTACAGTAAAACAAATCAATATTTGTTTTGTTTTTTTTTCAGTCTTTGTGATATACAAGACCTAATTTATTTAAAATTAAAAAAAAAAAAAAAAAAAAAAAAAAAAAAAAAAAAAAAAAGAGGAGAAGAAAGGGGCCATGTGCTTCTTCTTTTATCTGTTAGTGCCCCAGTTGCCATGTGAGGAAAACAGAGAAATTGTTACCTAATGCTCACAAGAGTGAGGTGACACTGCATTCATTAATATTTGTAAGGAACATTTTGATACCCAAACTGAGAATGTGGTGGAAGTGCTGAAGATGACGACCACCAATCCTCCCTCTTTTCTGCTGCCTTTTGTTGAGAACATACCTTTGACAGTAGGATGTAAGGTATCATTCTGACCACATTTTTCCCTTGCCTGCCCAGTGAAAGGAAAAGCTCCCCATACCCTCAGCTGTTATTGTGGTTTTCTTTTTATTTTTAATCCTCAACTAGAAGTCTTTCATTTAGTATTTAGGTCACTGCTTGTGGGAATTATCTGTATCTTTGGACAGTCAGTTATTTTTGTTTTACCTGTGTTCTTCCAGTATTTGGATCTTGTTGTCTTAATAAAATATATTGCTGTTATCTGCCTAAACATACTGCATAAAGTCAATCTGAATTACAGATCTGTAAATACAAGTACTCGATTTATCTACTACTATCGTCAGAAATACAGATTATACCCTAAAATTTAAAGAAAAGTAAACTGCTGGAATGGAAACTATTCTTGAAAACAACAAAGAGATTTCAGTACCTACCCTCGATTTGGAATTGCCCATTCCCATTTCAATGTCCTTCTGTAGCCGCCTCCTCCTGCACTTAGAAAAGTTAATGATCCTCATGATGAAATAGAAAAATGATTTGGGGCTTGGTACGAGACTAAATGGTGGAGGTAATGTTTTTCCATCATCAAAATACGATAACCAAAGTTTGGAACGAGCAAACTTCCACTCCACATCACTGTCATCCTGTGTTAAGACATTGAAACAGGTACACAGTTCATTTCTAGAACTGTAAAAACTTCCTCCAAATGAAATAACTACCCTTTCTGTTTTTACATAAGTACTATTTGTTTGCTAACAAAGCTGCAAAATAGTTGTGCAAAAAAATGTGACTATTCTATCGAGACTATTTCAAACAAATTTTGGCTGTCACTTTATGTCAACATCTCATTGTCAGTACTTAGTTCAAGCATGTGAACAATTTAAACAAGCGTTATTTTTGCATCGAGCGAGGACTAACATATAAACTTGTTATTTAAAGCGGAACTTTTTTACTAATTAAGATGGCCACATGAACATGGTATTCAAAAAAGCGATGAAGTATTCACTGGCTTCCAAGCAGACACGGAGTAAAGCACTAGTATTCACAGCTTTTTACATAACCATGAAAAGTAACTGATTTATGAAGGAATACACAAAACAGAAACTGTCAGGAGGAAATCATGTTACAAACTGATAAACTGTATTGAAAGGCTTAATTTGGTTAATTTCAAGGGCAAAAGGTTGCTTTAATACAAGCAGCTTTCTCCTCCTGAATTCCCTGACACCACCCAGAAGTCAGTGAAGCATCATAATCAATCGTACACTATATTCTGTAACCTGCTGTGTGTGTGTGTTGGGGGGTGTGTGGTTTGTAACTTGGGTTTGATTTATAAAAGCAGTTATCTTCCCCAGTTTGAGTTTTCCCAAATCTTTATTGGAACTGAACGCTAAATACCCTAATTATCTTCAACTTTCAAGATACTTTGTCACCATTATGAAACTCAAATAAAATATCTCTTTATAATCAGCAGTGCAGCCAAGAACACTGTGTGACATTGGAATATTCATTCCACCAAGCCAATTGCCAGATTTGGAGAAATCTGCGTCAGTGTTTTCAGGGCATATGGCAAAGCGCAGCAAACCTACAATCAAGTCCTAATATTGTACTTAAAGCAGAAACATTGCAAAGTGCAACCCAGTCATAAGTCCTGAAGATAAACACCTATATCATACTCCAAGTACAGATGAAAATAAATGTAATAAAGCATGCACAGTAGTAGCGCAATGACCAAAGTGTCTAACTCCTGCACAGTTAGCTAAAAAGCTTAAGAAGTGAAAATGAAAGCCAGGTATCCATTAAAAACTACATTTAAACCACATCCAACTGGTTCATCAAAGACTGAAGCGCACTATATCAAGAAAACATAGAGCATGCACCTTAATGAAGCTAGGAATATAGCCATGTCTAAGATCACAAGCCCAGTAGCTTTGTTTTCTGTTTCACAGCAGTCCTCATTTGAACATTACTTTAGATTTTAAGATTTCTGGATGGATAGCACCTCATCAGATGCATACAGCTGCCATAAGATGAAATACATTTTGCAGAGATTTTTTGTTAGTTGTAGGACATGGTATTTTTTGTGATCTCCTTTACTGAGAATCAATATCTTGACCGTACTTCTGCATAACTAGGTGCAATCATTAAAATAATTCTTAATAATGCCACCCTCTTTCAACACACCACCACATCCAAATGGTTTTTAAACACATCCAGGGATGGTGACTCAACCACCTCCCTGGGAAGCCTATTCCAGTGCTTAACAACCCTTTCTGTAAATAAGCTTTTCCTGATATCCAACCTAAACTTACCCTGGTGCAACTTGAGGCCATTTCCCCTTGTTTTGTCACCTATCACCACTGAGAAGAGACCAACCCCACTCTCGCTGTTAGCACCTCTCAGATACTAGAACACAGGGACATGATTTAGGGGAGGGTTGTTAGTTAGGGTAGTATGGTTAGGTTGTGGTTGGACTCTATGGTCTTTAAGGTCTTTTCCAACCTAAGCAATTCTACAATTGCAAAAAAAAACCAACCATTTGAGAACAGAGCCCTACCTCGATTTCTTGATATGAACTGTTGATCATAGCAATCAGCATGTTGAGCAGAACTACCACCATCGTGACATTGTATATACCATAGAGAACATATCCAATGTTCTCAATGAACTTATGATCGTATTTCAGGACAACAGAGGTTACTTCGGACAAGCCAAATATTGACCAAAATAAGGTTTTGAAACTTTCTTCAACTCTGAGAAAGAGAAAAAAAAAAAAAGGAAAAAAAATAGGAAGCCATCAGTACTAACTACGCAAGCAAATACATAATCTGTGCTTACAGCAAGTGATAAACAATCTCAAGCAATTTGTTCATGAATCAGGTTTGTAGAGAGCTGATCAAAACATAGGTATAAGTATTTTTCATGACATGCTCAGTTCCCAAACCATGCTGTAACTATACGTTGTAGATAACATAGGTGCAACACCAGTAAAGCATGCAAAAGAAGGGTCCAGGAATTATTAAGCCATCATATTTTCAGGATTCGAGATAAAGGATGTTCTCATTATTTTCCAGTCTAATTCTGCAGGGGGCAGACCTTCCCTACTCTGACAATGGGGCTGATGTGAAGAAAATTACTAGATTTCTTCCAACAGCTTCTACTTAAGTCTAACATTAGGAATGATACATTCAAAAATGGGTAGCAGCAAGTTCTGCAACAAAACTCAGAATCCAAACAGATTTTAATGGGATTTGTTCCAGACTGCTGTTTAAATCAGTGGAAATCAGGCACTCAACAAGATGCAGCCACCTAAATGCTGGAGGCCCTGGGTCCAGGACACAGTGCGCCTCTATACTTCCATCTTGGTCAGGGCAATTCCTGAGCTGCCAAAGCTCTGTGACAGCTGACAGACAGCCCTGCAGACCTTCAGGGAATCTGAGAGCAGATTACTGTGACTCGGCACCAGGAAACCTTCAGAATCTTGTTGGAAAATGACTGCTGTACTTGGCCCGCAGGTCAGATGTTTAACCCTTGCTTCCATCAGATAGGTCAGACAGATCCACTGCTGGCATCAAAGGTCAGGCAAGTGAGTTTGGCTTCCCATCAGTGTATTTTTGCTGTAAGGTGACCTGCCACACCATGGGGACATAGCTCACTGCAACACACAGTCCACCTCCTTGAGAACTAGACTAACAAATGCAAGCTAAGAGACAGAGATATTCATTAGAATTTTGACCCTCCCCTTAAAATGTGCCTTTCATTGTACTCTAAGAGAAGTGACTGGAAATGACTTCTTACTCTCTGTCACTAAAAAGTGACCTGACAGCTGTGTCCTAGGCAGCAAAACAAAAATAAGCCAGTATGCAAATATTGAGTTACTTGTTTTAACACTGCTGAATAATTTTATAAAAGAATAATATATGATAGGGTAATATTGTTCAGTAGAATAACATAATAACATCGCTGCTTAAACAATTGCCTAGTAAGCATTCAAATGTTAAGTGTATTAGACATCTGATAGAATGATACTTTTGTTACAGTATTTCACAACTCACTTATCAAAAGGCAATGAGCTAGAGGAAAAGGCATAATCAATTTAAAGAAAAAGTCATGGAATTGGCCACAGGAAAATACATTAGTGTTTACAGAGGTCATGTTTCCTGCAGAAAGATGGATGGAAAGGAGGACTTCTACTACCCCTGGTTTAAAACACCCTTAATAATTATCCCTTCCTGCACCATTTTGTTTCAGGAAGTAAATTGAATAAAGAAATGGAAAAAAATGGAAGCTTCAAAGATCATGGCAAACCATCACAACTTGTGAAAACAGGCTTCACTGTCATTGCTCTGTATTCATCCAACTAAAAAAGTTACCGCATATACTGTAACTCTGATCCAAAAGAATTCAACACAGCTTATGAATTGTTCAGTACAGAACTAAGAAAGAAATATGCCATCCACATAACCTGCTTCTCCTCTCTTGAAAAGCAGAAGTGTTACTGGGAGACCTGTCATTGACACCTGGGCTTAATGCCTCAGTTTACCAAATTGACCTGACCGAGTTCAGTTGATGGTTACAATTCTAACAATTGCTTTAATGTAATTTAGGAGAAATCAGTAATATTCCCTTGCCATCGGCTGTTCACAAGCCTGCTGGATCATCACAAAATAAGGGTAAAACTATTTTATAGTGAAATGACAGTTTCCATTATACAAGTAGGAAAGAACTGGTACTTTGTATTCCCTTTCTAAGGTTTTATTTTAACACTTAGGAGAGGGTATGTAGTTTGACAGATTATTACCATAGCGGAAAACTTGAGTTTCATGGCTGCTTTTTACTGAAACATAACTTCGTACTTACGTAGTAAAGGCTGGGTTTAGCTTAGCTCCAAGGTAGTAGGAATACAGTATGAACATTCCAATCATAAATGCAAGAAATACCATGATAAAAAGGACCATAAACTTGAAGATGTCTTTAACAGTCCTTCCAAGAGAAATCTGCAAGGGTCCAAAACTCTCGTTTGCAGGCAGGATATATGCAATCCGAGAAAAGCTAAGAACAACAGCAATTGCATAAAGGCCTTCAGATATTATCTGAGGATCAGATGGAAGCCATTTATCTCTAGCTGGAAGATACAAAATAGAGGAGTAAATATGAAGTGTTACTCATTTATCACTATGGTTAAAAATAAATCTTGATAAGATTTGCCATGAACATGTCTGAATTTAGTTAAAGCAAATATTTGGAGAGTCTATTCCTATTTCCTCTAAGTCACAAATGCTGGATGTAAATTACATTGCTTTTTGCTAGAGGAAAAATTATACCTGGGGAAAAAACAAAGACAACATCTTCTACAATTTGTAATTCAAGAGTATGTAAGAAGAAGCAATTCTAAGTGCTTTTCTTAGTATGACTGCACTACTAGCTTTGTTAGTAACTAACACTATGCCACAAATCTATTCATATTTTAAGTTACACCAATGAAAAGTGAACTTAATAACCACACCAGGATTTTGCCACTGCTAAAAATTTATATATATAAAATATAACCTAGCTCCCTCTGAGGTCATGGAGAATTTTGCCATTGACCTCAGTGGAAGGCAGACCATGACTTTTACCCACAATATTCACAGAAACAACAGTTACATACAGATTCAGAAACTTTTCATTGCATAAAGTACTGCACCATCTTAGCACAACACTGTTGTCTTAGTGTTTGATATCAAAATACCAAGTATTTCCATATGTCCAATTTCAAATCAATTCTATAGCACTTATAGTAAACAAAGCCTATTCTACCTCTGTACTACATAGACATTCAAAAAACATTTACTAAAATATACTGCCAGGAGCAAATGCAGTTTTTACTGACACTGCAAACAGCCTCATCACATCTCTGATTACAGCTTCTCCACTGCAACAACTATTTAGTACTTTCCTTCTATTTGAACAGATTACTGGGTCTAGCAACCTTCCTTTAGCACAAAACATTGATAGCTCTTCACAATATGGAAGTTAGTATTGAACAACTGAAGTAAGCAAAAAAGAAATTCTCATCATAATTGTATCTGTTGTGCTTGACGTTGAGAATAAAATACAGCTTGTGAATGTTTAATATCATGATGGTCAAACTTAGCTCTGTACAAATGCTTACAACAGGAGGCAGTTAAATAATAAGCAGTTATTTGGACTTTTGTCCTTACTTCGGCCTATCGCTTGGTTTTAACATGCTGTCAAACATTTGCCAAATTAGCATCATAATGATTATAGCTTAAATAGGAGAGAATGAAAAATATAGACGCAGAATTGACTAAATAATGCTATGAATACAAACACATGAAAATACTCATTTTAGGTCTTCAAATGCAAATGGCATCTTATCAGTTTCTTCATTATTAAGATTTGTGTTGCAGAAAATTTAAACTCACCGTAGGTAAAATATTCTATTTCTGGAGGAAGTGTTACCTCAGAGAGGTCACTCTCTTCGATGTAGTTGTCCACATACTGTTGTGCTTTTGTGGCCTGCAGGAATGCTAGAAGCCTCGCTGTGAAAGCAGCAATGAAAATGGACAACATCCCAAAATCCAAAACATTCCATAACTGCAAGATATATTCCCTGGGTCCTTCCAGCCACAGCTCTTTGCATTCTGACCACATCATACCTGCAACAAGAAATTCAAACAATATAGCAAAGTCAGCCACAACACTTTCATTTAAATTCCATGACTTGCAGTGTCACAGGGTTGCCATACACCTTGAGCAAGGCTGACTGTGTTTCAACAGGACTGATCAAATGGCAAGACAGAAATAAACACACAGGGACAGAGTTCAAACAGCTCCATACAGGAGAGTATAGAGCCACAACTTTGTTCTGAAAGCTTTATGGCCTAACATGCCCTGCTTAAAACAATAAAAAGAATAAAAAAGTTAAATGCAGAAAAAAAAATCTCTCATTTTGTTATCCCTGTTAGGGTTGACCACACCAGGTGCACTGACCTCTCCGCCCCTGCAGAGTTTGACATAAAGAGAGTGCCAGGACATACAGGTGATTCAAAAGGCAAAGTGAGGCACCTTTGTGTAGCAGCCACAGTTATACTTCTTTTCTCTTCTGCAGCCTGTAAAAGCTGATAACGCTACATTATCATGTGGCTACCTGATGTTTTCCTATATAAAGAACCTGACTGATGAAAAGCTAGAAGATGGCACTTTCTGACACACAGTTTCTAACAGGCTGCTATCTGATCAGGTTTTGTGATGAATACTGAATAATGAGAACTGACTCATTGGCCCCTTGGTAGAAACAGTGATTTCTCCAAATGCTACCTAAGCAGCAGTGCCACATAAGCACTGATGTATCAGTACAGCAACTGAGTAGTGAAAACTCTTGATCTTCTCATACATACAGCAGCACAGTAGACTTCTTAATCCTACTTAAATTAACCTCTTCAAAGCACAATTTCTATTGTGTTCCCTTCAACAAGTCTGCATTCCTGTTACACATGTCAGAATTACCAAACAGTGCAGCAAAGTCACTGCAAATCAATGGTTTTGCTCTGCACTACAAGAGGGGGCAGGCACAGAGATGCTTTCACTGGTTCTGATGTATTGCTCTGCTGTGCAGGCTTACTGTAACAACACAGCAGTTGAAGCAAAGGTTTGAGACCTGCACTTCTCTCCTTTCAGAAGTAACAACTGCAGATAAACAGTGACACAGAGACAAAGGGGCAATATACCTACCAAGTACCCACACCATGATCAGCATTTCTGTCCAGGTGAACTGAGTGGTCTTCACCCTAAAGATCTGCTTAGGGTAATCAGTAACAGTGACATTCGGTAGCGTTGTTATACCTTCGAATCTGTCAGAAGCATTGAACACCAGCAGGCCTAGGAAAATGATGAAGGATGCTGCATGTGCCACAAATTTCATAAATGGGCTTCGAAGAATTCTTCCAAGCTGTAAAGACAGAATGAAAGCAGACACATTTTCTTCTTCAAAGTAACAAACTCTTATGTTGAGTATTTCAGAAGCATTGCACTCATTGTTCAGGACAGTCTGAAACGCTGCTTTCAAAGGGTACTCCTCCAAATGCACTGAATTGTGATGGTTTGCCATTTCAGACAAAGCTCTCTCAAAGGCAGTCACATGGAACGTGCTGTTCTGTTAGGGAACATTTATGTTATTCAACAAACTCGAGATGGCAATATTTATTGGGAAGTGCCCCAAGAAGTTACAACTGTACAGTGGCAGTCATAGAAAATAGTTTTTAATGCCCACAGATTGCCAATGCGGGGCTAGAGAACATATATTCAGAGAAGAAAGTCCTAGATAAATAACCTGTAAATGTCTGCCAAAACTAATGACTATTCCATCGCATTGGACTAAAAATGAAAATATCAGAAATAATACTTTTTTCAAATAAATTAAGCTGATGCATTCACAATTGCACCTGGCAGAAAGACGGAGCAGCATATGTACAGACAGTTTTTCCTCAGCTCGAGAGAGGAATGATTACCTCCAGAATACCATAATGAAAGAGCAGTGAGCCTGTTGCTGATACTCACCATCTGGAGATGGTACTGAGGTTCGGCAGAGGCCCTACTTGGAGTACTCTGGGTGGGACTGCACAATTGAGTTTAACTGTCCCTTCCAGACTATTTTGCTTTGGAAGGAAAAGAGTTGTACCTTCAGAATATACTCCCTTCTGTGTTTCTGAATGCAAGGCTTGTTCCACCTCTGCTCTAAGTCTGGTAAGCTGGATGCCAGGCAGACTTTTTTGACCTAGTTGCAGCAAACCTCTTAACATTAAAGGTCTCTCCCATCTCCTCCATGAGCAGAACATGTTGCTGCACACATAACACCTTGTCTTTGTTAACGTTAATATCCAGTTCAGATGCGATACATTATCACATACATTAAGAAATATTATTCAGCATCCTAAAATCACATGTGAAGCGCTGCGTTATCAGCAGTGTTGTGTATTGTGTAAGATGAAAAAGACTGAGTTCAGCAGGTGGGGAACTGTAAGTAGATTTCTTATTTCAAGGAACAGATTTCCTGAAACTGGGCTCAGCTACCATGAACTAAGTGGACCAGCACAAACTGAACTGCATTTGCTACCTGTGCAAACAATCCCAGGCTCCTTTCCTGCTCCTGACCTTTTATGAAGCATTTTGAAATTACAATATCAACTGATCTGAATGTACAGTACGTTTATTTGACATGAGCGCTGTGAAAAAAGTCAGGCGTTTCTGGTACTGAGAACTAAAGCACAAGGACAAATGTCACTTTTCCGTATTAGATACTACCTAAAAAAATATTAGTATGTTTCTATGGCATGGAGCTGTGAGGAATATCTTCACTAAACATAATCACAAAGTGATTTCAGAACATAATCAGAACAACAATTATATTCTATCACGAAGGTTTATCTTAAAAGTAAACCAATATTCAACCAAGGAGAAATACCAGGTTCCCTTGAAACACGCAGGAGAGGGGCAAATTATTTTCCTTTTTGAGATAAACTACAAGAAAAGTATACAAATGAGTCAAACACATTCCTCTGTTGCAGGTTTGCTAAGGAAAGAAAACTAAAAGACCAACATTCTCCAAGAAAAGTAAATTTACATTTTTAAATAATGTTAATGTAACTCGGAGAAGTATTTCTCCTTCTGATTTAATGAAGACATAGTAATCTACTTAATTTTCAGACACTTGACACGCAAAAGAACGTAAAGATTTCATTTTGATATTGTAGAGAAAGCTGTATTTTCCTATCATTTTGGAAGGTAAGTCTCTACATTTACAGGCTCTTAAGAATATACTCTAGCACACGGTTGAAAAACTGTGTTTAATTTGATTTCTATTATATGGTTCACCTGGCAAACAGACTAATAACAAATATTTTACTTAAGATTAAATTCTGCATCAGTGAAGTCAACAGATGTTCTGCTATTTGTTGATATGGGAGCAGCCTCAGATCTTCAGATGCTACCAAAGGAGACCTCTTACAGAACCTTCTGGCCAAATGGGTGGTGATTTAAAAAAAACAAACCAATCCACCATAGAACCATCAGTACGAGAATGTAATTACGCAGCATGCATTGAATTTTGGGTTTTCTTCCTTTAAATTTCCGTAGATTATTCACCTCACAGAGAAGGGCTTTTTTTTTTTTCCTTCTATAAACTTAACAGTATTTCCATGCTTCCTCACATGGCCCTCTCTTTAACAGTGCAAATAAAACAAATAGCATAATTTGGCTCGAGACTACAGACTACTAAAAATATCATTAATTAGTTAAATTTGGAAGCGGCAGACTTGGAGGCACATCATTACACTCGGAATGCCAGAAAAACAGTACCCAGAACAGTACAAGATTTGTAATCTTTAAAAGTCAGTACCCTGCTACATGGTGCAATCCAATAACCGATGGCTAGAAACGGAAGGCCCAGTGCCACAACCAGCACAACCAGACACTTGATGGCTATGGTTTGCTCCCGCAGTCCTGAGAGATTTTCATACCAGATAGTCAGTAGCTGTTGCTGACAGTTTGGATGAGCCACAAACTGCAAAGAAAACAAGTAAAAATTTAACATTTTGAATGAGTTATATGACCGCCGCATAGATGATCAGCAAATCTCAAATGTTTGCAGTTAACACAGAGCTTAAAAACACACCTTTTCCTCTTTCTTTTAAAAGAAATGTTAATAAATAAAGAAGAAAATGGTGAGTTCATCAAAATAAGCACTATCGCCCCATTTTTAAAGTGCTGTTGTATTTCCATAGAATGAAGCCATCTGCTACATGGATACTGTACAGCCACTTCTGTTAGGATCATGCTGTGTAACTAGGAGAGTGCAGAAGAAGCATAAGAGCTTGGAGGGAAGAGTGCTGCAGCTCCCTATGCTCCCTTCTCATTATATTTACATTTCTGGTCAAGCCTATTTCCAAAGTACTGTCACACTCATCATTATCACTATTACTGTACTTACCCCATGTTCCACAAGATTGCTGCATTACAAGAGCACGTGGGGTGTTGGTTGAGCAGCGGGTAAGAAGCCCAGTAAATCACAGCCATTTGAAGCAATTGGATAACATGTTTGTCAAAATGAGTCAACAATTACTAGTAAACCAGAGTGAAGAATGTTAGCTGGTTTCACATAAAGGTTTTGAAAATAACTCTGATAAATTCATGTTGGTTTAAGAGAGATTTTGAGTCACTCATAGTTTAAAAGAAAAAATACTGTAAATGCTGTGTATCAATTTCATTAGGCTTTGTACTCTGCTGAGATCACAATGTACCATATGCACTGCTGCATGCCAGGTCTTGCCTGCAAAACTCCATTTATACTCCTGAAATCATTAGTAAGAGCATACAGTAGTACAAGAGGGCAGACTTCTTCTTCAAAAAAAACGAATTAAATCACTGGCAATGAAAACAGGGAACCTTAAATCTCCCAGGAGGAAGGATCTGAAGCTGCTGTATTAACTCTACAGAGGGAAGTATCTTCATATTCTAAACCACTTTGCTCTAAAACAGAAGCCCCTATGTATTTTGATTTGCTATTTGGTAGCTTAGATCACATACTGGCACAGCTTGTTGGTATCAGGGAATGGCCTACAGCAATAAATAAAAAAAGTCTCTAAAATCTTTCAGAAATTAGTGACAATCAAAACGATATTTTTATTCTCTCTAATAGTCTGTCAGTTCTTCAGCTTATGCACCAAAAAAACAGGAAAAAGAGGCTCTGTGTGTGTTTGTGTAAACCATGCATTCTGACATATGCCCCTGCCTCTTCTTTTACTGGCATATATTTCATCCTCAAATCAGGCCAAAGGACAAACACCTCAGCAGATAAACTGTGGGCAAAGATAGGTAAGTAAGCATTTCAAAATTACAAAGACTTTTTTCTTTAAAAAAAAAAACAAAAACAACACAAAAAACAGGCTTAAACCTGTAGGGAAGATGAAAGAAATGCCCACATCATACCTCCTATTGCCAGGGGGCTGTGAAAAAAAACAGCAAAGGAGTTGTCAGGGAGCTTGCCCAAGGCTAGGAATCAGCCTGAGGGCCCCCTTACATCTCGCCCAAAGCCGTGCACTCCTTTATTTCTCTGGATCCATCAACATCCTGCTGCGATGCTAAAAGGACATCAGCCTGTGCTGCAACTTTCCTCAGCCAAAGGGGGAGTTAGCAAGTGAGACGCCAATGGTTATGGCAAGTTCTTCTTTGGCAATAAGTCTGAGGGCACTTAAGATCTTAGTAATTTATTTAATTGTTGGTAATTGCACAACATGCACCACTTCCAATCCCTCACAGCAACTCATGGCATTTGTCTCATCCAAAAGAACTCTGCAACTTATCCTTCTCTTTGGCTCTATTGAAATACTTGATTTTTTACTGTTTTAAAAGCAGCTCTAGCCTGTTCTGGTATTTTTCCTGTATCTCCGCGTGTTCCCAGCTTCATCTCCTCAGAGAACACATCATCTTTCACCTACCAATCACACCCTACAAATTCTTCCTTTCCTTCCATATTTCTCTTCTCTCAACCTACTTCCCATGCAGTCACCAGCTTCTCCTTACATACGCTGATTTCAGCTTATTATCACATTTTTCTAATATATTAGGACACACCCCAAACCCAGGCATACAGAGAGATGCACAAGGACCACATCCGGTTACTAAGGAATACCAGAATGTAATTAATCTGCTTTACAGTGCAGAACTGGCTGCAGCTTTTTAGAGGCATTTGGTTCCATGACTATGAATCAAGTGATCAGTACAGACTTATTTTTCTGTATGACTAAGAATGATTAGAATGTTCTTTATTCCTAACATCTTAATGACTGAGTTCAGATCTGGCAGGAGCAGATCCAGGCATAACCTGATTCACCAGCACATGACACAGAGAATTTTGAATCCTCTTTCACATCTATTAGAAACTTCAGTATTCGAGAATTAAATCTTGTGATTTTACTCAAACCTTATTGATTTCACTTGGAAATTCCATTTTGATTCTCATTTCAGCGGAGCAGCAGAATTTGGCTCGGTGTCAGCAAGTCCACTCAATTTTTGCTGGCAGTCTGCAGACAGAGTTAAGATGCAATACTAAAAGCAATACAGCAGCAACGATTCAGCAGAGAAAGCAAGAATACTTGTAAACACCTTTTCTGGGCTTGTGATCCCCTTAGACCTTCACTCTTGGGCCTGCAGTTTTAGTCTGAACCTTACCTCAAAAATTAAACCTTGTTTACAAGGATGGGCTGCCCTTCACTGCAGAGCCAGGGTACTGAGTGCAAGAGTTTCCTTAGTAATAGAAGCAAAACCTCCATTTCCCAACGGAGAACTTCTGAGAGCATTTGCTCACTTATCATACGCTTTTTCCTGTCTCTCCTCTCCCCACAAAGGACATACGGCTCATTAACCAATTCACAGAACTGCTGCTCTGTTTCACTGTATTATCATCCTTACAACAGTGAACCAACCTTAGCGTACCTGATCTGGAAGCACAGCTAGAAATTCCAAAAGCTAAGAAATGTAAGCCACATCCTTGCCTGCTTCCTGAAGTTTTAGCATTCAAAGTAACCCTCGTAAAGTTCCCACGTCTGAATCTGATCTGAAGTCAGAATATCACAGTCATCTCCCACAGCTGCATGGAGCCAATCCCAGCATCAAAAGACCACCACAGCAGAGAAATGTCCTGGCTCAACCTTCGTCACGCCCTCCACAATGGCCACTTACACAGCACAGACCATGTATGAATATGGTAACAACTCTGCACCATCTGTTTATGTCCTCCCACCAAGATCATTAGTCTCATAGGTTCTGAACTGTACTTGTCAGGAACTGAAGCCAAACTCTTGAGTTCATCTACAAATAACTAATCTCTCACAGAAGAAGAGAGCAAGTTTGCTACATAGAATTGTCTTTTTTGCACTGTTATTCTTAACAAATCTGGGTGGTCCTTTGCTCAGAACTAAATTTCATTGGTGACAACTCTTAGAATAAAACCACAGCTCTCAGTAAGAAAGCAGAGCAGTAAGAAAGCAGAGCAAAGGTTTACTGAGGTTTAGAATTTTGAAATGCAAAAGCATAAAGAATCCATATGTTATTTAGATACGATTACATGTCTATATGCTTTGATTTTTCCCCATTCAATTCTCTTAATTAATTGCAAATATTTACTTTGGATTTTGGCAGTTGATGCGTTATCTATCTGCTATAGAACAATTCGATATTGGAAACAGAAATTTGTAGCTTGAAATCTGTGTTTACCATTTCTGCTACTGCATTCTGGGCATATGATAAACATAAATATTTCCCAGATGTTCTAGCAGGTTGCTTACAATTCATTGTATATGGCAGATTGGATCTACAGGTGGCCACATTATAGAGTGTTATTTATTCTGAAAGACACCAGACTTCTTGGCAGAGATGATGAACCTGTAATGGCTGTTAAGAATGGAAACAACGTGTCCATGTAAATAATACATAGGGGTTACGGTACTTCTTAAGTCTTTATCACAGCAGGACACAAAGTTAACTACTTTCTGTGCTAGTGCTGTGGGATCTGGAAGAGAACAGCATGGTTGTATACTGAAAATTGCCACAGCAAATGATATACATTACGTAGAATGTACTGAGCTTCATTTTTCACATGTAGCATTCATTCACAAAAGTAACCGTTCATTAAAAATACCTACTGGCACCAATTGAAAACACAATGCACTTTACAAACTACTGACAGATCCAGGTGCATAAATGCAGAACTGAAAGTAACTGATTAAACTACCTACGAAAATATTCCCAACATTTTCAGCACCGATTTTTAACAATCTTCTAGGAGGAATACAGCAAGTAAGTGATTTAAGCTTACTTACTACAATACCACTTTTTATTACATCCACACAGTTGCAGATAAACTTTATCTTACTGCCATATTTTAGAATGAAAGAACCATAAATGTAAAGGCAACTTAAATGCCCGCTTTTCCTTTCAAAGCAGGAAAAGGAACACTTCTCTTTCAAAGGAAGATGTGTGCGTGCTCACCTGTACAAAGCTGCCAGACTTTCAAAAGTTTACTTTCCAGAATTTACTTGCCCCGTTCAGTTATTGGAGGCATAAAGCAAAGGTAAGAGAAAAAATAACGAGCAAACCAGTCCATTGGTTTGCTGAAGCCAGCTGTTTACATAAACTATGTCTACTCAAAAGAGAAGGCCATCACAGACTGGCAGGAAGACACATCCTTTACTTTCACTAAGTGGAAATCTGGCTCCACCTATTTAATGTTTTTTTTTAGATTTATTTAATCAAGAGAAAGATCTGAACAACTGCCTATAGCCTTGCTAGCGTAGCTGATTTATGTAATTAAAACCTCCTGCCAATTCTCAGAAGCGTAAAACAGATTAAGCAGAACTTCTTCACTGCAGCTCCCTTCTGCCAGCTTCCACCTTGTGAGAGTCTCGATTACATGCACCACCTCACTAATGCAACTGAGCATCAGTTCATAATACCCGTGGCACAGTGAGATGACACCGTCCATATTACGTCATCTGAAAGCACTTACCTTTTTCACTTCATACTTAATGGCCAGCTTCACACGGCTCAGTGATGCTCTGTGTCTCTGCGTTTCAACTGGCTCTGAATTCAAATCCCCATTAAGGATGGCCTCCACTTCTTCTGAGTCTCGGCAGAGATCAAGAACTCCAACCACAAAATCTTTGCATTGCATAGACAGCTTGCGATAGTCATTCTGAAACAGAAGGGTTAGAGAAAATGACATGTGAAGAACAGGCTTAAGAGTTAACACCAAGGGAAAAAGAACATGCAACTTCATGCTGCCTCCCTATATGCAAGATTATGCTTATTTTTCAAGCATGACCTTTAATCTTCTCAGTTGTTTGCGTATGTTAATACTGCAAACACTTCAATTTATCTCCGGTCTCTTCTGACAAAATATTTGTGGCTACATTTCAAAACTGTAAGCCAACCACCCAGCACACGAATTTGAGTCTTTGTTCACACTTCTGTTTATGCTTCTGTGTCTTCCATCACTTCTGTGCCATTACCTGCAAACTCGAATTTACCTTGGTAGAAACCTGTCTTCGTTCATCTGTCCGTGACCTCACAGAAATATCTCTATGACTTTATCTGAGATGCAGCCTCCAATTTCCCCACAAAAAACTATAGGTGGAAGAGGAAGCTTGACAGCCTCTTCTTGTCTTACCTTGTTGCATCAAGTGTTCCATTTCTATAGCCTCCTTTTTCATTTATTCCATTGCTCTTCTTAACATTCCCTCCCCTGCCACAGCCATCAAAATGCCAGTCTGAGTCCTCTGTATCTATTTACCTAGACCTATACCTTTGCCTAGGTATATTACTTTTCCCTCCTTGTAGTGCTAGTTTTGTTACTTCTTCACTTAGCATCTACAAAATGGGATAGAGGTATAAATACACACTCCAATTATTTGGGGGAAAGATGTGAAAAGAGGACAACTGTGAGAATCAACCAACAAAGGTGACATCTTAAGGTTTAACAAAGTCCAGTTTAGATGGCTTTATAAAAGTCCTCACATGAATGAGTGTATTGTCCATTCACAGGCAATCATCTTCACTTAAACCACTCCTCCTCATTCCTTTGCTAACTGTGAAGAAACATTTGGAGGAGTAGTGTGCTTTTAAGAGTGAGGGAGTAACACCATTTACCCAGAAGTACACCCATCTGCTCTGTGAGCAGCCCTGCTAGTTGCTGAAGGACAGACTGCTTCGCAAGGACTACCTGCCCACTATGAGAAGTTACCTGGATTTCTACTGAGAAGTTAACAGTGCTGTAACATTTCTTGATCAGTGGATAGGCCACTTTCCTACAACAGCTATGCATATTGCTAAGCAACATTGGACGTGTGATGGATTAAGCTTAATTCTGTAAAGCCAAGGATTAAATACAGGCTGTATTGCTTATGGATGCTGTTAGGAGAAGTGAAGAACAGCCTGTGGGTTGCTAATATCTGATTCAGGTTTTGAATCTTACACTGGGAGAACACATCAGATTTCCATCTCCGGGTCCTTACTTACATATTAGTAAAATCAAATTTCTCTCAGGATATTTGATTGCTTGATAGAATTAAACAGCCAAATGCTACCCGTACTGCAATCACGGGACCCGGTTCTCCAGCAATCTTCTGTCTCTAGGGCATTGCATGAGTAGCAGAAACCAGATCCATGGTCTCAGTCACCCACACACATCTTTGCCTTCTTGAGAAGACACTGAGAGCAAATTAAGCCAGATTAACCAGATCACTCATCTCTTCCCTGCCCTAAGACATGCCATCAGAACTCTGCCTGAAGCATCCAAGTCCACGTAGGAAAACCCTGCTACGTCCTGCACATGCTGCCAATTCAATAAGGTGAAGCTATTTTTCAGGGGAATGCCAAAGAGTGAGGCACCAACAGACCTACTTACACAGTGGGGCTCTCGGCCTATTTCTCATGATAACACAGGCACTCTGTCTCCCCGATCAAAGTGCCTCTTCAATTAACTCACGGCCTGACTCAGCCAGTTTTCCTTGCTATACCATCTTAAACCATCTCTTTCAAAAGCCCCTAATGGCTGCATGGGCATCTTTATCCAGTCAAAAACATCAGCCCACAGAGAGTTGACATCAGAGGGTAACAGACAACCGATGAGGACTGGGACTGCAGAACAGTGCCCCCCCAGCAGTCCCATCACACATTGGCTGCTATACTATATATATATATAGTATATATACTACTATGTATATTGGCAGCCTGTCCAACTCTGCCTATTCTTAGCAAGATGAGAATATTAGAGACTACCTCATGAGTTTATGCAGGATTATGGACAAAGAAAATAGTCATCTATGTGCAAAGAATAAAGCTTATGAATTAAAATACTATGATGATTTAATCAATAACATTTAACTATTCTGAAGAGATGTTATAACAAGCAGTTACATATAGTTAGGCAAAACATATGAATCCGTTTCCTATTATACAGGAGCTGCATTTCCATAAGCACCACAATTCATGACTGTGCTCACTGGCATAACTACTTCAAAGGCATTACATATAATCACACATGCATTAAGTATTAAACGGCTCTTTTGAGATCAAATATAGCTAGACAGTTTGCATACAGAACTGTAGGAACTGTATATGCAAATGAAGAACATAATTGCACTAACAATTATGGATCCAAGCTCTACTGTTTAAAAGCTGGACCTAAACGTAGCTCAAGCTTGAATGTTCTTTGTTAGTTCAGCTGAGATAACACTATGTAAATGTACTTGGATCAGTGACAAATGCTGCTTTTAGATGCACGTCCATGTCTTCCACTGGTTTCAGTGGGAGTTTTTAGCAAAGCTGAGAATGGGGATTTATCCTATAGAAAACAGGACCTTTTGGATACTCGCTCCAATGGACCAAATTCTGATGTGACATGAGCTTCTGCAATCCTCACAGTTTTCTTACACAAAACTATTTAGCTGAGAGGGGGTACACACACCATTCACGCGGCTTTTTGGTCCCCGTGCCCTGTTCTGCTCTCTGGTCACTGCAAAGAGAAGTTCCATCAGTTCTATACACTAAAAATTCTCTCATCACTGCACAGTAACATTTCCAGAAGTCTCAAGGAGGAGGGTAAGTAACAATTAACTTCAGTAACTCACGGCAGCTGCAGTGGCCAGCTTTACGAAAAACCGTATAAGAAAACACAAAAATTGGGAATATCCGTATTGCAAAGTGATTTGCAGTGCTGCTGGGATTAGAAAATGCAATTCTCAAACTGCGGTAATGAATATTTCTTTACGTTACAACAAGATACAGTTCCAGACTGAGCTTCTCTAGCCAGGCTATCAGACACCACGCAGGGCACCCTGAGGTCTCCAGTCCCTCAGAGATTACAGTAGAGTGGGCTTTGTCCTTCCTGAAAGAAAATAATCAAACCGGCACTTTTAATAAACCTTGAAAACACTCCCTGAACAAGCACGTTCATTATAAAGTCACTTATGAACTTCTACATCACCAGAGGGATGTAGGATCCCAATCTTGCATCTTAAACACAGAAATTCATGCCAATTTCTTTCTAATCATCTTTATCACACCTAAAACAATCTGAAAATGTGACACCTGAGAATCCGATCAGCTCCCTTCACAGACCAACGCTTAATGTGAAAGCAGCAGGTATAGCAAAACAAAGGGTGGGTTTTTTAGGCTTGGTAGCAGCCTTGACTTGGACAAAACAAACCAAAATTTGTCAGCGGGGTTTCAGATTGAGTCACAACTTCTCTAATGAGGATTGGAATCACTAAGGAAAAGAAACACTGCAGTTCTTGATCTGGCCAAAGAGATGAAATGCTGCTTTTGCAGCCACTAAAATGGTACCTTGCTGCTTTAACTGCCAGGTAACAATCAGCTCTGATGTTCCCTTTGCCAGTTCACAGATCTAAAGAGGAGCCACCTGCAGGTTCAGTCAAGCCAGCCAAGCTTTACTAGAATTAGAAAATGCAAGAATTAATTGTGAATCTAACGGGAGGATGATGGAAATTAAAAAATAATAATAAAAAATAGAGAATTAAAAAACAAACCAAAACACAATAGAAGAGCACTTAAAAAAAAAAGAGGTGAAAAAAGGAAATCTGGAGAGGTAAACGAATAACTGAAAAGGAGATGAGCAGAAGCAGAGAACAAGAGGGGATAACAAGATCAAGAAGAACTACAGTGAAATAGATGAAGAAAAGCAAAGGAAGCAAGTGGAGCTTGGAAGAGGGATTTCACAGGGGAGTAAGAAGTAAAGAGGTTTAAGGACAGAAGAGAATGAGTACAGTGGCCTTCGGGATTCCGGTATCCCCATCTTTTCTTTTTGTTTTTTTTTAACTCATTTTCAGTCACTTTCCCACATCTTCAACACATTTGTGCAAACTCTGGTTTGCACACAAACGTCAGAATTTGTTAGCATGAATGCTAAGAGAGAGGAGCAGACTGGTCTTTGCATATGCAGAAGATGTAAAGTTCAATTCAGCAAGCATATACTCAGAAGCTTTGTCCTCAGGCATTTTAATGCAGCTTCATCCTACATTCACTCTCTGTGGGAAAGCCACCTAGAGAGGTATTTCCTCCTCCGCACCCAAGAAGTGCATTGCTGTAAGTATGCAGGGGAGTATGCAGAGGGCCTTAATGTCCCATAGAGTTTACGAATAAATAATGAGTATCATTAAAAATCCCTTTAAACAGATCTCACAGCTAACTTCCATCAGCCACAGAAGCACTGCTTGCTTTCTCCTAACCCTACCTCCGCGCGGGGCTGTCGGTGCAGCATCTCATGTAACATTCATGTTGCCAGCAGTCCAAGACACCCACGTGCAGTGCCACTGGAGCACACAGCCTTACTGTCAGTCATGCAGTTTCAGCCCTTCTTGGACCCTCAGTTTGACGGTGATGCTAAAAAAATTCCCCCCCTCATTTTCCTCTTTCCTCCTTTCCTATTTCTTCTCTTCCCAAGAAGGGCAACCAACACAAGATGTCAGAAAAAAAGACGTACCTCTTCTACCCAGCCCGTGGGAAAAGAATGAACGCTCTGACACTGGTAAGAATGAAAAGAGATCAATGTGAGGTCAGTGAGGAAAACAGGTACTTCACTGGAATGTTGTGATTTTGATGAGAAGCTGGAATTTCCTTGCTAGACAAAAAGCCAACATCAGTTCCTACAGTAGGTTCCCGAACTGAATTATCCCGTACACCTATGGAGGCTAGCTGTCATATTAAATGCTATTCACAAATGGAGAAACTTGTGCAGGCAGTGGATTTCTTGGGTTCTTATGCATCCCAAAAACACCAACAGAGGCTGAACAGTTCAGGAAAAAGTAAAAAAAAAACAACCAACAAACAACCTAAAAACTGAAAATCAGAATACTTCTATAACAGCTTATACAGCAGTTTATAACAGCTTAGAGCAGCAGTCTGAAAAGTTAATTTTTTAAGTTCTACTTTGAAATAAGCCCAACCTAAACACGCAACTTTCCCACCTCCAAAAGGTTGAGCTATTTGTTAGACTGAATTCACGTTTATGATATTAGAGCCTGGGACATGGCAGCTTACCACTGTTTTGTAACTACTGACACTGTTCTGTACAGTTCTAATAATCTACATCATCCCCATTAACTAACTAACTAACTACATAAATAAATAAATAAAGGCTTTCCATAATTTAGCCTTTGAGGACACTGTGGGTCTAACAAGTTGCATGATGCTTAAATTCAGGCCCTGAATCCAACGATCTTTCTGTACACAGTTTTAATAACACGTTGCATGCAATATCAACAAGATAGATATATAGATAGATAGATAGATAGACAGACAGATAGATAGATAGACAGATAGATAGATGATAGAGGCTGCATCCTTGGCTACCAAAGCATTACTCAGAAAATCCACATATCTCCATCTTATGCGCATGATTCTGGGACACTCTGTGGCTCTTCAGTAGCTGGCCTTGTTGAAAAGAAATCAATACTAAACCAGACTGAGCCGCACACACCAGAGATTTAACCTTCTGTAATGATCTCTAAATGAGGCTTGTAACTATGATTGATTCACTATGGGAAGCACAAAAGCCAACAGGTTCAACATATCCAATACAAATCTCAAACTCCCCAGTTTTATGTTCACAAAGAGATTCTTCAGCAGAGGATAAGAAAAACCTGACATTTTTGCCATACTGAATAAATACATTCCAGTAAATACTCAATCCACTTGCAAAACTGCACAATATGAGAAGGATCCTTCAGCAAAGGAGGGAGAGAAAAGGTTTAAGCTGACTTACTTATATACTTTACTAGTTAGCAGCATAATACTTGAATCTTCCTCAGCACAGAAGCTTTCTTTTTAAATTGCATTTTAACCCACTTAGCTATATCTGGAGCCATTTGTTCTCCTTTGATAAAGTTCATTTTTTGCATTTCTGCCTATTTTCCGGCAAGTTGTTGCATATTTCTTCTGGGAAGAAGAAATTGCATTAGCAACTGTTGCTGTTGTTTTAAAAGATGAATGCATCTCTTGCCTCTCTCAGATTGCTTATGAAGATACCAGTGAAAAAAGTGGCACCCAACACTGACCCTGCAGAACCCCAATAAAATTTCTGCTATGACTAGACATGGTGCTATTAACATCACTACTCACTGAGAATAACTTGTCACATTCCCCAAGGCAAGCTTATCCTATTACACATAGTGTTCTGCTGCTACTGCCATTGAGGATCGTGCGTTTGGTTCCATTTTGTTGGTGGTGAGTGTTTTTGAGGGAGGGGTGCACAAAGAGGGCATACCTCTCAAGGCACTAAAAAAAAGTGCAGGTCCACAAACCATCACTGAACAACAGTTAACTAAGCCATTAGTCATCTGACGGAGAAGCTGAAACATACAGAAAAGCTGAGATACTGACATACTAAACCAGACGTGTCTCTGAAACAGGTAACAGCAAACACCTGCAGTCAGCTTAACAGACAGTTCTGAACAAGTGACAGTTCTAAAAAGTGCATTAAAAAACACTGCCTGTATTCTTAACAATTTACAGACATTATTCAAAATCAGTATGAGTAACAAAATGTGAATAAGGTCACTGCTGCAGCAGGCTTAATGTTTCTGCTTACTGTTCTTATGCTACAAAGCATTTGTAACTGAAAACACTATTTGTGACAGCAAATGCAGTTGTTTTTCATCTTCTGCAAGTATAGCAGAATACACACCACCTCCTTTTCCAGTTTTCTCCATATGCAGCAGGTACTGAAGCATTTCCATTTCACTTAAAAAATCCTTTTTAAAGACTGAAGTATTGAGAATGCAAAATCAAGAGCTACGGAGAGTAAATATAAAAGCATTTGCAATTGAAAAAGTTGAGACAGGAAATTATTTCAAGCAAGTAAGGACATTATAAGGCAGCATCAACATCAAAACAAACAACAGACAGAAAGAAATAGAAAACTACCATTACCTTGAATTCTTTTTCAATGTTAGCCAATTTGGCAAGCTCATTGCTGAGTTCCAGAGCAGTGAGCACAGGATCTTCACTGGAGAGGGACAGGTAAGCTGGACTGGCCAGTCCTTTGTAGGCATTTATTCTTGACCTAGAGTGACTGAAAGAATCATGCTTTTGCTTCTCTGTACAGTCATTACATTTGCAGAAATAATCATGAGGCCTTTCTATCCTTGCTCCTTTCATCAACAGCATATGCACGACTTCGTATTTTTGGCAGTGAGCAGCTAAAATGATGGGAGTGATATCTGGAGAAAAGCGGGTGCCGTCTTCATCATAGGAATAAAAATCATCATCCTGGAGCTCCTGCTCACAAGGGCTCAGAGTCAGTCGCTTATTTACTGAAAACCCAGGATGATTTAAAATTGCTTCCACTATCCTAATGTAGCCCTTGCTGATTGCGAGCAGCAGGGCATCTCCAATCCGTGCCAAGTTCTCTTTTTTTAACAGAAGTTCTGTCACTTCCAAATGTTCGTTCCCTACAGCAAGCTGCAAGGCGTTTTGGCCCATGTAGTCAACACAGTTGACATTCAGTGTTTTTGACTCCTCCAGCATTTTGCGCACCACAGGTATGTTCCCATACTCTGCTGCATCCAGAAAGCGCTCTTCCTCAGCAGTTAGACTTGTGCCTCTGTTGTTGAACATGAATGCTGGGCCTCTAATGGCCTGGCGCCTTCCCTTTTCCCTCATCATAGTCATACGCCTCAGAGACGGACTTTCTTCAATGTACCTAATGGGGAGAAAAACAAAAAAGTAACAAAATTTCAGTCTTGGTTATTTGTAGTTTCAGGCTCTCCTGTGGCCACAAAAATGAGTACTTACCTCATTTTGGCCCTTGCCATTTGCCCATCCATTAACTAGAAGCATTCTTTCCTAGGATCTTTCTGCCCTCATAGCAGGTAGTGCAAAGAAAATTTTCCTTCACCTTTGATTTCTGCCAAGTATGATACAATATGTGTAAAGACTGCCTCCTTTGAACCATCAGATTGAGTCCCCATGGTGGATGGTATTTAATTGCTATCAAAAGTGCAACTTGATATTGTAGATGTGTTTTCATTCTGTATATAATAGCATGCTGGGAGGGATTCATGAAGAGAAGCAACATCTGATATTAAGGGGAACAAAAATCTTGACCATGCCAACAAAACAGAAAGGGCCTCTGGAATTAAACATGTGAGCGTCCCCTAAACTGCATACAGTATACAGTGAAGCCTGATCTCATGCCTGTTAGTGCTTACCACAAGGAACAGTAACCGAATTTGGAAGGGTCTATTCACAAGTGAATCTGGTCACATTAGCCATCTTTGAAAAACACCAGTGCATATGTGTTCAGCAGACTTGCTGGATACTAGTAGCTAAACTACTCACAGATTCCTGACAAAAGACATGATGCAGTCTAGACTGGGATGAGCTCTTCTGCAACTGGAGTTCAGCAGTGCTGTGCTATGTTGAGCCTACCTCTACTACACAGCTAACATTGCAGGAACTGAAAGGAAAATGCTGTCTGATGTCACTGAGTGAGTGCTCATTTAAAAAACAAAGCAAAACAACAAACACATGCATTCTTGTAATAAGAGCAAAACAATATAAAAGCCAAAGATTTAAGTAATGAAAAATGGGATGGCAGACACGTGGTGAAGAAGAAACTTAAGTGTAGGGAGGGCAAGATTGTATGGGAATGGAAACAGGGAACTAACCGTAGAAGCTGTTAAGTCCCTGCAACATTGGCTGCAAAAGCAGAAAGAAGGAGAAATGAGAAGGGCACAGGAGAAAAGAATGGGTGAACTAACTAACTGAAGAAACACAAACTGGAATTATGTGCTGGTAAAGTAAGTCCTCTGCGTCTCCATTCCCCATCTATTGAAAAAACAATTGCCTCCATTTTTACAGGAGCATTGTGAAAATTAATTCATTCATCTCACTGAAAAATTCAGACATGAGAATAAACAGCCACAGAGGAAATTAATCCATCTATCCTCAGTGCAAAAGCCAAGTAAAGTGCACCTGAAGAGGTGGAGGGCAAAGCAAAATAGCTAGAGGTCATTTTTAAGCAGACCCTGTCAGTCTGCAACAAAACAGAACCAAGAGAAGAAATGGCACCGACACCTTGGGCACCCATGACCACCATTCAGGGGAATGCAGTGGAAGCTGAAGGGCAGCTCCAAAAGTTACCAATCCTAAATGCTGCAGGACCAAATCCACAATGTGAGTAACCTTCCCTTACATGTGGGCTTCTTTATTTTTGTGTGCGACCTTTTAGCAAAGAGCTCATCTACATTGCAACTACACAACATGCAATGGGGAAATACAGGGATGTCAACCATATATTGCCATGTCAGTCCTACTGGTTTTCACTGGGCAGACCTAATCCTATTCAGATTACAAGAATATGCCTGGGTTTCCAGCTGTCTGCATCAATTGTAATAAATTTAGCAGAACATTAAATCTTACTTTATAAAAGCTACAAGCACTGTAAAAGCTGGTATGCACACGGGGAGCTGCAGGTAACACAGATGGGAAGTTTCACTGGAGGTAGAGGACTGAGTGAAGTGACTCGTTACCAAAGGCAGGCCCCCGTAGCATCTAAACTCTCTTATATTTTCACATTGGGTCAGTATATCTGTACTGCTAGAAGTGACCTGGGTGGCACTGGAGCATAGATTATGCTGTTTGGTGCTTACTTCTTGAAATATGGGCCAAAGCTGCTTTGCCTCACATGACACATCCATTCTTTTTCACTCCCATACCACCTTCCTTCTATCTACGAAAATGTTTGTGTAGGAGATGGAATTTGCAACCGCGTTAACCACGGGATTGATTTACCATCTAAAGCGTATGCATATTTCATGTTTGGAAGTACTGAGATATGATGACTTTGGCCCAGAGCACACGTGGTGAACAGCCGCATTATTCCCCAAATAATCGAACATAAAACAAGAAATACTGCCATCTCATTGTTGCCTTCTAAATAAAATAACCAGATCTTACTGTTTGCTGCACTAATAGGCTTCTGTTCCTCTTCCACATCTTAAAACATACAGGTACAGAAATGTAATTGTTTACTGTAATAGTATAAAGAAAGAAAAAAAATCAAGTACACCATAATGAAAGACAGAACAGATTGACTCTTGGTTGAACAAGACTCTAAACAGTCACCTTGAATCTCATTTATCTTTTTATGAAATACATAACACATTTTCCCCCACATCTACAGGGTAATTTTTCAGTATAATTTGAAATATGTCACTTTTATTTTCTGTTCTATCTATTTGTTTCAAAACACACTGTGTGACTGAGGTGACTCATCTGACTTCTGTTAAAAGAGATATATCATTCCAAAGGTGTTACACTAGAATGTCCATACTCAACAAGGAAAATTTCCTTCACTATAAATCTTGTTACAGAAATGATGTATTTGAAGTGACTGCAACATCTTCTCTAAACAAAGATAGAGGCTGCTTGGTATTTTCATGACTAAAATATTGTCAAGGCCTTCTGGAAAAAATAAGGAGCACAGTGTGGTGCTCAGTCAGGGTCACCTGTACCTCCCTGCACTCCTCCTCCCCTCATCACACACCAAGGCCCTGAAGGCTGAGCACTCCAGTCAGTGCACTGTAAGCAGGAAGGGTTTAGTACAAGGCCACTATTCCAGCCTCTGCTCCCCTTTTCCTCTAACTAAGATGCTTAAACTATCCCAAACCATCAAGAAAATGGTCTAAATGGCTCAAAGCAAACAAAAAAATATTTAACAGTTTTTGGTAAAATTTATATGCCTTATTTGTCAACTTAGGTGACCAAAACAATCTCAAGTCCTATCTCTTAAAAATCATAGAATGGTTTGTGTTGGAAGGGACCTTTAACATCATCTAGTTCCAACCCACTGCTATAGGCAGAGACAGCTCCCACTAAACCAAGCTGCCCAAAGCCTCATCCAGGAGCTCCAGGGTGGGGGCATTCGCAGCCTCTCTGGTCAATCTGTTCCAATGTCTCGCCACCCTCGCAGGCAGTAAAGAATATCTTCCTGATACTTAGTCTGAATCCACCCTCTTCCAGTGTAGAACCATTTCCCCTCACCCTGTCACTCCATTCCCTGATAAAAAGTTGACCCACACAGCTTTCCTGTAGGCCCTCTTCTGGTACTGGAATGCTGCTATCAGGTCTCCTTGGAGCCTTCTCCAGGATGAAGAGCCCCAGCTCACACAGCCTGTCCTCACAGGGGAGGTGCTCCAGCCCTCTGATCATCATTGGACTGTCTTGAAAACGTGACTAAAATAAAAGCTCATGCTCTGTTTTCTAGAGCATTAAAGTTCATCTTCTCATCCTTGGCTCCATAAGGAGGTGACAACCTATATTAACAGAGGGAAGAAGAGGTGGAAATTATGATGTTCTTCTTCACTTCAGTTCCCAATAGTTTAAAAAAAAATTAAATTAAATTAAATTAAAATTAAAAAATAAACATTAAAGAGAACCTATAGAATATAAGATAAAATAAAATAGAATAAAATAAAAATGTTGAATTACCACATATTAATTCTGCATCAGTGATGCATCACAATGTTGTGTGAAGCTGAGCTCCTCCATCACCAGTACTATTCACATTTCACAGCAGGAAAATAGTGAAGGAGCTGATAAAGCCTCTGTGCTCAGCACAAGAAGGATGGCACTGGAGAAGAACAGTCACTTTAACTGAAATAGCCCAAGTCTCACCCCATCAGGGCATGTTTCCCTGGCCCTAAAAACACTCAGAAGCAGCTGCTTTGAGAAAATGTTTAAGATACAAGTCTGACTCTCATACACACACTAAAAAACATATTCCTTTCCCTGTTAAGCAAGCAATGCCCTTGTCTGTCTCTTGGGTCATGCATCACATACGCTATGACCTTATATTACACTGCAGTGCTGCCTGTCACAGGAGAGTATTCTTGAAATTGACTTTACTTCCCTTGGGCAGAATTATTCCTAAGTACAATACTAGAAACTTCAGCAGAGCAACAGCTCCTCAGGACCAGAGTATGCACTACGATTCCTCTGCTTCTACCAGGGATTACTTCAACCCGCTGTGCTAACCTCCACTAAATCTCTTCATGTTCTGCCTTTCAGAATCACAGGACAGAAATATGGGACAACGCATTTGAGAGGATCTGTAATCATGTTTCCAAGACTTTATTTTAATATTTATTTCTGCAAATTACGTATGAAATAAAACTAAAGAGGAGTTGAAAAAAAAGAAGTTTCATCCTCAGCCTCTGTAGCCTTGAGCTACGGAGTAATTTTACAACTTTCATACTGAAGAATAAGCAGTTACTCTTCCTGAACTATTAATTGCAATGAAGGATGGTGCCCACAATTTACAAGTACCCCACTAATAAACTGCAGTACATGAGCAGTCTTGAACCTATTGCAGCCATGAAACGCAGCCCTGTGATTGCAGGCAGATCAGACAGGTACATCACAGAGCAGCAACGCGCCCACCTCCATGGGCAGCCACGCTATTGTCTGCCACCCAGCACTCACACACTGTGCCTACAGTGCTGCCACAAGTAACCTCCAAGGTCCTGCTCTGCAATTACAGAACGACAATTGCCTTACACCCAGAATGTGCACAGACACACACATATGTACACTGCATTTTAGCCCGTGACTCCTGAGATCTCTTAAACAGAGCAATCTCAAACATCTGCTTTGTCCCCATTGCAGGCAGGGCTGCACGGTGCTGGACAGGCAATTCTTCCCTGACCTCTCTCAAGCAAAATCTCTGCTAGCTCTCCAACCTCAGTTACGGGCATGAGCCAAAAGAGGCCACTGTTAAATGCCTGCTTTGTTTTTTCCCCCCAAAAGAAATGGTGTTACATGCATGCATGTGCATACTGCATGTATTTCACACAATGTAGGAATCTGCACCAAAGCTAAAATGTATGAAATGACAGCTTCCTTCTCCCTTCTGGAGAGCCCAGGCAGTAGCTCACATTAGATGGAGACAGATTCAGCCCAACACAGAACATAAATCAGGCCAGCTGCAAGATCTGACCCCGGTCTGTGCTCTCCCACTGCTCTGAAATGACATAATCCATCATCCAAAATACCCTCATGTCAGCTCACAGAAGTTCTGGCACGGAGCTGGAAAGAACTACAGTCAAAAAAGGAGCAAAACACCACGAGGCATCAGGAGGAGGTATATACACACTTCGTTTGTTCATTTCCACCTCCTAAAAAACCCCAAAACTACGCAGAGCTGTTCCCTACCGCTGCTCCTCACTAACACTTCCAAATGAAAGACCACCTGCCTGAACCCCAGTGGAAATAAGAGCGCCACGTTTTGATGAGAGGATCATATTGGTGCACATGGAGAAAAAGACAAGGGTTCTCATCGGGGGAGAACCAAGATCATAAAGCTGCAGCAGCACGGGATTGTAAAGCTGCTTTCACACTGCCTTTCATTTGTGCCCTGGTGTTCCGCTCAGGAAAAGCGGCTAGGGCTTTCAAAGGGCCTCAGGAAGTCAGGCACTCAGTGCCCACCACACTTAATGTGCAACATTTGCCCATTTCCTTCACCAGTGGGACATACGGGGCCATGTGAAACAGAAGTATTACCTCTGACCTGCTGTCCTGCTGCAAATCCCGGGTTAATTACTTTTTCCAGTAAAGGAGGGAGCCAGACGCACATTGGCAGGTACCTTGCACAGGTTACATGCTTTTGGAGAGAATACTTCTCAGATACCAAGTGCATCTCCCTGTGCAAACCTCTCCACATTCTCCAGCCTCTTTTCTCTTGCAGTTTAGATCATGAGTTCTTTCCACCAAGGATCCTCATGATCACTGCATGCAAGCCAAAGCACATCCACCTGAGCACATTATGAGCAATCTGATGCTCACTTATCCCATTCACAGATGCTACAATTTTAGGCTCAAGCAAGAACCACAAAGTGTTACTCCAGAAGAGCCCACTGTGTATGAACATGGACTTACCACAGGTAAAATGGCAGCCCCGATGCCCTGCCAGTTCGAAGGGCTTCCAAAGGTCCAAAAGCATATTGCCGTGCAAACCGAACTCAATTTTAACCCAAGTTGGCATAACATCAGTTTGCTAAAGAAATGAATTCCAAGGACAGGAACCCAGAAGAGCTACCAAATAACAATTCCTCTGCCTAGCTTGAGCTGTCTAAAAAGTGGATGCATGAGCCTGAACTAATCTTCCCGGCTCTTTCTGTGGGGGATGAGGAGAGATGAGCACCTCAAGAAGACTGATGACCGAGGCTGGCGAGCCCACTGCCACATCCTCTCTCACCTCATTGACTGCAGTCAGAGCTCGGGCAAATGACTTCAGCACGAGTTTCAGGGTGCTCAGCAGGAGTGAACAACCCCTTCCTTTAGAGGCTGGACTGCTGAGTACAAAATGTTTGCAAAGAATTTCTGCACTGGGATGGCAGTGTGATTAAAACAGGGTTTAGACTGTGATCATTATACCTGTACTTCACTGTTGTCTCTGGGGTGATTTTATTCAAGGTTTCTTCTATAAATGCTGAATGTGTTAACTTAAAACTCAATGCTCTTGTCATTTAGTCAACAAGATATTTAATTAATGATCAGATATCGCCCTGTAAATATCAGATGCTCAAGAAATACTCAAGGAGAGTGCTACACAGGGAGTGATATCACGGACGTGACGCATTCAGTCAATCAGAGAAATGAAAGTTCACATTCCTATCAGTAAAACTGCATTTATTTATCCTGCAACAAATACCGGCCAGGGCTGGGATTCAGAGACCCGACAGAGTCTCTAAAGACAAGGAACAGAAACTCTTCAAGACAAATGGAGGCGCAGGACCTCACACACCGATGTTCCCAGTGCAGGTGCTTCAGATCTCTGCCAGTGGCCGCCTTTAAGCGGCACTCTGAGGGCTCTGAGGACACAAAGGGAAAAAAGGGGCACGCCGGGCTCAGCGAGCCTTACTTAAATCAATGACTGGGTTTTCACGGCACCTACAGCAGCAGACAGGGAGCGACACAACACACAGAGCACACCGGACACACTCTGTCTACGGGCGGACTTCTTTCTCCAAACCGCTACCGAGCAACTAATAAAGTTTGGCGAAGCCTCAGCCTGCGGGGATCTCAGCCGCGCATCCTACCGCAAGAGGAGACAGCAGGCCTGCCGGCGCGGCGGGGCCGCCAGGGGGCGCGGGGGGACGCGGGGCCCCGGCTTTACCCCCGCAGCCCTGCGGCGCGCAGCCCGCGGGGTCCCGGCGGCAGAAGCTCCCGTCCGCACCGGCTGGGGCCCCGCCTCTCCCTTCGGCCAGCCCAAGCGGCAACACGACGGCCGGACAAGCGGCGCGCCGTGCCCAGCCTCCCCGAGCCCTGCCCCGCACCTGAGCTCGGCTCGACGGGACGGAGACCGCCCAGCTCTCGGGTGCTGCGGCCGGCCCCGCTGCCGGCCCGGGGAAGTCGGCGACCCCCGCTCCCGACTTACATGGTGCTGGCGAAGGGCGGCGGCGGGTAGTAGCCGTAGGGCTCCCGTAGGGTTTTCACGGCGCGCAGGGGCGGCGGCGGGGGCTCCAGCCCACCGTTGACGCCTCTCCAGCCGTGGCGCCGGCGCTGCCGCTCTTCTTCCTCTGCCTCCTCCTCCTCCTCCTCCTGCTGCTGCTGCTGCTGCGGGGGGAAGGTCACTCTCCCCTGCTCCTTGCTCTTCCGGCTCTTGCTGGACATGGTCGGGGGCTCCTCCGGCGGCGGCGGCTGCTGCTCCCGGCCGACCTCGTCGGGCAGCGCGCGAGGCAAAGAAGGAGGCGGGAGGAGGAGGAGCAGGCGGGCAGCGCTGCCCGGCCGGGCACGGAGCGCCCGGAGGGAACGACAGCCGTACCGCGATCTCCCTGCCGCCCCTCCGCCCTCTCCGCCCGCCGCCTGTCAGCGAGGCGGCCCGACAGCGGGAGCCGGGGAACGCCGGCGAGCGGGGAGGAGAGCGAGGGACGGGGCTCCCGGCGGCGGCTCTGCCCCTCGCCTCTCCTTGTCATTATCCCTTACTAGGGCAGCATCGCGGCTGAGCGGAGCGGGGCGACCGCCTGCCGCCGCGGGCACCCCGCCGAGGAGGGGCCGCCGCTCCCACCTGCCGGCATCGGGACCGCCTCCGCCCGGCGGCCGCTTCGGCTCGGAGGAAGAGAAAGGGGGGTGGGGGCAAGGCAAAGAAAGGCAGGGGGTGGGCGGGGAAGCCAACCGCCTCCCGCTTGCGCACCCCAGGGGGGCACGGGGCCGGTCGCCGTGGGCACGCGGTCTCGGAGGGCAGCGTCCGGCCTGTGGGGACCGGCGTGGAGCCGGCGGCGTGAGGCGGGCCGTGGCGTGCGCGGTCAGCCGGCCTCGGGTGCCCGGCCCTATGGCAGCCACGGAAAGATCACTCGTGGTTTTCAGAAACAGTTTCCCTCTGCACCGGGAGCAGCTTGATAAACATTTTTAAGTGAACATATATATATATATATATATATAAAAGCGTATTTTGAGTGACTTACCAAGGATGAAGGAGTCCAGGTTCCCAAAGGGTTCCAGGTGTCGGTACCTGAGAACGGCTGGTTTAATGCTGCGTGGTGTCGAGCTAAAAGCAGTGGGAGGATGTTGAGACGCCTATCGCATGCAATCAGAAGTAATTATACTCTATAGATACCAGCCACAACGATTCTTGCTGTACAGAGATGCATTCCATCTTCTTGTGATGAGAGTTTTTTTAGTGTGATAGGGAAAATATTCCATCACAAAACCACAGCCACAACAAAATGAAGGCAGAATGTGTTGTTACACACAGAATATGCAGAGCAGTAGGTATGCGGGGACTGTGTGTTGGTTTACTTATGCAATACATCTATTCCTTTGTCTACATCCAACTGAGATGATGCTTTTCTCTTGCTTTAAACTTTTCCTAAGCATTATGTGACCAACAGTGTGAATCTGCATGAATCCGTATTCCAAAACTTGGATCCTACTGAAACTGATAGTTGTGAAGTGTTCCAATTGCTGCAGAGTAAGTGGGCTCTGACTCCTAATACAACTGCCCAGATAGAGCTCTCACTGCTGAGCCAGCAGCGTGGGCTGTCCATACAAGGTGCTCATTACCTTATGCCTTTGGTGTCAGCCAAGCTTCTGCCTCTAATTTTTCCATACATCTAAAATTTGTACTGATGAAGCATGGGGAAAGGAGGAAAAAAAGAACAACCAACCAAGAGGTTCACAGAGATAAACTCTCTGTGACTCTGACTCTGCTGCAGCTTTGAAGGGCTGTTTGTGTCTGTTTTGTCTGCATCTTGAACTATTTAAGGAGGTGCTTTCTTGTGTCTTTTGTCACTTGAAAAATCCCATTTAGCTTCAGTGGAATTACATACGTGGTTGAGCAAATACTGCTTTCTAGGAAGCTGATGGTATTATGTAGCTACTGTAGCTTTGAGATGCTCCGGGTTTCTCATTTAGCGCAATCTTGGTGTCCACCATAACTGTATATATCATAACGGCATTAAATGTTTTAAAGCATAAGCATGCAGCAATCCATTTGCATCAAAATTTGTATTCTGGAAGGGCCCCTTCAGCTTTAAAATAAATAAATAAATAAATAAATACTGCCCATATTGTATTCTATTTCACACACACAAAAAGAAATCCTCTGTTATCACAGTGGGTTGCATGAATGGGCTTTCTTTTGCCTCTAGAATTTCCCCTAAGATCAAAATATAAAAGTAGAGCTGAAAGTAGATGAGGAATGCTTGCTTGCCAAATGTGCTCTCAAAGCAAGGCCTCCACATTATCACAGCTTGTTTTCTTTTGAGAAATGAATAAAAGGGTTATTTAATATTGGTTTTTAGCTGTAAGAAAGGTTCATTCCTGCTTCTTATGTTGTTCTCGGTGTTGCTGATTTGTATTAGGTGTTCTACAGGCTTTAGTTTTTCATGATATGAGTGTTATCTAAATAGAAATTGTTTTGCTCTTTCTGCAGTCATAGTTAATGACTACAGTCTATTCCATTATCCAAGCCACTAAGATACTGCGCTTGGAAGTGCGGAAGCCATCTTGATACATCCCTCCATTTTAAGAGCTAATTGGATGATAACTCTCTAAGCAATTACAATCCTATTTATTAGAGTATATATTTAATCTCATAGAACTTACACCTGAACTTTGTCCGTAGTTTGCTTTTGAGAATGTCGTGTGAGACAGTGGCATTAAAAAGACCTGTTTCAGCATTGTGATCTCTGTGTAGAAAGCCACTTTTTCCACTACACAGTACCCCAGCAATAGGGTATTCTCCTCACTGCCACTGTTACAAGGGAAATGCTTGTCAAGTTTTTTCGAGAGGGAAACTTTTTTGTCTTGATTCTGAAGGAAAAGGATCAACCAAATAGTCTCTCATCATAGTGTTCCAAAGCCACCAAGCCGATATAATTCTGTGTTCCAGAAGTGCCTTTACATGAAATGCTCTTCTTCATACTGCCCGTCCTGCTTTATTTGCTGTCTGGCCACTTTTGGCCAGCACTTCCTTGCTTCTGAGCTCTCCAGCCCAGTGACAGTGGAGAAGGTTTGTTTGGTTGGTTGGTTGGTTGGTTGTTGTTTTTTTGCTTTTTTGGAGGAAATCCTACCTGAAAAACAATCAGAATCACAACAGAAGAACACAAAATGCATTTCAAACAGAAACATGTAAGAAAACAGTCTCAGTCATCATACACACATGGTCTAAAATAGGCTGCTACCAGAACACAGTATCAGAACAAGGATGTGAGAATCCTTGCTTAGGCTTCAACCATCGCTGCCACTTTGATGGCAGGAATGTAAGAATTGTGGTTGAGGCTCCAAACTGCCGGAGTCAAACAAATAAAATGCATGTAATGACGTTTTGGAATCACCAGAATGAGCAAAGAATCTGTGCCTACTGGAACTGCATCTTCAGCTTCAGACGCGGCCAAATCTGAAAAAGGACTTTTTGTTTCATAAATGATTTACACGTTTTTGAAAACGTTAATAATTCCAATAGTCCGAATGTTCTGAAGTCTTTGTTCTTTCCCAAAATATTCAATACTGCTAAAGTATCGGGTAGATGTTAACAGCGAGTGAAGTAGCAGGCGGGCCAGCACAGGGAAGCTTGTTCTTTCCTCTGCTTCAGCTGGTCAGAGACTACAGTCAATGGCTTCCAGTCTAGTATATTTTTGAAAGCTGACTTGAATTTACAGAGTTTTGGAATGATGATGTTTTAATTTATAATACTGATTCCTGGAAGTTGCTTAGAGAGAAGAAGGAAGGGAGGAAGGAAGGAAGGAAGGAAGGGAGGAAGGGAGGAAGGGAGGAAGGGAGGAAGGGAGGAAGGGAGGAAGGGAGGAAGGGAGGGAGGGAGGGAGGGAGGGAGGGAGGAAGGAAGGAAGGAAGGAAGGAAGGAAGGAAGGAAGGAAGGAAGGAAGGAAGGAAGGAAGGAAGGAAGGAAGGAAGGAAGGAAGGAAGGAAGGAAGGAAGGAAGGAAGGAAGGAAGGAAGGAAGGAAGGAAGGAAGGAAGGAAGGAAGGAAGGAGACTGCACGGAAAGGCTAGAAATATTTACAGCGCATAGTGAAGCACAGCAGACACAATATGATATTACTAGAGGTGCTGTTTGGTAGATTATTCCTCATGCTCCTGTCTGTTTAGGACATTAAATCCACAGTACTAATCCATCAGTGTTTCACATTCCCGTGGGACCTGAAGCCAGCATACAACTCCTCAATCTTTATTTAACCAGGCTGGTTTGGTCATGGCAGGTTGGAGTAAGACTGGAGTGGTGTTTTGTTTATATGGACCGACTGATCTGTGATGGAATTTTTCTGACCTCAAAATTATGAGTAACGTACAACTTTGATTTAAAAATAACTGCTGCAGTATGCGGTATTCTTCAGCTGGAAAGAAGTCATCAAAAAATAGCATTTCTAAATTGAAGTAAGGTGTCAACCTACAGTAATAAATTTCCTTGGAATTTATTGTCGAAAACATGAGTTCCGTATTTATCTTTCCTTGTGGGTTTCGTTTTGTTTTGGTCTTTTTTGTTTCTTTCAGGTAGGCAGTTGGATGGAGTAAAGCTCTGAAATACAAAAGCAGCTCTCAGAGCTGGCGTTTGACATCCACGCTGATCAGGAAATACGTTCAGATGTTTGGGCTAAGCTGGCATAGCAGCAATGTGACAAGAGATGGGGGACAAGGTGACTTAATGAGTGTACTCCAGGTTTTTTGTTTAGCAGATTTTTTCTGTGAGGTAATTACAAAGTATTAACTTTAAAATACACGTACCCTTTTTTGAGGCTAGGATTGTTGATAGTAAGACCTCCTTGTTGAAACAGAGCGGTGTAGATATAAGAATGAGCAAGGTACAAGGAACTTGTAGCAACAGTTTCCCCTCCAGAATAACCTTTCATGTCGTACAATTATGTCAAATGATTATTTTGGAGCTTTATTAAAAAGTGGGAGTAGATTCTCTCAGGAGACAAAACAGCGGTTTTTATTTGCTTGAAGAGATGAGTAAAGAGAGGCACAGTAAGGCTAGAAATAGAATCCAGGTCGTGCAGTGAGCCCAGCCCTTGTCTAAAGTGTCTGTGTACTACTTTCATGAAAACTGGGAAGTTGGTGGGAATAGCAACAGTGTAATGAAAGCAAAATTGGCCTTCTTTGCCTCATACTGGGAATTTGCCTACTTGCCAAGAACCCAGTGTTTTCAAGGACGTTTAGCTCCTACACCAAGGACTTCTATGAAAGTCTAAACAGGTTAATCAGCATGAGGAAAAAGGGAAGAGTGATGTGATGTCACTGATCTGTAAGCAGATCTCAGCCTCAGAACTAATATTGCGATTTAATGTTTTTAAAGTAGATGAAAAAGTACATTCCTGACATTCGAGGCTGTGCTTTCACACACACTGTGCAGCCATTCAGGCCCAGGCGATGTGAGGGGCTGTAAAAATGCTGTCAGATCTCCTGGTGGACACCAGGCCTCAGAGCTGTGCATTGCAGTTGTACTTTATGATGTTATAAAGGCTTCTGAAGTCTCCTGCCAATACAACCATTAGATAGATAGTAGCTACATTTTCAAAGGTCTGCAAAATGGCTGTTTGCACAAAATGCACAATTCTCTTTCTTTCTTTTTACATTAAGTGGCAACTGTGTGTACACTGATGTATTTGCACTCATTATTTCCATTTTTCTAAGGCAAGATGGATATTTCTTTAAACAAATCCAGAGTGTTTGCACACAGCTGAAGAAGTCCACAGGATTCTGAGCCTAAACCAGCAAAATTTCTTCCCCTCTTTCTTTCCTATGCGTGGAAATTAGAAGTTAATGTCTGTACTTCTATGAAACCAATTCTCTTATCTGTATATTGCCCTGAGAGCTCTACTTACAAGCTTGAAAAGAGCATACTTCCATGTAAGATTTGCTGTAAGTATGATTTGCTTTACTTATCATGTTCGTTGTAAGATTTGCTTTACCTATCATGTTTATGTAAGGCTGGATTTTCTTCCTTTAAATTAGTTTCTTTTTCCATTTCATTTAATATTTCCTGAAAATGAAAACGAGTGTTACTCTGTCACTAAGTGGATGCTGGCAACCTTGTGATGGGCAAAATTTGTCACAGAACAACAGCTGAACGTGGGGTTTTTTTGGACAGTGTATATTTTGCAGGATATATTGTATAACTACTAATGAGAGATGGAGTATCCTAGTGGATGTATGGAGTGCGGAGCAGCTCCTCTGTTAGTAAATTAGCAATGATTTCTGTTCAGTGCGAGGAATTAAGTCTGAATATATTCGAACACAATTTGATCTTTCTCTGATTGAAGGGAAGGATTTGAGTCATTGTGGGGGTGAGAACAGGAGAAGCAGGACATATTAAAAATAATAGCAAATTAAAAGTAATAGCAAAAGACAAACGGATCATGTAGCAAATACAAACAGGTTGCAATGTTTTTTAGATTCCTGAGAAGGAAAACGTCCTTCATCCTGGTTTCCATCAGTCAAAACTCCTTTGCCTAGGGTGGTTGGCAATACTGTAATGAGAATTCTGACTACCTGACTGTCATAGTTCAGAGCTTAATTTTCCTAAACTGCTTCAGAAAGCTGGGATGAATGCTGCCTGGTACCGTCTACTCGATGTACCTCAAAGCATCAAATTCCTCTGTGTTGATTGCAGATATAATCCTTCCTCCCATGAACTGCTGTGGAACAGGAGATAACACTCAGACATTGGTGCTATATGAGTGACAGCAACTCAGTGGGTCTTCTGAAGCCTCCTAGCTCTTTGAAAGCGCAATATATTTTGCCATGACAACTGGAAAAACTCCACTGCTGTCAGTAACAGGCGGATGTCCTATTCAGTTAGTGCACATTTTGGGGAGGAAGATGGTTGGAAATGTGACGGGAGGGTTAGATAACCTCAGCACTGCAGGCCTTCAGCAGGCTCTGTGTACCCCTACACAGATGAACAGGTGCTGACATAGATATGGAGCTTTGATTTTGCCCCCACATTCTGTTCTCAGGACTTCACTTGGGAACTTCAGGAATTGTCTAGGAAACAAAATCTAGCAAGATGTCAGTCTGTGGTGAGTTCGGATCAATGGAAATGTTGCAGTCACTGTCAGTGGAGTTCGAATCTCCCATTTTGCTTCTCATAGAAACAGTAACCCAAGTTCGATTTTCCCAGGGTTTTTCCCAGCTGAATTCAGCTGGACTGGCACCTCAGGCAAACGAAGGAGAAAAAGTAAATCTCAGGAGACTCTCGCAGGTCAGGTGACATTAATTTTTAGTCCTGGTTTTCAGGAGTAAACAGCGAATCCAGTTCCCATTAGAAATGAAACCAGAGATGCTTGTTCAGCAGCAGAGTGGTAGAATGCAGACTATTTTGCAATAACGTGTCAGACACAAGGAAGTATCTTTCACGTAGAAAGCATTCATTTGATTGCAGCAGAGGTATTTCCACCTCCTACAGTATTTCTCACTACACTGACACAACTCCTGTGTGGAAGCAGCATGCAACAATGAACTCTATGTCTAGGAGTACCACCCAGCAAGACTTCTAGATTCAACTAAAAGGGATTTCTAGAGTGCTCAAATTCTATTTAAAAGAAAGAGGCAAGCACTGGAAAACAAACAAACAAACAAACAGAATATTGAGCATTAATATTAGTCTATGAGCAAAGAGTGATATAAATGGTTTCTCTATGAGATGAAATAGCTGCTGATGGAAATGTAAGTCTGGCAAGTCAGAGATTTTGATAAACAAGGAATCTACATAACTGGAACTTTGATGTGGGCATCTTGGGCAAGCCATGGAATTCATGTGAGGATTATGGGGGCTTGTCAAAAGCTCACACTCTATACTCACACTCAAATATATTCCTGGGTGTAAAAATACCATGTTAAAAGGCATACGGGAGTATTTATTTTTAATTGCAGAGATAAGGATCTGGCAAAGAACGGATTCTGAAATTAATGAATTCACTTTTACATGTGTAGTCATCAAAAAATACCGAGCCTAATAGTATTAGATGCAATTGTGTTTTGAAGTTACATCATAGTCTGTCAAATGAGGACCCTTTAACTTCGTAACAGTTGAGTCGCTTTCACTTCAAAGTAACTGTTGATTTTGTCCTTGTTGAGCAGTCTGTTTTTGGGTTCAGATTTAGTGCTGATCATAATTCAGGATAATTTGAGCAAACCTTTTAATGAGAGCAAATCTATTATGTTACCTGTTGGTTGCGAATGAACGCATGACTGTCCGATGGAAATGGCATCTCAGTCACACATAAGTGACAGAATGGTGTCTTGGCTTAGCTGCTGCTTCTTCTGGATGCTTTGTAATGAGAATGCTTGTATCAGACAAAAATTAATTACCCCCAGGGGTATACTTCTTTTAAAAGAGGAGGGTGAAAAGAATTGTGAATACAAGCAAACTTCTAAAAAAGCCAATGATTGTCCTGTCTGAAACAGTGAGATACATAAGGAAAAATGAAAAATATTTGAGGAACATGCAATATTTTTGTTCAACCGACATCAAAGATGACATCATTACAGAACTTAAGTAGATATTGAGATGGGATGAAGGAGAGAAAGCATGAGTGTCTGGGCATTTTCTCCCTATGAAAACAGTTATTACTCTGCAGCTCATTAGATCTGAAAGGACTGCTAGACGCTTTCCTTAACAGTGTCCCCCTGTGGATCTATTACATTCCTCATTGTCTGACTATGCCATGTCAACTCAAAAAATCAGCACTTAGTTTTGAGGAAACCACAAATGATATCCAGCCAAATGGTATGAGGTTGCCTTTGAATTCTACAGGAACTGAAAGATCTCCAAGATACATTAGATTTTAAGCCTGACTCTTCATCCCAGAAGAAAAGCAAGTGGGAAACGTTGTGTACCAAGTCACATAATGCTTCCCGTATTCATGTAAATTTCCTTCTGACATTCCTTTACTTTGCCCATCTTTCTTCTCGCCCCCCTACTCTACCATCCCCACGCAGCAAAGAAACAACTATTAGCCCAGGCATTTACATTTCAGTTCAGCAGCAAAGCCCTGACAGCAAATACCTGTAACTGCCATAAATTCTTTCTGAAACTGGGGGAAGAGATGTCAGGAGACATGCCACCGTGCCATTTTGATCAGTCCTTGCTATGTTTTACACTGTTTTTCTGGACTGCAGTCAAAGTAGTTGTTCTCTTCTGTATTCTCTGCTAACTTTATGTATGTATGAATATTTCCGTCATTTGTCTCCTTTAGCTTTCCCTCCCGCTAGTATTTTATTCATACTTTTTTGTCTCCCCTGGTCCCTTAGAGTCATCAAGTCCCTCAGATGTTATCTGTCATTCACTGCTGCACCCCAAAATAGCCTAGATGAGAAAAGCCTGCATTTCATTGGAACCGATGTATCATCTCTTTTCACGTACTTATGTTTAAAGGTCTTAGGTTCTGCTTTTTAAATGCATTCCAGTGACTGTGCCATAGAGACTGTTTTCCTCTACTGCAGGGTAATCAGAGAATCATAGAATTACCCAGGTTGGAAAAGACCTTGAAGATCATCAAGTCCAACTGCAGCCTAACCAGTACCCTATCTCTAACACCCTCCACTAAATCATATCCCTGAGCACCACAATGGAGCGAATCAGCACAGAATGTAGAATATAAACTATATAAGCTATGTTGGTTGTACTTTTGTGATGTTCTGATTTGTGCCTGATGTTGTGTTACACCAAGTATCTCTCTAACAGAAATATCCCTGAATGGCTACTTACAAATCATAACTGATTTTTCAACAGAGGAGAATTCGTAAGGATTTGTGAATACACTTGATATGCTTTGCTGCTAAATTGAAGTACAGTAGAAACTGGAAATGTAATGAAAATGAATGTGAGCAACTTCATACCCCAAAGCAATTGACAGTTCAAGAGAAACAGGCTGGATCACAGCATAAACATGGGCTTAAGTGTTACTGAAATTGTACATTGGTTCGTGCGTATCATTTGATGACTTCAACATTTGTAGCCATATGGGACAAGGCCTTAACATGAAGAATGGAGTGTTTTTTGCACAATGGACTATTCAAATTGAAAAATTGGCCAAGGGTATGATGAGCAATTTGCCTTCCTGTGAAGCATCTTGCATTTGCCAAGCAGAGTGGAGAATATTGGACTTGATGGCTCATTGGCTTAATGTAGCGTGGCAGATTCTATGTTCCAATTAAAACTGACTGGAGGAGGGCACTGTTCCAAATTCAGATTTGGTATTAAAAGTAAATGTGAGTGTCCTGCTGAACTTCCCTGTATTTAAGTTATAAGATTTATGTTAAAGTGTATTTATTCTGTGTACCCTTGTGGTTTCAGTGCGGCAGTCTGCTTTACAGATGACCTCAGAATAACAATAATTTATTACTGAGACTGAATATGAAGATAAAGAACTCCTCTGCAATCTAAAAGGGAAAAGTTCTGCTGCCAATGAGTTATTTTATCTAAGTTGCATTTCTGATTTGCTTTGCTTGAATAGGGTTGGTCAAAGAGGCTTTCTAAATGGCCGTGTTAAAAAAAAAGCAAGTGGGATCTTGAGGTCTGTGTAACTGAGAAATGCTTTAGTGACATAGAAACTGCTTGTGGGTAATATGAAGGGAATAGCTTTGGGAAAGTAGAGATACAGTTCAGTGATCACCGTCTCCATTATTCAGGAAGTATAATGCCAAAACATACTTACCTCACAGCCATAAAGCTTCTCAGAATTAACCAAACACATAGACATAAACACCATGTAAATCTTTTTACAGGTAAAGTCAGGTCTGGATTAGATAAATGCCTCAGAATTACATAATTCTCCTGTCTTCTTTGTGGAGAGTCCACACTCTTAGAAGGCCAAGGCAGGACATGCAGTGTGGCTGCCCACCTGCTGGTTAGTGATGCGAAATCCCCCCCTCCTACATTTGCAGGGACTTGCCTTGAAAGTAGTTGGGTGTTTTATCCACATCTCTCTCCTCCTCTGCTAGAAGGCTGTTGCAGAATATTAGCTCTTTGTCATTTGCCATGGCCAGACCCCTGCTGAGCACTGTCATTGTAGTCTAGTGACTACAGCTCCCAGTGAAGTAACACTGCACTGTATGGCTAATCTGTGCACATCACTTTTTTTGGAGGGGGCAAATGTTACAAAGCAATCACAGTAGCAAATGCAAACAGCCTTTAAAATCTACCTACCTCCAAGCTCTTTACATCATAATTATCGAATTACTTCAGTGCTCAGTTGAGTATCTTGCAAGCCAACAGATATAGGAGTGAAGGAGACTATTACACTGCCTAACTTCCACTATTTAGTTAAAGTGAGGAATTAAGACTGTCTTCCTTGCTTCTTTACATCACTATATCATTCTAAAAGCCTACACTAGGAAGGCTCACAAGATCATCCTGTGCAACATTCTTTTTCTTCTTGTGATAGTGGAAGATTCAAGAAAGTGTCGGTCATTTCTCATTAAACCCAGTAATAAAAACAAGCTTCCAACAATCAGTTTGGAAATTGCATGAAGGTTCTGGTTTTGCATTGCTTCCTGAGCTCTCCACTGACACTACTTGTCAGTTTCTATCAGACCACTCAGAAACATCTTTACTGTTTCAGTATGTGGCTTCTTTCCTGTATAAAATTATACAACGTATTTGAAAACTAAAACCATATTCAGACACTTTCTCTCTCCTCTGGACATTTAAACACTGCAGTCCATATTAGTTGTTATCATGCTGTTGCTGTTCAGAAACACAGAGATAACGTAGCTGGACGGCTTTTAGGCGGGAGAAAACTGCCCTGATAGAATGTTGTGCTAGCCTGCACTCAGGGTGTTAACTGCTACATAGCTCAGTGTGTGGAGTGAGGATAGAAACAGTTTTGCAGCCAGCAGGGAGGTAGCAAATAGATCCTTTCTGTTTTCCCGATGTAATGGCTCTATCAGGAAATCACTTTACATATCACGATTTGAAAGCTGGGAATTCATTCTTTTGAATGCAAGGGCAACACTTATTTTCCTTACAGAATGCATACCAACATCATAAGCTTTTCTGCACTGGTGTGAGGTGACCTTTGTATGATATTTCTGTGTGTGGAACTCCAGGCCACCCAATTGCTGAAGCTTTTGTGATGCTGTCAGTTTTTCCTTCTAAGACCCAGATAGTAGAGAAAAACTTTTGAGACCTTTTATAGGGTACTCGGGAAAAAAGAAAAGAAGAGAAAGAAAGAAAGAAAAAGAAAAGAAAAAACAAAGAAAAAAAAGCCACATATCTATACACACATCCATACAATAGATTGTATTGACTAATCCAAAAGGAAGACGAAGGGATTTTTTTTGTTGTGGTTGTAATTTGTGTTGCATGCTTGCAGAGATCTTTGTGCAGATGTTACAGCTGTAGGACTTTGGAGAGGCGGAAAACAATGAGCAAAGCAATAACTTTGCACACTGTGACAGCTTGGGCACAAACCTGAGCCATTTCTGAAACCTCTGCCGATGAAATGGGGATAATGAAGAAGACTGTGAATAATAAGTCAAGGCAGTTACATGTAGAGGTTGATCCCCAAATTGCCTGACCTAATGCCTTCTGCTTTCTGAATCTGTTTCTCTGGAGCATGTGGGCAAGCAGAGTTACATCCCTTGAAGCTGCATATGCCTATGAACAACTCCTGCCTATCTGAACAGAGTTAAACCTAAGGTTTCCTACAGCTTCCAGGTTGTAGAAATTTATGTGAGGCTTGCCCACAGCTGTGCATTTCTATGCAGACAGGGAATATGATGTCCCAGAGGATTTATGTCTTGTTCTTTCCTGTTTATTGGAACAAAAGCATTAATTATGTGAGCTGTTTAATAAAGCATTTGCAAATCTATCCATATATACTTAAGCTGATATAAAATATGTACCTTAATCTCTGCATGAGAAATTAAACTATTTTAATTAGTTTTCAAGGATAAAACATAAATTCAACATACATTTAAAATCGGGGCAGGCTGGGGATAAAGCCAATAAAACATTCTGTGTGAGAGCTGATCTCAAACAACCATAACATGCGTTTCTCATCCACTAATTCACAGCTCAGGAAGATCTATTTGGGTCATTGCCCAGCTCCTTCTGCCCCTGAATCTGGACTGGCCATCTTGCAACTGTATTAACAGACCCTGCTCTATTCCAGGGAACACTTCTGGGAATGTGTTTTTGTCTTGTGATTGCAATAACAGTAAATACAACTGGTCTTTTGGATGATGAAATACGGCATGTGTACAGCTCACCCCACTTATTGCTGGCCACTCTGTAAATGTATTTTCTTTCCTGTGTTTTTAGGCAGCAAGGTGAGTAGGTCTGCCAAATGAGATAAGAGTTTCTCGGTCTGATTGTAGAAAATGCATGTCAGTGTGCATCCATTACTACTGGGCAACATTACTTATCAGAAATGCATTCAACTTGCTTACCTGAGGAACTGTTTAATGACCAATTTAAGGTTATGAGGTAAAAAGGTATAGCTGGGGGTGATGATACCCGTGGGTCACTATGTTGCAAGAAGGTGCAATACAGAGGACACCATTTCAGTGACAGAGGTCTCATAAACTTAGAAACGAAGAACCAGAGATTCCATTCCCTGGGATCGGGTACTGTATCTGTCACAGGCACTTGTAGTCTGTTCTTCAGCATGTCAGGGAATAGGGATCCACAAACTCCACAGAATGTGTAAGTATTCTCTCTCAGTGATAAAATGTAATTAGAAAGTTATTCCTGATATTCAGGATGAATTTCCCTCCTTGCAATAAAGAGAGTACATGGATTTTTGTTCTGTTCTTGAAGGCACGGACAATAACAGTTGGTCACCACACTCTAAACATTCTTTTTCTCTGTTCTGTGACTCCTTTCATTCTCCACACCTTCATTTGTCCACTCTATAAGTCATATATAGTCAGTTTTTTTTCAGCTCCTCTGCATAGGCCCTATTTTCACTTGTCCACCAGTCCAGTCCATCCTAGTCCTTTCTGAGACTGACACTGGTATTCAGATATGAAAGCATTATGTTCCAGACTAAGTTACATCAATTTTCAAGTACAACAATGTATCTCACTTAGATTCTACCTTTATTTTGGAAAGAGTGTTACATAAATGCACTCCTTATGCTTTTAATCTGTTAATTAAAACACAAAATAAGCCCACATCCACATATGACACAGTCAAGATGCAACTTCGAAACTCTTCCAAGTACAAGCTTTCAACACTTACCTAATAACATAATTTTGTCCAGTGCTTTCAATATTCATGAGAGAGTAACATGTAAAGCTATCGACAATGAAATTACCATCTGATAAAGCTCACAAGCACTTACACTGCATGATAACCAGCTAGCTGAAGGAAATGAAGAATATTTGGCCAGATTGAATGTCTGCACACCCTTTATAGAAACATATAAAAGGAACTTATTTTAAGAAAACATTTCTTCAGAATCTTAAGTAGGGGAGGAGACTGTCTGCCTCGATAGCTGGATTCATAAAGATGCAGGCATATGATGGCTATCACTGCTCCAATTTGGCTAAAGGCTTCGGTGATAAAATGTTGTTTAATTCTCTGTGCAAAAATAGACGGCATTGGATTTAGCTCTCTCTACTAGAACACCCACTTTACAAAGAAGCCAGTCTCGCACTGCACAGCAGTTCTGTTGGCAGCCCCGCAGAAGTAGCCAAGTGATGGGGTGTGTGTATTTCTCCCAGCACTACTTCTGGGCAGCTTGCTGGCAGGTCCCAGCGGTGCGGGGCTGACTGTACTACTGATGCTTCTACTCTACCTGCCCGTGAGTGGGTAAGGTGAATTGATTTCCAGCGCTATTAGTCAGGCTTTTCAGAATTAATTTGTCCACTTCTTCCCATCTCCAAGAAGAAGTGCTTGCTGGGGAATTGCAGCTCTGCCTTATTCTTCCTGTTCTGTCACGAGTCTTAGGGATGGGTTGAAATAACGTCAGCCGTCCCAATAATAAGAAATGCTTATTTCCTTACCACTGTGAAGTAAAACAATAAGTTGCTTTAAGATAATATTTGCCTCTAACCACACTAACAGAATGCACTGAATTTCCACTGAAAGGCTAATCTGCTGCTTTAAACTCAGCTCCACAGGTTATTTTTAGATCCTCTGCTCGTTGGTGATAATGATCCTCCTCAGGCTTAAGACACAGGCAGAATAATCCCCCGAATTCTAGAGCTTTTATTAATCATTTGTGTATTTTTGCTTTGTAGGAGGAGAGCTACATCCCACCTGTGTGTTTGGATGCTATTAAAAAAGAAACCTCAAACAGAGTATTGTATTTCTCCAAAGCAGCGTTATCCCAGAGATCAGGGACCTGTAGCTCTTCAGCTTCTGCAAACATAATCCCAAGACACTGCACAATATTCTCGAGAACCTTTGTGCCCAGAACCGCTCTTACTGATCACGTGCCCACTGGTGCAGCACTGGAGGTAGTTGTCCCAAAATGTACTGTCAAGTGTCTGTGTGTTATCTGAGGTTTTCAACACTACATAATTTTTCCTTTTTTTATTTTTATTTTTTAATATATTTTTTAAAGTTTGTATGGCGTCAAGTGCTAACCAGGTAATAGAAAGAATTGTTTGCTGTTCAGGAAGAACAAAGAAGTAGGCAAATTGGAGCAGAGGGTCCCAGGGTCTTCAGGAGGGAGCAATGCTGAAGGAAGCTCTTCAGAAAGGAGGAACAGCGCTTCTTCTGCCATCCTCACGGAGGTTTCCTCCACTCTGCCCTCTCTTCTGGAGTGGCACAGGTAAAAAATGGCAATGCAAATGGATCGTGCATTCCAGCGCCACACCATCATGCATTTGTATGCTGCGGTATAAGCCTTCTCTGCTCATACTGGAGACCAGGAATCTCCTGAAGGCATCAGTTTCTGTGTATTGCATTGTCTGAGTTCTCATATTTCTTGCAGAATCAGCTGAAGAATGGTCAGGAAAGTCATTTTCTGCTGTTATTCCCCTAAGGCGTGTGTAAATTTCTAAGGGGGAAATAATGTTCTTTGTGCTGAACTGCATCACACTGAATTCTAGCAGGAGATTACATTGCTTTTTTCCTTTCTTTCTTTCCTTCTTTTTATTTTAAGCTTAACAAGATTTTATTTCCAAGCTACGTAGCAGCATACTGGAAAACATATACTTTCCTAAGGTGCAATAGATTTTATTTCTTTCACCAAGCTTTCTGCAGTTTGCCACAGATGTAAATGTGGAAAAAGAATTCAATGACAATTTTGAAGAAGATGGAAGCATGGTCAAAATGCTTCACAAATGATTAGATTCCTTTCCAGCTGTTCCACTATGACTTGTCTGGAGACCAAACTGGATTTAAACCTCTCAGTGAGAAAGCAAGTGGCAGATTACTACCCCTCACTTTTCTGGTTGCCAAATTCCGATGAGAGCTATGGCTGAGAAGTAATATAATAAAGGCAGTAAAAATTAGTCTCGTACTACTCTGCAGAATAGGGAGAGCCAAATCTTTTTTGGAGGATGAGGTTCTACCCTTAGGATAGAAAACAAAAATAGATTTAATTTCTTGACCAGAGATTAATCATACACGAAGCAAACAAACATGCTGAAAAACAGATCAGAAAATGGAAGCTTAAAGATCCTGCAAGGTATCCAGGGCTCATGGTGAGCAGGGTAAACTTAGAAAGGTAAATTATCAGATAGCATCGGAAAGTACTAATACTACAAGAAGAAAGACCAGCAGGAAATACAGATAATGAACATGAAATTCTCTTGGTATTTAATTTGTGTTGCGAGGGACTACCTACCTCCTCAGCAGAATAGGCCTCCATGAGTACAGCAGGGTGTTTTGAAAACATCAGCAATGCACGCCTTCTGGTGTTTGTGATTTTTTCCAGTTGTGAACGACTCGAATTCTGTAATCAGACAATTAGTTGGTGGCAGAATTCTGACTTGCGTCCTAATAGCTGCTAAAATGCTGCTCTAAACAGGAAAGTAAGTTTAACATCAGTTTCTAACAGACCATGCCTGCTGTATAAGAACAGCTAAATTCTCATCAGGTTCCTTTAGAGAAATGTCTTACTGAAGGATACGAGAAGAAACCTGTTTGGGAAAACTCCATAAAATTCCATTCACAAATACAGTTTTGTACAGCCAGATAAAAAGACAAAGACAAAAGTACGGGCTTAGCTGATAGGAAGAGTACCTACAGAAATTTCATTGTGGCTGGCTGTACAGCCCACACAAACTCTCAGAGCAAGCAGAGACTGAAAAGCTACGATCTACCAATGAAATCTGTAAGGTATGATCAGCATGGCTTCAGTTCAGTTCCTCATAACACGTATGACGCAATCTGTTTTTCCATCAGAAAGACTTACATTGTCTTTCCCAACATGATCCAGGGAAGAGCTGGGGTTGTACCATGGGGTGCCTTATGGGATCCATGCCCTATCTGTTGCAAGGTTGGAAGTGTTTTGGGCATCTGCCTGTATGAAACTTAAAACTCAGTGGGAATGTTTTTGTATGGAAAGCAGAAGGCTCGTCTATGATACAAAGGCTGACTTCTAGAGACTAATTTAAGTCCTCAGGCCATAAAGTGGAGAGATGACTAGGATTTAATAAAAGAAAAAAAGAAAAAAGAAATCCTAATTTTCTTAATACAAAAAACCATTTTCCACAGGGGTTATTTTAACTGTACAAATTTAATAGAAGAGTTGAAAACTGACTTTATTTCACAACAACAGTTGTATGTTAATAGAGGTGTTGCTATTGATTCCCAAAATAGTCCTCACCTGCACAGGTGTGTGCACAACTGTCTGCATACTGGCCTAAAATATAGTTCCCATTTGATACATTCTTATTAAACAACAAAAAAAGCTCACTCGCTTTTGTTTTAATTCTGCTTCTATGTAGAATGTAGGATGGGAACAGGAACAGGAAGAGCATTTGGAATAACAAGATAGTCAGTACTGGTTGTATAAGAGCAGATAGTCCGTTATAAATACTTTGTATAGATCACAGAGTATAGCAGCCTACAGATAGAGCTATCAGTTGACAAGCCACTTAGATGTGGAGATTAACAATACAAAAGAAGTATATTTGCAACCAGATTTCAAAGGATTGAGCTCGTAGCAATGCAATGAACACTAAAGATATATTATTTAGTCACAATTTTGCAAGGCATCTGCTAAATAAGAAAATAAATTAAAACACCCAGAGGTTCTGTTAAAATCCTTCAAGTGAGCCTATACAAATAACACCACAGAGCTTCCATAAAGAGAATGAATTGTATAATCTCTGTTTCTTCAGAATAATTACTTGAAGCAGGAAATCTTTAGATTAAAAGCAACTAATGATGCTAAGTCTCCTATATAGCCTCCTTCCCAAAAATATTACAGTTAGTGATGACAAATCCTTTCCTTTTGAATCATAATGAAATTTAGTCTTTGTATATGGTTCAATAAGAAGCAATATCCTATTGTTCCATCTTGTTCCTAATTTCCAATTTTTACTGGTAATTAACTTCTGAGAAACTCACTGAGGTGGAAAAAACGTTTTTCTTCTTTTGTTGCTCTAGTTTTTATTCATTCTCAACCTGCGCAAACTTACAGGTCTCTTTAGGAAAGACCAGCGGATTCACAAGTTCAGGGGCACAGCAGATGAGAACACCTGCATGTATCTCTTCTCTGTCACAGACTGCAGAGCAAGTAAGACAAACCTAAGAGGTGTAGTCAGAAAGGACAACCAGGTGGATGATTGGCCAAAGATAGCCATGGATAGCCATGGGCTGAACTAAGACTAATAAAGATCCGTAATAGCTAAAACTGTAACTGTAATGGAGTTAAGATATACCACTCTTGAAATGATGATAGAAAGCTTTTCCAGAGCTATAATCACTCCAAAGAAGTGCATTCGCGACAGCAATCTCTACTGGAAGAAAGTATGTACCTCCCCATAGCAACTGGGATGCAGTTGTCCTGGCTGGCACGAGCATGAGGACAGCTAATGCTGAGTTCCTGCAAACATCTGCATGTACACAGGGCTGGGGATGGATGCAGTCCTTAAAGGCAGGAGCTACCAGAAGAGTTTACAGACAAATGAAACAGAAGGGAATGAAAACATTGCCAGCTAAACCACGTGCTTTCTGCAGCCCATTGCTGCTAAGTCTAGACTACAGTATATTAGTGCTCAGGCAGGAGAGCTCATCTCCAGATAATAGCACATAAGGGCTACATGATGCATGGAATCACAGAAGCATAAACTGACCTGCTTGCCTACTGATTTGCTAGACATTATGTGAATTTATAATTTTTCAGTCATCACAGAACTAATTTTGTCCATTTCTGCATCTCGGGACAAAGATCCACACAGTTCTGTGGAAGAAATTATACTCATAAAGCCTTCAGTCGTTTCCTTCAAGGCAGGAGTGGTTCTTTTTACGTTCATTGGGATTATGCTCAGCAGTAAGGATTACAGCGTTGTTCTTCAATTTAAACATTATGACTTCACATCTGACTCTATAAATACTGTCAGCAGTGTTAGCAAGAATGAGTTCTCTACTATCGAGGGTATTTGCATGAACCTTTTGCCCTTCAGAATGCCCACTGTTAGGAACATGTGTGTAGAGAAGGGCTCTGGAAACCTCTGGTAACCTGTGATGATAAAATGTACTCCAGAGTGGATGATACAGTGCTGTAAATCCCAACAGCAATTTAACCATTTCCAGTACCAAAGCTATGATCTGATAGTTGTTGCTGGAAAGATGGAGGCAGCTCAAGACATAGCTACCCACAGCTGGCTGTTACTTCTCTGCCAGAAAGTACCTGTTCAGTTCAGCTAGTGGAACAAATCACTTGAGTGCTCCTCATCAACAGCGCTGCAGAAGTCAGCTGATCTAATTGAAAATGATGCTGTGGCTGTGTCAAGTAACTCAGCAGATTTTGCACTGGAATGAGTGAAGAGAGCTCTTATATTCTACACCTTGGCTGAACTGTGAGGATGTGACTGTCTGCAGAGAGCTGCTAACAAATAGGAGATGATAGCTTTGGGATAGATTGCTTGATGGTAGCCCAGTGCTGCTGCCGGTGCTACCTTCGGCAGACTAAAATCAAGAGCTGTAAAGAGGCCTTATCAGTCTGAGTAGACAGAGGCTTTACAGAAGGAATGTCTCAAATGCTTGAGAATCATGCAGCTGCTGTTTGAGGCAAGACAGCTCAACAGATACTGGGATTCATTACGGCAGCTCTTACTGAAACAGCCTACAACATTATGCAAAATATTTTGTCTGAAGTACACCCTCTAGCATTTGCACCTGCAAAGGAAAACAAGATATGTTTAGTTCAATATCGCGTATGTCTTTTTCCTTTATGGGAACTGTGCTGCAGTGAGGTGCTGATGAAGTTTTTATATTGTCATCTGGAAGTAGTTAGCTGAATGGAAGGCTGTTGGAGTCACTTTGTCACTTGTGCTGAGCTAAGAGGACAGAAGGAGAGCTTACGTAGCCCAGAGAGCAGCTGACTTCTTTTATAGGTTTAGCACAGAGTCTAAAGGAATATGGCATCAAATATATTGTAATGTTTTGAAGTACTTGCTGGAGCTTTCTACTTTCTGAATTTAAAATGCACAGCTCCGTAGTTAAAGCAAGGGAAACAAAACAGCACAGAAGAGATTCTGCTTGGCTGGGGAAAGTCTTGTGAGTCTCAATGTACTGCACCTCTCCAAACAAATATAGCCCCAGACTTTGCAGTGCTTCTGGCAGAAGTGGGCAAAACAGCCACCACCAGAGCTAAGCAAGGAGATGGGCTCCGTGGATAGGGGTGAGGAAGGAGATAGGGCGGTGAGAGACACAGCAGTGCACGGCAAAGAAGAAAACCATGAAGAAATTACAGAACAGGTGTTAAAAACAAGCCCACCAGATCAATCCTCAGGAGGCTTATGTGATTTCAGATACTCGTGTGAAATCCATCATTTCTGTCATTTGTCACCAGAGCCCAGCCACAGCCTACCCCCACTGATTTCAGTGAGTTTGGGGTTAGTACTGGAATCAAAATAAAATATTTAAAGAGCTGATTAAAAGCAGTGGCAGTGACAGTCCTAGGGGCTGAGCCAGTCACAAGCCTCCTTAGTATGTGAATGATGCACCCTGCTCAGCAGTCAGTTGCATCGCTGTTTGCTTTCAGAGGATGGGTCTGTGGGTAACAGTGACAAAGATAAATAGATCTTGGGGGGTGACCATTTGATCCAGAGCTTTGACAGCGTCGTTCTCTGCCAGCAAGAGCCGACTCTGGTCTGACACAACTATTCATTCTGGACTGTAATACGATGTCGGCACATACGATGCACTAAGCCAAAAGAGAGATTTGCTTTTTAATGGAAGTGCTGGTGCTAAAGTAAGCAGTTCTCCTTCTTGCTAAGTCTGCAAAACTAATGAGCAATATGGTCAAAATCAGAGGAATACTGTCAATGTAGTGTAAGCATAATCCTCAAGAACTTAAAGTCTTATTTGTGAAATCTGGAAAGAGAAGTGTTGTTTATACTGAAAAGTAAGTACTGGAAAAAGTTTCCATAATAAGTTTGTTTTTCATTTTTTTCCTGTCCCTTGCAAATGTCAATTTAATAGTAATAAAATGTAAACTCTGCAATAAGGCTTCAAAGGAGAAATCTAAAATCCCCCAATGCTCTCTGAAACTTCATGTTGCATCTTGTCTTCTGGTAGTGTCTCTAAGGGAAGTTTGCTACAGAAACACGCAGTGGTTAGGAAATCACAGAATCACCAAGGTTGGAAAAGACCTAAAAGACCATCCAGTCCAACTGTTCACCTATTACCAATAGCTCCCACTAAACCATGTCCCTCAACACAATATCCAATTGTTCCTTGAATACCCCCAGGGTCAGTGACTCCACCACCTCCCTGGGCAGTCCATTCCAGTGCCTGAACACCCTTTCTGAGAAGTAATATTTCCTAATGTCCAGCCTGAATCTCACCTGCCACAGCTTGAAACCATTGCCTCTGGTCCTAAATGTATCTTTGGATCTTCTAGCAGTTCTTTACTATTGTTTGACTTGTGGTAAAAGCAGTGTGTGCTGGCATTTGTCTGAAAAGCTTAGGTTTGTTCTGCTGACTGACAAAGAAGGCTGCATTCCTGTAGCTACATATTGGGCATCTCAGGGAAAACGTGCTAATGTTTGTCACATTGTTGTCACATTTGTCACAACACAGCAGTACCTAAAGCAGAAAGAATATCTCTCTGAAAAGAATAACTGGATTCATTTCCGTGCACGGTTTGGTGGAGGTGTTGGTGAGAATTCACACGTGCTCCTGAGGAACACTTAGGAAGAAGGAAGGCTACCAAAACAGAGCTGAAAGCAAACTCAGAGATCTCCCACTTCACAAACTGTCCAGATCAGCGCTGCACTGTGTTCCTAAAATATTTTGCTCAGTTCTCGGAAAAAAGCATAAACATTTCCTGCATGTGCACATAGCGATAGCTGGTTCCCAAAGCGTTACCCTTTCCTTACTTAAAAATAAAGCTTCCTTTGCATCCCAGGGAGTGGGATATGTCTACAGAAAAACCCTTCTTTCCTGTGCATGTTGGCCCCGCACAGCAGGCAAACTGCTGGGCAGGCTGAAAGGGAAATGGTGAAGTTCCTTTTGCTAGGAGATAGGCAGCACTTCCCCGCCTCCCCAGAGCCTGTGTCCATGTGTTTCTTCCGCGCTGCATGCCTCGGAGACCTGGAAATGTGGGAATGTTCGAGCTGCTGGACAGAGCCCAACACAAGCAGATCAGCTGTGATGTCTTTTGCTCTCTCAAATAAATGTGGTTAGTTTGCTGTTCGATTTTGTTTTATATCCTTCCAGCACTGGGAAATTATCCTGTGGTTGAAGACGTTCCCCTTCACCCAGAGCTGAAACCCGCTGTCATAACAGAGAGAAAGCTATTTTCACCACTGTCAGAAGAAGCATCCGGCATCTGAGATAACAGCTTTTGAAAGAGCACAGAAACTGTTATCAGTTTTGTCTTTGTAACACAGGCAGCTTCAATAACTTCCACCCTCATTTCAGGGATGCTCGCTGGGGATTGCCGTTGCCAAGGATGGCTTAGGGCCTTCAGGTGGACAGAGAAGACACGGTGTGCTAACAGAAAAAGTTGAGCCAGCATTTTCTAGTTGAATGTGATAAAAATAAAACAGAGGCAGCAAAATGCAAAAAATCCTCATTGAAGGCAAAAAGCAGCCCAGTCTCATACAGCATCAAACAGTGCAACTAAATATTCAAGGTAGAAGAAGGGATGCAGAAGAGTTTAACAAAAGTCAATGAGATGAATTGCTTACTTACAAATTACTTACTGCTTGTAAATATGATTTATAGAGTATTTACTGGTTATAGTTCACACAATTAAATGTCTCTAAAGTTGTGACTTAAGTGTTAACAATGATACTCAGGAAATTCTGTGATTCATTGAAGTTCATAAAAAGATTCCAGTCTGGCACTACAGCCTTTACATGCAAAGAAACCTGCTGTTCTTACAGCCTGGTCAATGTTCTGCCTGTATTTTTCTCTTTTATCCTTGAAGATTCTCAGAAGACCTGGAAAATGCCTACACAACTGTTGCTTCCCCCACTGCAAGGATCAGGCCTTGTTTCACTTGAGCATGGCCTCTGCCATGCCCCAGTCACAATGCTCAAAAAAGCAGCTGCCCCAGATATTAGAAAGATGACCCTACAGATGTACAAGGTGTAGTAGAATCTGTTAGGCAACTTCCAAAGCCCTTGAATTCACAGGGCGTAACAATTCCAAGCACTCAACCTGGGTTAAGTTACATTGCACAATAATTTGTTGCAGAGCCGCCCAGGTACATGTTAAATGGTTCTCAATGAACACCATTCTGAAAACATTTGGTCTTGTTCTCCGTGCCATGATTATCGACCTCACACAGATACCTTTCTTCTTGCAGTATACGTTTTATTTTTCTCCTCTGTATATCTTCTTTCACCTCCAAATCACGTTTCTAAAAACTGCACTTAAGTGTGATTATCCCCTATTTGCGCAAGTATATCGCCCCTTAAAGTCCACATTGTATTTGAGCAAGGAGAACTCACTGTTGGATCCCCCCATTCTTTTTTCTGCAGCGATGAAAGGAACGAGCCCCCACAAAGTCTCAGAATGATCCTACAACACAGCAGTCATTAAGACAGTGAGTGTAATGTAGCTTCTCCAACAAAAACACGAGAGGAGGTTAAAAAAAAATGTAGGTGGGTATTTGTCATTACGGAAGGCTTATCGAATAGAGCTAGCAATGAATGTGGGGTGGTACCCCCTGCATGTCTTTGTACACCTAAACTTCAAGTCTGTGGGAATTTCCAAAGTGCAAAAGGCACAGAATCAAAGTCAGAATTATTTGTAAACATGGGATAGATGAGATTTATATAACAGGCTACTGCAAATTTATGAATCCAGGAAAGGAAATAATTACAAAGGAAATTGAAGTTAAAAATAGTCATGAACCGCTATAAAGCCTCTGCTTTCACCTCTTTCTCTGGCAGCGGCGTGTTCCACCCACTTGCTGTGTGCCAGTTCGTTCTTCCAGATAACCAGTAGGGCCAGTAATGGCAGCTCCAGTCTGAAAAAGAGACTTTACTTGGTGAATGCTTGTCATTATATGTTCAAAATAGGTTTTAGATTACTTAGACAAAAAGCTTATACAATTTGCCTGTACATGTAGCACAAAAAGTCTTCTAATAGCGTGTTTTGGTACAATGCACTTCCTTTGAGAGCAGAAATAACTAAAAATAAGAGAAATTCAAAAAAATGACAACTAAAGCTAACCTACAATCTGATGAAATTTATTTCCATCAGGACACCATGAAAGGTAATCAGCAAGACACAGCTGCACTGCCCACTGTACTCCAGGCAGCTTTTTAGACAGCCCTTTCTCTTTTATGTAACAGACTCCACTCTTTCCCCCTTTCTTTGCATTCTTTGCATTTGCACCCTTCATAGCAAGGGCTGATTGCTATGCTCCCTTCTGTGCTGCTGTAAGCCAGGTTTCCTCAGCATCTGCAGTTGGAGATCTGTGGACAGCAAGCCAGGTGCCTTTGTGCTAGAAGAGGTTTGGGACTTGCGCTCTGGGTATCTTGGTTGTGGTGTGCCTCTGGGATCTGAAAAGGGAACAATCAATCATCTCTATTCTAGAGCACATTTTAAACCCAGCCACAGTTTGCCTCTGAATCATCTCCTACTTTGTAGAACGCTTTTTGTGTTCAAAGTAAGAAAGTGCTGATAATAATGTGACATTGTAGAGCTGTGACACACGAACACTGATGGAAATAAATGTTTATACTTACCTATCAGGCATTCATTCATAGGGTTAAAGACACCCAATAAAACACAGTCTATGTCATTAATACAGATAGACAATTAGTATGAGGAGAAAGGCTGAAGATGTAACCCCACAGCTCTGGATACTGACATCACCCATGGTGCACGTGGTGATGCTCACAGACACAGCAGGGGGCAGAGAGGAGGCGCAGGATCTGTGCGGGATCCCGTGCACACCCAAAGCTGGGAACAGGTTTTTGACGTGTTCAGAAGATAGATCACAGGAAAACATAGGAAGTTTCAGGGACCATAGTAAGAGCTATAACTTCCTCAATAGCAACCATACCCTTAATAGTGAGGAAGTTGTAATCCATACCAAGAAAGGAAGCTGCAGCACCATTAGGCTTCCTGAATGCACATCTAATGAGCGATGTGGAAGAAAGCTGAGGAAGAAGGATTTCAAGATGACCCATGAAGGATTTTGTGAAAAGCTTGTACAAGGCACAGCATAAGTGACACTCACTGCTGCTTCAGTAATTGCCAAGACAAAACGATGGGATGTGATAGGATTGCCAGGATTACCAGCTGTTTGCATGTTTTCACCTGTCTTATTTTCGGAAAGTAAGTTTCTTCATGCATACACGATTTCTAATCCTGTCTGAAAACAGTTTTGATGTAATTTTAACAAACTGCAGGTAAAGGCTTCTGACTTCTACAAGCTAATTTCTGGACTTACTGAAATCAGTGTTCATTTGTATAGGGCTCAATGCCTATTTCCTCTCAGAATAATCTTCATGAGAGAGACCCAAATGGGATGCATGAGAGTTTTTTTTTTCTGAAAACTTCACTAAACAGCACCTGTCAAAGAAAATACAAATGTTGTTGTCTGTGTCTAAATAAATTATCTCCGTCTAAATAAATAAATAACTACATTATTTAGTCTAGGGGAATATGGCAGTATGTTCTTTTAGTAAGGTGAATATTTTGGTACAGATCTCAACTAGGGATTTACTGCATAATAACTCAGTCCTTCTCTGCGTGTCTTACATCCAAGCCAGATCACAGATGTGATGTGAACTCCTTGCACAGCGTGGAGGATTTCTTCCAGCTCAGAGGGAATCTGTTTTGAAATCAGTTTTTGCGTACAACAGGAGACAAGCAACTTCCATTAAAGGATAGATAAGCTCCACTGAAGCTACCTGGGGGAAGCTGCTCTGCAAGAAAAAGAGATCCTGTAAGCACTCAAGGGCATGTATGAAATGAATTAAATCTGTAATTGCTCACAAGCAACTTCCAGCTCTATCAAATTATATATCTAATACAAATTATTAATATGTGTTTGTTTTTGGAAGGACTGTCTGTGATTTTGTCCTCGGATGAGAAGAACCAAAGCATTTAAGATGTTACCACTAAGCTGAAGCAAGAGTGTTTCTGGGCCACTAACTGCTGGCTTTTGACTTATGCTGTAGGAAGCTTCTGCAGCTTTTGCGGATGAAGGAGGAGGATGTTTATTTTTATACAATTATGCCTAAACTCGGTGTTTGTTTTGAATGCAGTTGGAATGAACTCTTATAGTAAACACTGATGTCATTCAGAGATAGCGTAAACCAAGCAGTACTTCTGTTTGTACGCTCACTGCTCTGTACTCTTCTAAGCGCTCACTACAGCACAGCTGGAGATAGAAGGCAGTTCCATAAAGCACTGCTCCTGCTTTTTCCCTGCTGCTCTTGGTCCAAGTGAATGAAGCCTAAGCTGTAAGAAGTTTGCATCTGCACTTTGGCAGCCTCCTGTGCTATTGAGCACAGCATCAAGAAAACAATTTCCCAACCATATTGCTAGAGAGCTCCATGCAAGAGGATTGTCTGACAAAAGCTATTCAATCTAAGCATAAGAAGGTTCCTTACAGTTTCTTGATTAAATGAATGCCCCCTAAAGCAAGTGATGACAATGAATCAGCTTCTAGCTCCTTGACTGCAGATGTGTGATCCTGCTTACCCTGCTGGCAGGAGACTTTTGCAGCCCCTTGATGCTTTTGGGAGTTTCAAGGTCCTGTCAGCTAGAGCAGTGATTGTTCGCTTCCCTGGAAACTGCAGCAGTTTCCTGCTGCCTTATAAGGGTAAAATGTAATCCAAGAAATAAGATTGAAAGTTTCTAGTCACATTTTTGTTAAATAGTGCCACATGCCCAGAAGCTTCCAGTTTTGTATAAATTCTGTCAACGTCAAAATTAGCTTGACTTCAAACCTTGGAACACATTAACCAAAGATAAAACATATAAATTAGTAGACACGGGAGCTTTTAGTATAATGCTCCAAGAGGTGTCTTTGGCTGCAAAACAAAAGAGGTAAAAAAGAATGTAAAGGTGATTTCACTTGACTACTCCTCTTTCCGAAAGGCCCCTAAAACAAAAAAAGTGAAGCAAAAACAGCAACAAAACAGACAAACAAAAAACCCTTGGATAAAAATAAGCAGTGCATAAAAATAAACACCCCGAGGCAAACAGGAGTGTCACCTCATTAAAAGAAAGGTAAAGGACAGTGTTATGATTTTCCTCAACTTAAAGGTTATATGCTGAAGTAACATTTATCTCTTTTCATTTCCCAGGTTGATAATTGGAGATGCAACATCATACATTGCAAAGAATTAAGTATGACTGATTCTAGATCATGAAAAAAAGCTGGGCAAGCTTGAAAAGCTCTTCCCCAGGGACAGCATTCCAGGCGGGGCTGATGGTGCAGCACATAATGCCATCATGAGCTGCCTGTTTCCCCAACAAAGTGAATGAGACTCTGGTACAACCCAGAGGGGATGTAGAGGATGCGGTGAAAGAAACCCTTGGCCTTGCTCCCCTCCACTATTTTTGAGTCCAGATAAGGCAATCATCTCATTATACTCCTTCTTAGGCGTCTAATCATATTACAATACATTGTATTTCACCTGTTAGCCTCAAGACACCTTGTGAATGGCTGGATGTGTCACTCTCGTTCTTCAGATGTGAATCACTGACTGGATTGTAAAAGGCAAAGGCAAACAATCAAGTCCAATCTGAGAGCTGCTGTTGATGTGGGTAACGTATCTTGAAGATTTGATCATCTGCGTACCTTTTCAGAAGTAATTTCTACAAATAAATTTCAAATGTCAAGTATATTTCATCATTTAGCACCAGCATATGGAAGGAAAAGTTGAAAGAAGCAATCCACGGTCATTTCTTACTGGGAAGAAAATGAAGGGAAAAATCCTTACTGAAGAAAAAAGAAGCCACAGAAAAGTATTGCAAGCTGATTTGTGGACACTCCTCCATAAGGTCATGGGAGGTAATGGAAGGAATGAAACTGGTGATGGAAATCAGCAACACAGACAAACATCCAAAAAAATGCAATCTTCAAGGGAGCAGCAGGCAATCAGGCAGGGGTTCTGTGAGAATCCACAAACCTCATGTCAGTGCTAAAATAGAACAGCCATCCCATCACACCCACATGCAGAAGAGCCCAGCGCCCAGTGCTCCATCACGGCCAGCTCCAGTTTGAGCACGCTCAGCACCAGGCTTTGGCAAGAGCAAGTGAAGACTGGGTTTATTTGGGCAGGGTTGGATGACGCTGGCTGAGAAGCATTCAGCCCTCAGTGTGAAAGTGGAAGGAGCTGAACTTTGAACTCTGAGACAGGCAGTATGAACATGAAATAAGACAGTGGCATGTTGGACTTAAGTTGGCCTTTATATAAAAGTACTGCATGGAACGACTTCTGTTCTTGATTTTATCTGTTCCACAAGTAGACTCTAAGACTCTGCTTTTCCTCCCCACCACTGGAGCTGCATTAAGGCCCAGCAATCCATCCATCCTGGCTCCTACGTTTCGATCCTGGTCATTTTAAATGGTGGTGTGACCCCAAGAACAAAAACACTTTCCCTCTCACTGTATTTTGGTTGTTCTGGGACACCTTCTGCCCTGTAATCGATAAGAGTTTAAAAATAAATTTATGCTGTGCTTTTCCAAACACCAAAATATTTTCCCGAGGAGAAAGTGCAAGTTTCTTTTACCGAGAAGGTAAATATTTGTGCCCCGTGTGAAACAAATAGGTTCAAAGCAGCGGAGGGGTAAATATTATTCCTCCAGTGATCTCCGTGCCGTCTCTTCTCCAGCCAGGAATGCATCAACGTCAAAGCTTTCCTTCCTCCCCTGGTGCCACACCAAGGCCCACCTTCCGCGGTGCTGCTGCTGACCCGCAGCGCTCCCACAGGGGCAGCGCGCAGCCCCCATGGGGACAAAGCATTTGGCCGTGCCCCAAGTGCTCCTGAGGCAGCAGGGGAGTTAGGTGGGAAGGTGACCTGCGCGATAAGAACCAAAGGCACGCGAACAATATTTTTATTGCTATTTGCAGCGTGATAGGAATGCGGTGAGAAAACACACGAGGGCGAACATTTAAGGTAAAGCTGGTCCCGGCGGGACTCCCCACGGCTGGGCCAAGGGCCCTTGCCTGGTGCCTTCGGGCAGTCCCGGCCGGGGACACGGGCTCAGCCCCCAGTCCCCAGAGGGCCCCGCCCAGCGCCCGCCGCTGTCGCTTTACCGCACGCGAGGCCTCCCCATCGCACCTTTAGCCCCGCCCACCAGAGGCGCGCCGAACCGCGCATGCGCAACACACCTCCTCACCGGGAAGAGGAGAGGCGCTTTGCCCTTACACACGCACGCACTCAGACGCCGCGGCCCGCCTCTTGTGATTGGCCGTGGAGCGCCCTTTCTTCCCGCCCCCTCGGCGAGCCGCCGCTCCGCCATTGGCCCCGCTAGCCGGCGGCGCTAGGCGATTGGCTGCGGGCGGGCGGCGCGGTGGGCGGGCCGGGCCGGGCCGGGCCGGTGTCCGCCGTTAGGTGAGGTAGGGCCCGGGCTGCCGCCGCCGCTTCCGGGTTCCGAGTGGAGCCGCCGCGGAGTGCGATGGCGTAAGTGCGGGGCGCCGCTGCGGGGTGTCGAGAGGGGTTGCGGTAGTGCTACGGTCCGGCCTCGGCCCCAGCAGGGCGGCGGTACCGGCGGTGCCCCGGGCTGGGCCGTCTCCTGTGCGGCGTTGCGGGGCGGTGGCGGCCACGAGAGTGGGGCGGGAGGGTGCGGTGGGGCGGGAGGCCCGAAGGAGCTGTGAGCTCCACACGAGTTATAGTTGCGTGTTGTTTTCCCCATCTCTGCGTGCAGTGACCAGTTGGGCCAGAAGTGTTTGCCGCTGGGAAGGTGCGCGCCTGTCGTTCAGGAAAGTACGCAAGGGGGATGTTCAGATAACCGTGGGCAGCAGTAGGGATTGAGGTCCCGCTTTGGCACTGGGCTCCAAGTGGACTCTTGCCTCAGGGTGCGGCCTGTGTGTGTGTCACGCCGGTGTGTTTGTGGACACATCAGTGCAAGCGTGGATTCTGGTTGTGGTGAACAGTGTTGGGTTGGTTGAGTTCTTGTGTGTCAAGCACTTCTCTGTGGGAAGCTTTCAACTTTCTGTGTGCCGTGTTGGAGCACGTGTCTTATGAGTGGCACCCAGGGGTGTGGGGAAGAGAAGGTTCAGGAGAGATGTTGTGATTTCCGCAACTGCCTGGAAGGAGGCTGTGGAGAGGTGAGGGGTCGGCCTCTTCTCTTGTGTAACTAATGATAAGGCTGGGGGGAAAGGCCCCACTGTGGTGCAAGTGGCAGAAATGCTGCTCTGCTACACAGAAAGGCTCGAATCCTGGGAGTTGGACTGGATGATCTCTAAGGTCCCTTCCAACTCGCATGATACTATGATACTATGATATGATAAGGGGAGGTTCAGGTTGGATATTAGGAAAAATTTCTTCCCAGGAAGGGTGGCAGTGGACAGGCTGCCCAAGGAGGTGCCCAAGTCACTGTACCTGGAGGTGTTCAAGGAACGTGGAAATGTGACACTGAGAGAGGCGGTCAGGGGTGTGATGGGGGTGGGTTGATGGTTGGACTGGGTGGTGTTAGTGGTGTTTTCTGACCTTATGTTTCTGTGTTGAAGGAGTGTACTCTGGGTAGGCAGTTGGAAAACTCTGGCACGTGGAGTGTGTGTCAGCTGCTCTTGGGTAACTGTCCCTTTATGTAATTGTGTCATTAGGGAATTAAGCTAAGAGTTGACCATTCTTGTCACGGGCAGCTGTGCAGTTGTCCTGTGCTGAGATGGTGCCTTCCTCTACCAACTGATCTTTTTCTATAACTTCTTATAGCACTTGTGCCAAAATGTTTGGGTTGGCTTCAGACTGACACAGATGCTACTGAACACGCACTTTTAGCTCACAAAAGGATGATGGGATAGGTGGTAATAAGATTCATTTTCAGTTTTGATTTCTAGCAGACTGCTCCCTTTTTCCTTATAATCTGGCGATGTATCAGAGGAGAAATTTAGAGGAAATGCTTTGGGAGAGATACATAAGAAGCTATTCCATGGAATATTTCAGAGGTACAGTGGTACAGTGCTGCTGTGCAGACCTAAAAAAGAGGAAGACAAGAAGTCAGTCATTTTGTTGAGACTGCATCAAAAAAGGTTTGTTTTTTTTTTTTTCTTAATAGAGTATTATACACAAGGGAACTTCTAACAGTAAAAGTACACGAGCCTTTAGGTTCCCTTGTGGTTTTGTTGTTTTGGTTTTTTTCCTTTTAAGCATCAGAAGCTGCCAACATTAGTGACCAAACAACTTTCCCATGAGGAAGTTTGGGAGGCATGCTTAGACAATTTCCCTCCCACCCCCCAAATTAAAAGTAGTATGAAAACTCATGCGGAGTTCAGCTGGGCACTGTTGGACCAGAAGCTGGGTGGTGCAAAGAGAAGTTTCTTTAGTTTCACATATACTATAACCGATGTCCTGTACTTTAAAATAAATAGTAAGGAGAAAATCTATACTTCTGTTTCTTTGTTTTTTTAAGGGCAGAGGGTATCATCTCTCATGGTATTTTGTTTAATTTGTTTCTAAAGATAACTTTTGTGTGCCAAAAGCATTGGTGTTTCAAAAGGTTTCAAGTAAGAAATACATCACTTCAGACACTTTTGGATACCTAATCATTGGATTTGTGCTAACAGTCATCTTTTTCATCGTACTTTTTTGGGATGTGATACATGTCTAAACTACTTAAACTAGGTTTTTGTTTTGTTTTGTTTTTCCTCCTTCTCTCAAGAGTGTTAACATTTAATGTATTTGCTTCTTTGGTGGTTGCAAGTTCTCTTCTAGATAAAGCAAATCTTATCAGGTAGGCTGCTGTAAAAAAGGATTTTTATATCTTAGAGCTCTTCAATTCTGATTTAATTCATTTTTAAAGTTAATATTTACTACCATGGTAGTAGGGATGTAGCTGCTACCATCCACACAGCAGTCTGACAAGGTGCGTTACCTGTTTCTGTTTGAGGCTTTAGCGCAGCTTCTTTACAGCTTACTGCTTGTTGGTTCAAGCACGCCAGCAACTTTCCTTCTCTTCCTTCCCCTTTACTGCACTTGCTGGTTCAGGTCAGTTGAGCTTCCTGGGCTGGCTGGGGACTAGTTGGAAGTTACCGGACTCAGCTGGAATGTTTGGGGAGAGCCAATGTTGGCAGCTCTGCATTCTGTGAGGCGTACCAGAGGTGCATCCAGGTGTTGACAGCATCGCTGTACCATCTGTGGCAAGTTCACCTGAGTTCTGTTGACATTTGTAGGGCTTCTTTCCGACATCACTCAGTTATCTGAAGCTCTCATTTTGTTCCAGGTATTCCTGGAGACCCTTTTGGAGAAAGCGAGGAATGAATAGGGCTCAAAAATGCCTTTTCTTTGCTTTTCTATAAGGAACCATTTACTACAGATATGAAGCATCCGTGCGTATTGTCTAAATACATTCATTTAGACTAGCAGGATTTACCTCGTGTTGTTCAGTCTGTTGTCTTGAGTGTAATTGCAACTCTACCTTCTAGCAAATACTACAGAAATCGAGAGTTGAGTGTCCTCAGAGAGGAAATTAACTTTAAATAATGAGGAAGCCAATGTGCACTTTATTTTAGGAAGCTGATTTTGCTTTTCTGTCCAGTTAACAAATACCCAGTAAGCACTTAATTTCTGTGAAAACGTAAGCAATACCCATAGTGAACTGAAGTTCCTATTTCATTTCCCCCATACATTTTAGTAATAATAAGGGTTTTGTTGGTGTTCTTGCTGGGGTGAAGTCAGAGTGTGATAAGGGATCTGGGTATTGAAACTGTTGGATCTGGGCTTCTTTTTTTTTGTGTTTTTCTTTTTTTTGCCTCACCTGTCCAGCTGTTGGATGGGCTTCTGTCTCACTTTTCGGGAGTCAATTCTTATATATGCATATTTTCTGTGCTTTTTTTTTTAAGCAGAGGTTTGCTTCGGGGTTAAGTGTTAGCATGTCAGGCTGTGGTTAATCTAGTTTACTGATTTGGTGTAACTGAAGTGTGTTTATAGATAGTTGTGGCTGCTTTTGAGTGATTGGCTTTTTAGGAACGGTGTATTTGCCGTGGAATACTGGATGAAGGCTGGAAATGAGGTGCATCCCCTCAGGACTGCAAGATTACTTACCTCATTTTCCTTCACTTACATCTTTTTAGTACTGAGAAAAATTGAATAAGTTGTGACTTAATCATTTTTATTTTTGTTTTTGAGTCTTATTAGGTGCATGTTTCTCCTATACATAATGACCTTCTGACCAGGAGGAGCAGGTCTAGAGTAACAGGGAAGCCTGAAATCTGCAGGTGCCTTTAAACATGAGCCTGGGAAGCAGGCCCCAGTGTTCCAGTGTGCCACCTCAGACAAAGCTTTGGCCTTCTGTCTGCCTGTGTTCCACACATCTCATCTGCAGGCAGATGGTTGTACAACACCTTAAAGGACTGCCATGACAATCAGTACTGTGATTCTTCCACTTTGGTGCCTTCGGGCTCTGGCCTTTCTCCTTTCGTCCTCTGAGGAGGAACTTAATAAACTTTTTGTATGCGTTAACATGGCATGTAGTCGTGAAAGTCAGAAGTGATGTACTGAATAGTAAGGCTGTGTTTAAATAAAATAAAGTATGTTGTGGTTCTGGAGCATGTTCTTTGTTTAATGAGAGCATCATCACGAGACAGTGGAAACTCTGATAAAATGCTGTAAATAAATGCAGAAGAGGTACATGTGTATTTCTGGGTTTCTTGTCCTTGCTGCTGTTTTCTGCTTGATGCTGGCAGGCTGTAAGGATTGCTTCCCACCCAGCCTTGTGCCTCCCAGAGCTTAGGAAAGCACACTGCTCCTGTGCAATAGTGCCCTAACAGTTTACATTTAAACTACAGGTACACCAAGATATTGGTCAGTGCTCCTGCAAACTGCAGCAGTTGGGTTGCACTCTTGTTGCGCTGTGAAGTGACTTTGGCCTTAAGAACGTACGTAACAGCTGGACACTGAGAGTAGCTGCTATGTGTCCCCGGAAGACTGCACCACTTCCTCTTGATGCTGCTGGTGATCCTCATACCACCTGTCTGTCCTCCTTTGCCATATAAATGCACAAGGATGTGTTAAGCTAATTCACATAGGTGAGATTGCTTTGTAATTGACATGAGCTCCTGTGCCCCTGAGATCCACGTCCATCCAGTACAGTGCTGCCTGTTCTGGATACCAGCACTTCCACTACCACGCTGCTCCCTCCTCAAGGGCCTCAGATGAGGTCAGTGGGGTCAAGCATCAGCATGCAGCTCCAAAACTTGCAACCGATGTCTGATAGGGGATTGCTGGGCTTAGCTGTGTGTGAATTGCAAGTGTTATCCAGAGAACTTCCAAGGATATCCAGCCTATGGGTGGGGTAGTGATGACAATGATGAATGTGGACTCTGAATGGGTAATATCAGGATCCCATGGCTTCCAGTCTCTGAGTTGTCTTGCTACAATCTTAAGGCCATAACCATTTTGAGTATCCTGTCTCTGTATCGTGTATTGTTGGCTTTGTTTCTTTGGAAGTATTTTAGGAAGCGTATGATTTCCTGAATTGCTAGGAATTTCAATGGTGATTTCTTAAAAAATCTTGGGGGCACAGTGTTGTCTGTTAAGATGGTCCTTATTTTTTGGCAGTGCTTCTACTGTGGTCTTGATCACAAGAGTAGAATTTGGTTATTTTTTGCAAGTAAGGGAGGAAAATCGTGTTTTCTTTCCACCATCCTGCATTGTGTTCATCAGTTGCCATTCACAGACCCAGGGCTCCTAAGGGCAGCTCGCAGAGCATCCTCTATTACGATGGAGTTTTCATTAAGGTATTGTGAATGTCTTACAGCACATCACATTGCCATTATGTGATTTGATTAGCCATTGTAACGGCTCTTCTAAAACAAGGGCTTCTTTTTAAGACATGTTTGTGAGTCACTCTGCTTACCCCTGTTTGTAAGGGAGCTAAGTTAGTGGCTTCTTTGCTGAGAGGAAAGAAGAAACAGTGTCTGGTGGTTAGTGGGGCTGTACTTGTTCTTTACTTTGGACCATAGGCTCATATCACAGAATTGCAGGGGTTGGAAGGGACCTTAAGAGATCATCAAGTCTGATTCCCATGTAAAAACAGGTACCCTACAGTAGGTCCCACAGGTAGGTATCCAGACAGGTCTTGAATATCTCTACAGAGGAGACTCCACAAGCTGTCTGGGCAACCTGTTCCAGTGCTCCATCACCTTTATTGTAAAGAAGATCTTCTGCATGTTTGTATGGAGTTTCCTGTGTTCAAGTTTTAGGCCGTTACTCTTTGTCCTGTCTCTGTGCACCACTGGAAAGAGCCGGGCCTCATCCATTTGCCTCCCACCTCCCTTTAGTTATTTATAGACATTTATCAGGTCCGCCCTCAGTCTTCTTTTCTCCAGGCTGAACAGACCCCAGGTTACTTAGCCTTTCCTCGTACAAGAGATGCTCCAGGCCTTTATCATCTTTGTGGCTCACTGCTGAACAACTTCTAGAGATCCCTGTCTTTTCTTCATCCCAGGTCCCTCACCACAGAGCTCCTCACCAGCAGATCATAGTTTCAAGGTACTTTATTTATAGAACTAGGAGAGAAACAAATGTGCTGAAGGCGAGTATTTCCAACTTCTCGTTCCATGCTTTGTTCTCAGCTTATAATACTGAGAGATGGTATGGATACCACAAGAAAGACTGGATAAATATTAGTTCTTTTGCTTTTTCAAAGATGATGTGCTTCTTTTGCCATTTTGTTTTGCTATTAGTTCTTTTGCTCTGGATGGAAGGTGTTGGAGACTTCACATAGACAGGAAATAAATTCTTTTTTTCTTGAAAGCTGAATGTTGACAGCAAGACCGGCTGCCAGGAGCTGGAGGGTGTTTAAAAAAAGGAAGAATGATTTCTCTGTAAGAAGGCTTGACAGCTTATGTCCAAGGGAAAAAACTTCAAATGAAACTAATGCAAGAAAAATACTGCCGTGTGATTACAAATGCTATTGAGTTGAGCTACTCCCTGTTAATCATGCTTAATTAATATAACCCAGTTGCAAGGTGATTTATGGGTGGCTTGTATAAAGGCGTAAGATCAGAAGGACTGGTTTTCCACGCTCTATGTAACAGCAATGCTGTGTAGTCAGTTTTTACAGTGACTAATGCAAATCCATTGTGAAGCAAGGGAATTAGTGGGCATGCTGGATTAATAGGCTGTGGAAAGTTTTTGTCACTCTCGATTAGTTGGGAGTGCAGCCTTGAGCCTTTCATTCCTTCAGGGATGCAGGGTTTGCGCTGCAGGCTGAGTGCATGATAGATACAGTGTCTGTAGGATGCCAAATGGCAGCTGCCTTGAGCTGTAGGCAGAGCTGTGTTGAGTACTGATACCTTGGTACAGTCCTGCGCTGGTTTGGTACTCATCCCCACCTGAATTTTTGTGTACACATGTAGTTGCATATGTACTTGCCCAGGGAGAAGATATGTGGTCAGAGCAGACCTCTGCTTCTCAGAGGAGGTAGCTGTACTTCTGTGATACCTCCTCAGGACAGGAGGTCTAACTTGTTGCTTTTCTGAATTAGATCTTGGCTTAGTGCAGCTCACATGAGGAGTGAAAACCTTGGATCAAGTTCAGCTGTCTTTCAACCTTTGGGCTTCTGCACGTACCCATAAACAACCTGATGCTTCCATATTCTGAGATAAACACCTACTTCTTTCTAATGTATAGAAGGAAATCACCTTTCTCTGCTTAGTTACTGAAGGAAGCAATCAAACATGAGCAAATTCTTTGGTTGGTCTCCATTTGCTCAGGAGCTGGAAACTGAACTTGTGAATTGCTGTCCTGGGCTATGACTTCTTTGCTGGTACAGGGAACTGCCTTCTTTTCTCTCCTGTGTTGCCCAGAAAAATCAGGAGTAGGTTTATAAAATGCGTGAGTACATGAATAGAGATTTGAACTAAAATTGCCTTTAGAGAGTGGTTCATCTCTTCAAGAAATAGCACATATCCTTTTTGTTTTCAAATAATATGGTTGCTGTTCTGCATATAAAAATAAGTATAAAATCCATGAGTTACTGGGGGGTTAGCTTGCTATTATGTGCTGTAAGAGCAGTCAGGCTACTAAATTTAGAGAGCATAGTCTGGGATGTTGTTGATCTGCAGTCTGGTTTAGGTAGGCACCTGCCTGGAAACTGTTTCAGCAGACAGCAGTGTTCTGCTCTGTATTTCTACTCTAGAAGAGAAGGGATTTCACGAAAATGCCATTGAAGGAATAAAGCAAATTCATGTTTGTGTGAAGCAGGCTGTCAAGGACTGTTTAACATGGCACATTCTTCTGCACAGTGTAATATACTTAGAACTATTTTATTTCTTTATTTATTGATTTTTGCTTCCCCTTCAGTTCTACAGGTGCTGGCACAAAAACAATTTAGCGATGGATCAAAGAAAAAATGATAGCTTTGTCCCAAGTATCACACAGTTGGAAGACTTCTTAACAGAGCACGACTCCAATGTTGTTTGGCTGTTAGTAGGTAAGGTGAATTGGTTAAGTTTTGGTTAAGTGGTTGGTTGGTTTTTTTTTGTGTACTTTTAAACATGCTTCTCAAAATGTTGATATCTTGCCAAAAGATACAGAAGCATTGAAAATAGATTTTTTCTTGTCATATGACTATTAAGTGATGTACAGCATCGTCATGCTGAGGCGTATGGAAATTCTAAGTGTAATCAACATGAAAATAGCAGAAGTCACCGTGCTGACAGTTGCTTGTGGTAAAACAAGAGATGGATGTGGAACTGATTTGAAAAATTTGTCTCCACAACCTTTGAATGAAACCTAGATATGCTCAGGTTGTTCACCAGGTACAGAAGTGGCAGTGGCAGACAGCAGTATGTTTTCTTTCTCTGATTTTTCACTCTTCACAGCGGATTCACAAAGCAAACTATCAGTAATACTACTTAGTAAGTATGTAGAATATAAACAATTCTGTACATCAACTATAAGTTAAACCAAAAGCTTTGTTTAGCTTTCTTACTTGTTTGTAGGTTTCAAGGACGAGGGAGTGAGACGTCAAGAAATTATCTATTCTGTTCCCTTTTTCTAAGGACAGATAGACCTGTGAACAATTATATAGTTTTGGGGAGCTGCTGATCTCTTAATTTGTAAGAAGCTGCCTAGTATTCTAAAAGCAATGACAGAAACAAAATCCTGGTAGCCTCCTATGGGGTACCATATGAGGTATGGTATATATGGGGTTTGGATGCAAAGATATTGAAGTAATGTTTATTAACTGACCCAGCTGCAACCAGCCATCCTCTGTTTTCATATGCTGATCCGTGGCATCTTGTTATAACAGAACAAAAAAAGACGTCAGTAATTTATCTTCACTTGAATCCTGAAACAGTGAAAGAGGTGATGAATTCTAGAAATGAACATGCTCTTCAAAGAGTTGGTGCTCGGTTCTAGAATGATTTTAAAACGAAAAAGGTTTGATTCAGTTTGATGTTCCAGATGTAATTTCCAAAATGTAACTTAAGCAAAGAGGCTTTTAAAATAAAGGAATATAATAATGGGAACAGTGGAGTTTATAGGATCTGTCATTTAGTAGCGGAGACCATATTTGTTGAGAGGAGTGAAAAGGGGTAAAATCCAGGGCAAATGTGAGGCTGGCGTTAAAGACCATGGATTAGGACCTTAGCACCTGGAAACTTGATTAGTTTGCTGACTTTTTAAAAATTATTATTATCATTATTTTTTCCTAGAATGTCACCTTGACATTCGTGGCTTTAGGTTAAGTGTCTAGTTGAACTTTAATCTCAATTTAAATTTTATGACTGGAATGAGACCCTCTTGAGTGTGAGTCATGCCACCTTACTCCCTGTACTGCTAAAGGAGCAGCAGTGAGCAGCTTACTCATTTAAAAGCAAGGTGAGGTGAATGCAGTCCATGGTGTATGCCTTCACTGAATGCCAGCAGTAGTTTCCTTTCAGTAATTTAGTTTTAACACTCCATTTCTTGTTTTCATGCAAGCACCTGTGCAAAATCTGAGATTCAACTTGCTCTGCATGTCAAGCAGCTTACTTGCCTGGGTGCACGAGCTACTTGAGTTTTGGTCATGTTGAATCCATCTTCCAGGAAGGAAAAGACAAAGTTGTACAAGTCCTTCTCTTCTGTCTCCTCCTCACTGTCAAACAAAGCACAGGCATTGTTATAAAGCAGTGGAGCATCCACTTGCAAAAAATTGAAGGTGTTTTCCTAAATATTTTTGTGTCAACCACCTCAAGTCTCTTCAGAGTGAAGGCGTACCCAGATGTTTTTCTGCACTTCAGTTTTCCCATAAAAAGAACAATAAATCTGAGTTAAATATTAAGTATATATAAATGGAAAACTTCTGTTACTTCTGTTATAAAGGTCAGTTAGTGTAATTAATGGATGTACTGTAAATGCAAATATTGCTGGATTTGCTGCTCTGCTTCAGACAAAGCAGATTGTTAATCATCAAGTGTGAGTTAGAAGGAGTCCGTTCTCTGGCAGCTGCATTCCTTTTGGGTTTGTCCTTCTGGAATCTTTGAGAACTGTTGGAGTTCGAAATAGGTTACCAGCTCTTAATCAACTAAAGTAAAAATACTTTGGGGATTAACAGACCTAATTCTTTTCTTTTTTTTTCTTGTTTTGTTTTAACACGTTTTTCACTTGACTGCTGTTTCTTTTTTCTTTTTTTTTTTTCTTTTTTAACCTGTCATAGTTCATGTTTTAACTGTTGCCAGCTTTCTGTTAAGCCAAAGACTGCTCTATTTTTCTCAGGTTACAAAAACTTGGGAAATAATTTTGGATTTGATAGTAAAATTTTCAGTGTTCAGGAAATTTAAGTTAGAGTTGGTGGCCTGGAGAAGAAACGTAGTATGGCTTCTGTGGGTCATTTAGAAAATTGTAAAATAAATGATAGTGTGGGATAATGCCAGTTGTTATTTCATCTATGAAATTTAACTTATTGCATGGTAAGAAATGACACTGAAACGTGTGATTCCTGTAGCAGATCCTCGGTAGGCCAGTTTTTCAAACTGGGCAATGCAAATGCTGTGAAGAATCTGTACTTTTCTGAACTTGCCGTTTTCCATTTTTCCCCTTTTCACACCTTTCATCCAAACATTCCATCAGTATCAATTTTTTCTTTTTTTGGATTATAGGAAGAACATTATGCTTTATAGCTTTAATAGACAAGAGTTTTATAGTCTTAATAGGTAAGGCTTTTATCCAGGTCAGTATACTTTAAAAGTATTTTAATTCATTTTAATCTTTCAACAGCAACAATATTGTCTTGCGGATGGATTATCTACCTAACTTATTATAATTCCCGGAACATTGGACTAATTTTAACGCTGGTTCTTAACAGACTGTATAAACATGGCTACATCCATATTGGTAAGTTATGATTACAGTAGCGCTGTTGCATGTTCATTTACTGCTTTTTATTATGCTTTTATTTGCTAAAAAACAACTGTAGCTAAAATCAAAGCATTCCCACATTAAAGGAATTTGGAAATGATCGGTATGGATTTGATGTTTAAAAAAAAAAAAGTTCAATATGGTGCTCTAAGTGTAGGTAGAAACCCCATGGCACGGGGTCGGAATTTGAGCCTCCCTTAAGGTCTGTTCCAACTTGAGCCATTCTGTGTAAAACAACTAATTGTTCATGGATGTTTTATTTTATCTTAAAATTCACTTGATCTAGTTTTATTGACTGTTTTAGTCGTTATGCTTGAATGTACATAAAATCTGTACATTCTTTTTCAAAAGCCTGTAATCATAATAATCAGTTTCTGTAAAAGAAAGAGGTTGGCATGAGCCAGCCAAGATCTGCTTGAATTAGCCTGGTAGTCTGATGTTAAGGGGCAACAGTTTCCTATTCCCCAGTGCCTCTAGAGGTGGTTATACTGCATCTGAAGCATGGGTAGCAACTGCTAGGGTGGCCTGAAGAAGCACGCTCAAGCCTTGACTCCTCATTATGGCAGTGTCCTTGCTTTCCAAAGAAGCTATCAGAACAACTAACGATATTAATCTGTACTAGGAACATGCTGTCTTGAATTTATGCTAGCTAGAACATTCCCATTAAAATCCATTAACTTAAATAAATAAATAAAATTTAAAATACTTTTGAATAAGGTCAGTACAAATCACTTGGGTGCTCACCCACATTTCAGAAATATCTGTTTCTGAGACAAAGGGCTATATCCCACAACATCACACTGATTGCACTTTTAACTTCCTTTCAGTTTATTCTTCCATGCCTTCCTCTCTCTGCTTTCTAGAATGACTGCTTTAGTTCTGGACTTTTAATGCAACTATTGATCATAAATATTGTGTACATTTGAAATAAAATGAGAGAAAACAACCTTACACGTACCCATCTGCCACAGAGCCTACCTCAGTGTGCCCTCAAGACTTTGAGAACTGTAATCTGAACCATTTTCAAATCTGAATTTTTTGACAGTGATACAGAAAATCTTACCAACTGCTATGAGCTTTTATTAAAATTTCAGTGTGAAATTACTATTAAGTAAAGACAGCTGGACACAGCTGGCAAAACATGGTGTTCTTCATGATCTTAATCAGTAGGAAGAACATAACAATAAATTCCCATGATTAACAGCTTGCCTTCGGTCTATTAATGTGATGGGTTTTTTTGTTGTTTCTTTTGTTTTAGCAAGTCATGGTTTACTTAACTATGTGTGACTGAAGTGAAGAGCATTAGGAAAAATATAGGCTATTGGTCTGCCTTCTGGTCTTTTTGTATTTATTAATCCTTTTCTGCTGTAGACACAATTTGTCACTACAATTGCACTGCCAACTTGATAGCCATTTAAAATATGAAGAATTCTTCAGGCAAGAATCTTTATTTCCATAATTAAAGTCTTACATAAAATTGCATGATACTAAAAACATTCAAAATATCTTCCTTAAGTTGTCTCCCAAGCTTTTCAAGGCATGTAGGCATCCCTGAGTGACTGATGTCTCTCTGGTGGTCTGTTGTGTTCATGGTTGGCGCCAAACTTGGCAGCTCTTAGAGCTGTGTACTTTTTGTCATGTATATTCTGAACTTATGACTTCCCATCTCCTCTGAAAGTTGGTGCCTTTTTGAAAGGAAAGCTCAAGGTACCAAGCAAACGCAATTCAGGTAACTAAAGTGCCTATAAGTTGAGGCTAATGCACTGTGAACTCTTTCACGTTAGGTTCCTTTTCGTTCTCTGTGCTGTCTGGAAAAGTCATGGTTCGCGAAATCTATTTCATCACAGAAGACATGTCTATCAGGTACAGATTTCCAAGGGAGTCATTGTTCTAATGTATGTCTAAGTAATGTAATCAAAATGCTGTCTTACCAGTGAGTAATACTGATTTTTATAAATTTTAAAACTAAGCAGACTCTTTTCATCATAGTATTTTGACATGGTTAAGATGGTTGAGATAGGCATGTTGTTTGCTGATTTGCTGCTTGACCATTAATAGTTGAAACGACGTGCTGGATAAGATTCTTGTTGTCCTTAATAATTCTAAATGAAAATATTCTAGAGTTTGAAGAAAAGTGTTTTTTAATAATGTCTTTTCACTTCATGCTTCTGCTCTTATGTCTTGAAGATTCATTTTGGTCAAGAAGTTTTCCTTAATACTGGAACTGAGAATAATTTGTTTAATGAACTGCAAAGTAGCAAATAGTTTATAACATTTTTCTAATCACAAAAGTTGGAAAACATTGAGTAGACAATGGCTGTAGAATTCCTTACAAGCTCAACTAATAGGGTAATTGTGTAATATTATACTGTGAGACATTGATTTCTTTATCCTTTGATATTGCTTATACACTATTGGAACTGCAAATCTCTGTAGTGCACAAGGCAGCATATCAAGAAGCTGCTGAAAGAATTTTGGCTGATTAATCTTTTAATTCCTGTTTTATCTAATTTAGAATCCAAGATGGATTTATCATATTTCGCTGGTGGAAGATGTACAACCCTAAACAGAAGCAGCATGGTAAGCATCTCAGAAAGGCTTCCAAGTTTAAATTCTGTTTACTTATTGTCTTCATAAAAGTTCTTGTTCTGCACAATTGCATGCAAGTTGTTGATTTATTAGTATGTACCTGGACTATGTTGAAACGTCAGGAGGTATGAGTTCTTTTAAGCTGGCTCCTTGGTATTAAAACAACATAGTAAAATAAATACAGGATTTATAATCAAGGACTCAAACCTTCTCGAGACAAACATGATTTATCTTAATAGTAGCCTTCATTAGCTGTAGTCTGAGAGTAATTGGCTCTGTACTGAAGTTTATAACCATGATAAATAGAGACTCTGTTGTTCTGAACTGATTTTAGTTTTCAAGATTTGCTATCTTGTCAGTATTTTAGTAAAATGTTACAATAAGGGATGCTCAGTAGTTGATAGCCTGTCTTGCTGACAGCTGTGGTCACAGAAGTGAGCAAGTGAGGAAAAATACATTTATTTTTCTTTCTTATCCACAACTGAAGAGGGAGGAATAACACTGGATAGAAGTGATTGATTATATCTGTGGAAAACGCTTTGAGAAAACACAAACAACCTTTGTGACATGTTTTTAGACGATTATGGGATGAGAATCTAGTTGGATAGGTGTCTCAAGTGCTGCCTCCCTTAACTTTTGAAGCATCGCTGTTCCATTGCTAGTTCTAGGAGGTACAGAAATAGAATTTGTGTGCCACTGAGGAGGATGCTAATTGAGAAGATGACTGGACTTTGGAGGGCCTTTCTCTCCCTCTGCCTCTCTTCTTTGGAAGTGGCCACTAATGGTGCAAATTAAAGCCTCTTAGATTTGCCAGGAAGATTGCACAGCTGTTGCTTATTCAGTACCAGCTCAACAGTGATAAGAGTAGTATGTGCATGTTATGCAAGTAAATGTGAGACACCTTTCAAATTACTGATATAAATTGGAGCAAGTTGCTCGCTTTCTTTTTATTGAGACATTACATGATAAGATGCATGACTCAAGTTCTTTATACAGTAAGATGAGTAATTCAGAAAGTAGAACTAACCCTTAAAGTTAATTATGTTCTTATAACTACAGGTTACCGTGCAACAGGTATTCATAGATTTTTTTTTGTCTGAATGTTAGAACATATTTCTCTAGTGGCTCAAAGAATGGAAAATAAATTGAACTTAGACACAGCTATTCTTACTGCACTGCCTTTGGTGGTATTTTTGCTTGTCAATGTTTGAATGCTTTAATCATTACTGCTGGTACTTAAGATTGCCTAATTAGCAGACAAATGATCCAAGTAATTGAGAAGGTCAGAGGTCTATGAGTTTGACAACAAAAAAAATTACTCTCTTAAAGAAATGCTATTCCTCCTAGGAAAGATAGCTTACATTGTAACTACTTAGCAAAGATTATTTTATTTTTAAATGGAAAATTAAAATCATTAATGACTCTTAGCCTATTGAGATATATTCTTCCCAGTACTTTTTAATCTACTTAATCAAAGCCTAAGTACGTAACCATGTCATTTAGGTGAAGAGGTGAGACATTCCTACAGAAAAATGCGTAGTCTGAATCTGGGCTAATAAACATTTTGAAACCTCACTGTATTCTTACAAAAACACTAACTTGAAGTCTGTTAACATTTTTGTCTGACAAGTGTACATCTCTTGAAGGCTTAGATATAAGTGGTAATGATTAGTTTGTATTTTTATATCGGGCTTTGTGTGTGTGTGTGTGTGTGTGTTGTGTTTTGTTGGTCTTGTTTATAAGTTCTACAACTGAAGTGTTGGGTAGTTCTAAATGTTGCATGAAACAGGAATGGGAATTGGTTGTTAACAGTGGTGATTACTTAAAGTCTTGTTATTATAGATCTGATGGGACCTCAGTGTATTTTTATTCTGATGTATTTAAGGATGTTAGAAGACGTTTCCTTTTATTTATTTATTAAGGCAAGGCTGGTGAAGGATCATGAAGTACATGGAAGCTTCACCTGAGACTTTTCAGCTGAATAACTCCCAACATACACCAGTGTATTTGGGATCATTCATCCCCAGATGTCAGACCTTACATTTCCCCATGTGGAGCCTCATGAGGTTCCTGTTGGCCCATTTCTCTGCATTTCTTGTTGAGTTTCCTCTGGGTGGCAGCATGACCTGCTGATCGAGATTACTACTGATGTTAAACAGGACTGGACTCAGTATTTGGCCCAGGCACCCCCATAGTTACTGGCCTCCAAGTAATCTTCTTACAGCTGATCATCGTACTCTGGGCATTCTGGCATTCCAACCATTCAGGCAGTTTTCAGCTTACATCTCTGTCTACTCATCCAGGCTGTCTCAACAGCTTGTCTCTGAGGACGTTATGGGAGACAGTGTCCAAGGCCTTAGTGAAGTCTAGGTAGACAAAATCCAGTGCTCATATTCGCCAGACCAAGAGGTGCTTTCCCCTCAGGTACTAGGGCAAAGGATGGATTGCTCTTATTGGGACAATTTGTTGTGTAGATACATAATGTAAGGGGGGAGATATGTTTTATTGGTGAAGAGAATGCATTTAATAAAGTCAGTGTCTCTAAACTTAAGCTCTTGGACACATACACTGTGGGCTGCAGCGTTCCTCCTCTTGACACTGACCACAGCAGCAGAGTTAGCTCTGATTCTTTATTTCTAGTGTCTTGTGGGAAATATTACCTTCAGTTTCATGTGAATGCTGTAATAACCATCAGTGTTTCTGTTTCCTAAGGTATGTTTGACTTACAAAGACCAGATCAGATTTTAGAGCAGCTCAGGTCTCTTGAGTAAATGTGTAACGGGCACTCTTTCAACTGGGTAATTAGGGGGAAATTGTGTGAGCTTTTTCCTCACATGAACTATATAACTAGGCCACACTATCTAAGGTGAAAGTATGTCAAAGTATGTCACAAAAAGCTCTGCATGCAAGCAGCAGATGTTAAACTTAGATTTAAGTACTGAAGAGCCGAGCTGATACTGCAGTTAACATTTAAAATTTGTGAAAATGTTGATTGATTGCATAAAATATGCTGCTTCTTAGTTCTCCATGCTTTTGCTTTCTGTTTCTAAATAAAAGAAAACTTCTTTTCAATTTAGACCTTCTGTACTGCTGAGCTTTATTAGAAAATGTTTCAGTTTTTGGGATCAAATTGGTATTGAGTGCTGCTGAAAAGAGAGTTTGGCAGCGAGGATTTAGTGCCATGAGTGATTATTTTTTTGGTTTTGATTTGTTTTATATATATGAGACCAAATAACCCACATAAACCATTCTGTACAGCTCCTTCCTGGGTTTATTTTTGCATTGTGACCCCAGGGTGGAATTTCGTTCAGACTTTATGTTTTGTATACAGCTGTTGTATTTGCTGAGTTTCACTGATTTGCTTGAAATAGCATAATTATTTTGTGTGGGTTTTAACTGCTTCTTCATATGTAGTTTGGTAGCTTTTCACTACCATGAAGATTGTTTCAGTAGTCTGTAAATCTATAAAACTAAATATTATATAAATGTTAAGATGGAATGAGGAATTTTTTCCTACTCTTCATTTAGACCCAAAGGCAGAAACAAGACTGTATATTATGGTGAATGACTTTGAATTTCATGTGTACAACCGTTCTGAGCTTTATGGACAACTTCAAGAGCTATTTGGCTTGGATCCCACAATAATTCCAGCAAAGAAAGATGATGAAAAAGCACAAGTGAATGGAAGGCAGAGAACACATACCAATCTTGAAAGGTAAATTATTATTCATTTTGCTATTTTGTTGATGCTTTGTTCTATGAAGTGCTGAACTAATTGGATAATGTTTTGTTAGTGTAAGCTCTGGAGGCCAAATGGCTGAAGCACAGTAGAGAAATTGCACTGACAAGCCTGACAGTTTAAATCTTTTTTCTTTCCTCAGTCTTCCCACTACAATAATTTTTAAAAATGGCCAAACCAAATACCCCTGGCTTAATGATCACAGACGAGCTGAAAAATCTATGTGAAGCTTGCTGTGGAAAGGGAGGTTGTGTTGAAAAGGATTATGCTTGCAGAATAATAATGGTGTTGCTCAGTAGTAGTAATAATCCCTCAAGATATTGAATCTGATTATCTGTGTGATGTAGGGAGGTCAAACAGCATAACTTACTTATTTGTAGTGTTGTTATCTACTCAACTGTAGACCTAAATTATGTAGTGAGCTGCTTGCAGCGGGCTGTGACAGTGCTGAGTCCTGATAGGGGCTGAATCTCCAAACCAGTCTCTTCATGTTTTATTGTTTACATTCTTACTGACACATGCATGAAGGACTTCTGCCTTTGGGAAATGACAGATCACACACGAAAGACTTAAAAGGATTATTTGAAGCGTATTTAGAAAAAAAAAAACAACAAAGTTCCTCAAGGATGATGTACTTGTTCTCTTGTTTTCTGCCTGTGTCAGCTCACAGTATACCAGCACCTGAGGTACAAGCTTCATGCTACTCCTCCAGGCTCTGGAGGAGTCTGCAGTACACTGCTAGCAGGTTCCTTAGAGGAAGTACCCTTGTGGGAAGAAGTGTTTTCAAAGAGCTGTGCATTAAAGATCCCTAGAATAAAAGCTTGGTTAGTTCTTTCACAGAAAAGACTGAATAATAATAAACATTTTTTTCCACAGTGTGAAAGTAAAAACAGAATCTCAAGACCCTTCTTCTTCGTGGAGATCACTTATTCCCGTCATTAAAGTCAATGTGAGCACGGTAAGTGGGGAGAAAAAGTCACTGTTAATGAAAGTGTTTAGTAGTACATACATAAAAAATAGATTTGCCACTCATTTTTCTTGAACATTCTTCTTCATTTTTTTTTGCTTTCCTTCATGCTTTGTGTAGGTTTTGGAATGACATCACTAACCCCCACACCACTTTCCTTACACAGTCATAGATCCTCCTGGCACGCAGAGAAACAAAGTCATATTTTCCATTTTGGGAAATAAAATGTTTCTTAGGCTTGTAATGATTTAAAAAATGTAACTGAGTAATTAAGCTTGGTAATGAGTGTTACACATTTTTATTCTTAGTTTTTGTTTCTGTGCATCTTTTATTCTGGATATTTGAAACACTGTGTTTAAAAATTACTGCTGTTGCAGAAAAACAGAGAAACTGTTATTGTTGTGATAGGAAATAAAACATTTGGAGTTTGAATGTGCAGGGCAATATTTTATTTATGTACAGATTATGGCTAAGGTATCCAGTCTTTATTTACTTAGAAATGGTTAAACTGTGTATTACTATGGGTGAATTATAGATAATTACATACGAAAAAGCAGTGCATTAGAAGTAATTGGTCATCTTCTTAATTTAGGGTCGCTTGGCGTTTGGGAATCATTATCAACCACAAACACTTTGCATTAACTTCGATGATGCTTTTTTGACATATACCACAAAGCCACCTTCCAGCCACCTTGATCAGTTTATGCATATCGTGAAAGGAAAATTGGAGAATGTTAGAGTCATGCTGGTTCCAAGTCCAAGATATGTTGGTCTTCAAAATGATGAGTAAGTTCTGTTGAAGTTTCTGTTAATTTCTTTATTATTTCAGAATTTTCTTTATTATTTCAGATTTATTGGAAGAAAAACAAGTAAAATATTGGCTGTGTTTCTGTGACTTTACTTTTCTCAATGTGTTGAGATGATTGGCGTTTCTACCACGCTGAAGTTTTTAAATGTTGAAGCATTGAAGCATGTACTGTTTTTCTATCTCATTCTAGGTTTTTGTTTAATGCATTCTGCTCCGTGATTAATGTTCTGCAGTCACTTATTTTTCTTCACTCTGGGCGGGATGCAGGCTCTGACAGCTATAGCACTTGAGGATCAATGCAATATTTGAGATGTTCTGTTCTGTAGATATAGTTTGCGTATAGTTTGGAAAATGCTTTAAAAAATTTAAAAACAAAAGCAGGGAGAAGCTGCACGATACTCAATGTGGGAGAAATTATGTTATCTTCTGAAGGCTGATCCTTGTACCTCTGTGTGTTCTACTCCTAGACAGCCAGGGTTATGGAGCTTTAATAAACTGGAAGATACTAGGGCAAACAAACAAAAAATAGGTTGCTTTCATGAAAAAAATTCATACTAGGGTTCAGGTTTTATTGCACTTCAACCAACTAGACATTTATGTGCACACTGTATGAAAACCATTGCTGTGATATGAATCTCACAGCCAGAATTTTTCTGCATTATGTTATTCAGTGCTTGCGGTGCTCTATAGCCAACAGATAGTTTGGACAAAGCTGCAGAGTTTCAGTCTTTCACAGGTATTATTTGCTCAACAAAAGTAATACATGCTATCCTTGGGCAACTGCGTGTATGATTTCATGTTTAATGATAATATCAATCCATTTAGCACCTAAGCAACCATATCCAGAGAATGAATTACAGTACTTGGAAATAAACTCTACTTCATCAGTCTGTATGTTAATTAGCTTTGTATCAGCCAAATACTGTCACCTACATAAAGTGCCATTGCGTATTTTCAACTTGAGATTGTACTCTGTGGGTGTATAAAAAAATATCTCAATCTTTGAACATGACGACAAAGGAAACTTCTCCAATTAATACTGAATGCAAGCTAACAAGATTAAAATGAAATAGGATTAAGATACTGGAACTATTAGCTTTTTTTTCCTGCTTCCGTGTTTTCCTTTTATGCGGTTGCCATCCCTGCAGCTCCTGATGGCTGAAGGATAGCATGTGTGCAGAAAACATGTGCCCTAATTTACTGTGTAGATTCAATAAATGACCCAGTTCACTGCAAAATGGGAATGCTTTTGAATCTTGAGAGCCTGCCCTCTTAGGCTTTTTTGGCTTAAAAGTTAAGCAGTGTGTCTTAACATTCAGGCAGCGTATGAACAGTAAAGTGATGATTAAATTTATAACAGACTGACTTATCTATGCAAACATCAAAAAGCAGACTGGCTGGCTGTCATTTAATATGGACTCCTCAACACCTCCATCACTTTTTTTGCAAGTAAACTCTCCAAAACCTAGGATTTAAAAAGAAAAATAAAGTGCTAGGAGAAGCCCTTCTTTTGTAGCCCTCTTGGTGGTACACTTAGTTGGGGAAGCTGATGCTACCATCTCAACTTGCTTGCACAGAGATGCACTTTTCAGATGCAGTGACTGTAGTGTGTGCTGTGGGGTGCGAGCAGAATGAACTGAGCTCTCTCCATGAACTAATGTTTATAGATATCTAAGTACTTTTCTTCCCACTTCTATTCACAAACTGCTTTCAGATCCTACTCTATTTGCATCTCACTAGGGAGGCCAATTCAATTTTAAGCAGAAAGAAGAAATAATTGGAAAATTAAAGTGAATAGGAAGTATTTCATCTTTCACTGCTGCTATTACTCTCAAAGTAAAACTGATTTGAAATTTCCCACTAAGTTGCTTATGAAGAACTGGAAGCACATGGGCTCTTCATCTGCTGCTTCTCATATATTCCAGCTTTACTGTGTTTGAAATGAGGTGCAGTACCACAAGCAGAATGCTTCTACCCCGATAGTCTTGCACCATGTATTTTTATCATTGGATTTTCTTCTATTCTTTAAGAAGTGCAAACATACAGAAGTGGCTGAAAGGTGTGAAAGGCATCTCTTGTAGTGAAAACACAATGTAATATTTTTTTATTATTACTCTAAAATATTTTATAAATTAATATGAGATAAAGTAGGAAAAGGACTGTAGTGTGCGAGCATGCTAGTGGTAGGAGAATTGTTACATGTATTTAGATCTTTTTAAGTGAAACATTATTAAGCAAGAGGAGGGCTTGCTTTTGGTGTGTGGTTTTTTTTTTAACTCGTGGTCTAATTACTGAAGAACTGAAGATGGCTGGTCCCTCTGGTTCAGAGTGCTATTTTAGTAATAAACTATTAGCGGGTGAAAGAACATGATGTAGGACAAGGAGAAAGGAATTCTTGATAGAGAAGTAGCATTGAAAGTAGAACTTTAGTAGCTGATTGTGAGTTGTGACACCTGAGAAATGTCTTTGTGCTAAGAGAAACCTTGAATCTTAGTGTGTGAGATAACTGTAGTGTTTAGCTATTTTATATAGTAGTAATAATGTAATGATCAAATAGTTTCTGCAATTCAGGGTTGATATCACCTAGCAATATGACATCCCCCTTTGTTAAGGGGAGACGAGACCAGACAGAGAGTATTCCTTGCTTATTTTCTTAAGCATGTGTAGCTTTAGGTAGAAGATAGACAAAGAAGCGCAGCATGGTAGGGAAGGAACAAGACTGACTGAAGTAATTACCTCTACTTTTGACTTCAGAACAACAAGATTGAGACAGAGTGTGGTGTGTACCTTGTGCACACATGCCCTCCATGTGTTCCCCCTGCCTTGTTGTAATGTCATGGGATCAAAGGGCAGCAAATAAAATGGCCTTTGACTCTTTCAGTCAGTATGAAGTTGAGCTGCTGGCATCCATGGTATAGACAAGTGGAGCTGCTGTCTTGGAATTGCCTTTTTCCAACAGAATCTTCTTGGTCAGATGCCCCTTAGAGCCTATCTCCAGTGCTACAGGTCTCCTTGTGCAGCAGAAACTTAATGGGCATCACAGGTCAAACCGTAACAATGAATTGCACTTAAGGGACTTCTGAAAATGGGTTTTAATGTACCCATGTGGTTTCGTTCTCGGAACTGGCTTTTCTTCACCCCACTTAAATATGGACAAAACTGTGCCAGTGTTTGTACTTGCTGTGTGGATGGATATTGAGGAACTGCACAAAGCATATCCCCTTCTGTTCTCTGTAAATTTATGATGAGGCTTCTTTTCAGTATGCTTTATGATCTCCTGGAATCTGCAGACTTTTCCAGGAGTATAATGTGTTGCTTATGGGTTAGAACTGGCATTTGGTTTGTTCAAGCTCCAATACTTCGGAATCTTCAAATGGGAGGGTACTCATTCACCTTACTGAAATATGCAACTGTCTGCAATTCCTCTGAAATGGAAGACACTGGAGTTTTGTGCAGATCTTTGGTAGTCTTATACAGATGTTTTCATATTATTTCAGTAAAATACTTCTTTAGAATGGCTTGCTTAATACAGTTTTATTGATGATTCTTTGATACATACTACTTGTGAACTACGAGCTAATCTGACCTGTGTTACTGTTTTGTTATGCTTGACGCCTCTTTGCACTTTTCTTCCATTTCAGACCACCAAGGCTGATGGGTGAAGGTTTTGTGGTAATGCAGTCCAATGATGTTGACATCTATTATTATATGGATGAACCAGGTACCTTATGTTAAATGTCAAGTTTTAAGGGATGCAAGTGTTGATTGTATTTTTAATTGTCTGAGCCTGTTAAATAGTTTATTTTCATGCTATATATGATACATACATATATTATATAATGTATATATAATATATCATGGTCTATATAATTTATTTTCATGAGTAATATTTTCAAGTGGAAAGAAGGCATTCTGAAGAAGCAAACATACACTTTTTTTTCTGAAATATTAAAAAATGACCCTTCCCTCCCCAAATTCCACACAAATTGGAGTCGATGATTGTCATGTTTCAGAAAATGTGAGATTTTTAACCACTTTCTCTTTAATGGATCTTGTCAGTGTTTAGATTGGACTGTCTAAAAGGCCTAGGGAATTCATGGGTAAAATAACTACATGTAGAACTAAAAGTTTTATTGATGAGTATTAAATAGATGCAGGCAGTTAGTCAGCAGTGCCTTACTTTAGTTCATAGAATCATAGAATCATAGAATCATAGAATCATAGAATCATAGAATCATAGAATTACTCAGGTTGGAAAAGACCTTGAAGATCATCAAGTCCAACCGCAGCCTAACCAGTAGCCTATCTCTTAAAAAACAACCACAAAACAATACCACAACAACAAACCTCTGCTAAATCATATCCCTGAGTACCACATCCAAGCGGCTCTTAAACACATCCAGGGATTTCACATGCAACATGCAAGCAATTGGTACTAAGATTATTTTTGAAGCTGTGAATTTAAGTTATTTTAGTTTCCAAAGGTAGTTTGGGGATGGAGACAGTTTATGATCAATATTTATTACTGTTTTTTTTTTAGTTTTTATTGAAAAGTTATTTAATTGTTGATTTCTGAATACTGTAGTGTCTGTCCTTTTCACTTTAAATCCAGTGCATTATACTACCATGTTATTTTGTTGGAGGTTTTTTGTTGTTGTTGCTTGCAAAAGCTTTTATTTTGATTATACTTGAAGTGTAACCCAAATCTTTAATAAAGGTGAGACTTTCAACAATGATGTGTGATGGTGGTACATTGATGGCTGTTTTAGATCGTTGCTGAATGGCTGCTTGAATTTTTGTTAGTAATCTTGGGTGTGCTGTAGTTAATTTTTCCTCATTATTCGCTTGAGTTGTCTGTGGAGAGTATATTTTTTTCTTTTTTCATCTTTGTTTCAAAACTTAGTTTGTAAGTAGGACTGAGAACTGAAGGTGGTTGCATGAAGGCCTGAATTTGTGGAAAGCATAATTAGCAGATAAAACTGCTTTTTTTGCCAGCGTTTCAGTTACATTAGAAACCAGTACTTGAGAATATCCCAGGGATTTGGGGTCATTTTTTTGCTCTTCTTATGAGAGTCTATATTGAATTGTGGCTTGATACCTACATCCTACAAAGTTCTCAAAAACAAACAAACAAACAAGAAAAACTCAATTGTATTGTGCTTTGCAGACATTTTTCATGTTAATTTGAAGGAGCTTCCTTTGATAATCTCTTTATTATATTATGTAATATAGGTCTTGTACCAGAGGAGACAGAGGAAAGTAATGATGGAGAAGCTAACAATGAGGACAGCAAATTACAGGATCTGCCACCATGTTGGGGTTTGGACATTGTTTGTGGAAAAGGAACAGACTTCAACTATGGACCTTGGGCTGATAGGCAGAGGTATTATCATGATTTATGGCTGCAAGTTTAATCTTTAATATCTCTTATTATTTAGCAAACATTCTGGAGTCTCCAGCGTGTGATTACTTCTCTTAAAATTTGTATGGGTTTGACTAAAGAGTCTTATAAGGAAGAAACAATTCTGTCACAATTGGTTAGAGTTGTACTTGTTGATACAACGGTGTCTTGTAGAACTTGAGAGAAAAGTCTAATTTTTAGAACAGAATGAAGTCAGTGAGTCACTAATGACTTTTTAACATTATCAAGAAAAATAGAACTGCGATGGTGTACTTTTTATAGTTCCAAGTGGCTAGCCAACAGGTAGTTTGGTGCAGTGTGCTCCAAGGTGCATACAGTATGCACAAGGTTCATGGGCATATATACCTGGGTACACTTTCTCATCATGCCATGGATAGAAGATAGAATTTTGGAAAGTACATGTATATTTTCAAAGCACTGATCTGTGAAAATTGTTTGGACTTCGTACTCGTCAATTCATGTAAGAACTTCCGTAAATACTGATCTTAATTACTCCATGCAGTAATGCTTTGGGTTTCCCCAGATCAGCGTTACTGTGATGATTGTTGACTGTGAGCGTGATTGTTGTTTTTTTTTTTCTTATTGAAGTTGTGGGTTTGTTTCTTTTTCTGTTGTTTTTGTTTGTTTGTTTTGCCCTACTGGTGCTAACTTTAAACTTACCCTAGTGGTCAGGTGCTGGGTGCACGGAAACTGTTACTTAGATCAAGGGCTTGCTTCCTCACCTTTGCTTCCTGAACTAAATAAGCTCTGCAGTGTGTACTCAGTCTCTGCGGTTTTCCTTCCATGTAACTAAATGTTCAGATAAGAGTAGGTAGAAATGTAAGCTTCACTTCCTTTCAGAAGTCCTAAACATTTTGTACTTTGTTTCTTTCTGAATATTACAGTGATCAGTTATGCACAAAGTGGAGCATAAACGGATTATTTCCTTTTACACTTTTCTGATAGATTTGTAAACTAAAGGAGTAAGAAGAACACTATAGTTTGCAATCTGAGTTAGATTTTTAAAATTCTTTTATGGTCTGTCCACTCTGGCTTATATTCAATTGACATCTCTTAATAACAGAATTTTTGGAGTTTTGTTTTGGTTGTGAGCTAGTCTCATCATCAGGAAGCCTTCAAAACAAGCATTCCTTCCTAAAGCATGATTGCTGGTTGTCTGAAGACTTAGCAATTGGAAAATCATTAAGTGAACTAAATGCATAAATATACATGTTTATGTATATTTGTTCTGTAAATTAAAACAGCTGTTTTGTCTTTCTTCCCCACTAGAGATTGCTTGTGGAAATTTTTCTTCCCACCAGACTACCAAGTTATGAAAATCTCTGAAATTGCTCAGCCTGGGAAACCAAGACAGATTCTTGCATTTGAACTACGGATGAATATTATTGCAGACGCCACCATTGATTTGCTTTTTACCAAGAATAGGGTAAGTAATGAAATCTTGTGTGTAAAATATTTTTTTTCAACCATGATTCCACTGTGCTTTTTTGGTTTTACATGTTTTTACTTTTTTGGTTTTACACGTTTTTACTTGTCTCAGGTCATTGTAAAAGCTAGGAGAAATTGTATTTATTCTCTGTGATTATATGTGTATATTAGGATGAAACTTGCCCTGATGAAGACAGAATTTCTTCTGATATTGGATGAATATCTGATATCACTGGAGAAATGATAGCAGGAGAAACAAATGATGCATATGTGTGTGTGTGGGGCGGTTATAAATGGGGTGCAGTATAACTTCACTGAATGTCTGATTTCATTGGACAAGTTACTCCGTTAGTAATTTTTCGTGAATCATTGAGTTGTTTTTTTTAACCCATGTGTGTGGATAATCATAGCCAGATGCATGAAGTATACTGGTTGACACTGAGGGTCTAAAAATAATAGTTGTGGGGTTTTTTGTGTTTTTTTTTCTAATCCATGCAGGAAACAAATGCTGTCCATGTGAATGTTGGTGCAGGATCATATTTGGAAGTAAATATTCCCATGACAGTTGGTGAGAATGGTGAGTTAAGGCTAGGATTAATTTGTTTTCTTACTTTTTTTTCCTGAACAGTCGTCTTAAATCTCATGAGTGTGACTATCTTGCAATGTTTTCCCTTTGAATGTGTGATAAATAAATGTCCATAGGTAGTACATATATGTATATATGTTTCCTTATGCGTTTCATTTGGGTTGAGGAACATAAATCAAAATTTCTAACTACTAGAACGTGCATCATTCAATGATATCTGTATTTAAGCAAGTGATGTATTCGTTGTCAACTCAAAGCAAGAAGTCATCTTTGGTAGGATTGGTGTCATAGTTGAACTGTGCTGAGGAATACATTACGAAAAATAATCTAGCGGTACTTTTTTAAAATAAACTCCTAAGTCTGCAAAAAGTTGAGATAAATGTAACGTTGCGTTGTTTTGTTCTGTTTGATTTACTCATTTTGTTGACTGATTTGAATCCTTTTTGTTGATGTGTTTGTTCTCTTGATTCTCTCTGTTATATTTGCATTTTCCTGTGCAATTCATGCTAAGATTTCTGGAACCTAAGCCATTCCATCCCTCCAACAGAGCACAGTAAGCTGTTCATTGACTAATAGGGGATGGAATTATCACACTAGCAATTTTCAGCAACATTTCTTGGTTGTTTGTTGACTGCTGAATTCACCGGTAATAATTATTTAAATGCTTGTGTAACTCTTGTATCGAAATGATTATTTTTGTATTTTTATCTGCTAGGCTATTCACCTACAATTAAAGGGCAGCTTCTACACGTTGATGCCACCAGCAGTATGCAGTACCGGACTCTCTTAGAAGCTGAAATGCTAGCTGTAAGTTCGCATTGTTAAGAATAAGACTTTGTTCCTTGAAGAGTTTTTAATGAAGAGCATATTTGTTTGTGTATAGAGTTGATGTTCAGGATTGTGAACAGTGCAGAAATACTTTTGTTGTTTTTTATAAGATGTTGATATGTGGGGAAGGTTTTCTGTGAAACTTACGGGTGGGTTGCCTGGTTGGCTTTGTAGCTGCATGTTTGTATGGACTTTACCTTAATAACTAATTACATTTGGATCTGTGCTACAGAATATCTGCATGTACAGCTATTTCAAGGGACTTAAATTTTTTGAAATGATACTGTGTTCTCTTTCATTCTCCTGACTTTCAACTTCTGTAATGCTGTCAATTACCTTTCACACTAGTTTTTAAATGACCTTATTAGAGCGATGTTTTTAATCTAGTTTTTCAGCATCATATCAGTCATTTGGTACTTCTAGTGCAACAGACTTTACATCCGTTGAGTCATATCAGAAGTTTGTAGTAATACCTTGCCAAATAAATGAATACACTAACACTTGACCTTCAAACTCAGAAAGACAGAGAGTGAGATTAAATTATTAAGGAACTGGAGCGGCCTTCTGTTCATCTCAGCAGGAAAAGAGTTTTAATTATTCAGCAAAGTGCATATGTGAAAACTGCTGCGCTACGGGGTCAAACATTGTCATGTTTTCAAATAATTCTAATGCTTTAATGTCTTGTTCACAGTTTCACATTAATGCCAGTTATCCCCGGATATGGAACATGCCACAGACATGGCAGTGTGAACTTGAGGTTTATAAAGCAACATATCATTTTATCTTTGCTCAGAAAAGCTTCTTTACAGGTAAGTGCCTTACTGAATAAGTTACGTATCAGATTAAATGTTCTTTTTTTACCACTTCTTCAAACTTAGAGTTGCAGATACGGTGGTTTCACATCTTCAGGAAAACAAATTATTTCTGAGGACCAAGTTCCCAATGCCGTCTGTGGGCTATCGGTGCCTAATTACATGATATTCTTTTATTTCAGTAGATATACTGAATAATTTAGTTTTCTAACAGCTAAGTAAAATTTGATCTGCAGTTATGCTAAGCGATCTTAAATTTCAGATGTGGGGTTTTTTGTGTTTTTTTTTGTTGTTGTTATTTTTTTAACCAGAGCTATTGATTTGTTTAATAATTGCCACTAGGACGTTGATTTCTCTGATATTTCTCTTCCTTGGCTGACTGAGTTTTAGTTATTCAGGCTTAGGTCTTGTCTGTGTGGCTGACAGATGATGAGAGAAAGTAATTTACTCCTTAGGATTTTGGCTTATGGGGAAGAACACATGTACACAAGACAACCCTTCATCGCCAAACTGTTGCTGAATGTTCCAGCTGTAGAAATAGAATGAATATAGCCTATCAGTGGGGCACTACCTGCTCTAATTAGCCCTGCTGAGTAGAGGATTAATTAGTACAAGCATAGTGTGATGCTAATAAAGTTATCTCCTAGTGAGACTAGAGTCATCATTTTTAGGCCACTGTTGTACACAGCATAATCTACTGATCTATGCAGAATGAACCAGTGAGCTTTTTCAGAAACATCGTTTTGCTGTATTAGACTTGGTGGTAGAAAATACAACTAATAGATGCTCATATTATTAGAGTGGAAAACCAGAGGAAAACATTGATTAGTCCATTGTTTTTTGGATAAATGTGAAACCTCGTTACTGAATAAAACTAAACTAGAAAGTGTGATTAAACCAATGCCATTCCAGTTTAGAAAGCAAGGAGATGGAATAACAGGAAGTATCTGTGGAATATCTGCTTGAGGAATGGATGTTGTGTATAGTTTCCCTCATTTTCCTTTTTCTGTGAAGTAACCAATGTTGGTGATTTACATTTTATTAAAAGCCAGGTTAACATGAAAGAGGAAATCTCTCACCTGATTGTTACTAACTCAGCTTTTATTACTTTATGTAATTTCAGATTTGATCCAAGACTGGTCTAGTGATAGTGCACCTGATATTTATTCCTTTGTTCCTTATATGTGGAACTTTAAAGTCATGTTCCATCAATTTGAAATGATCTGGGCAGCAAATCAACACAACTGGATTGACTGTTCCACCAAACAACAAGAAAATGGTAAAGTCAGTTTAAGATTTGAAACAGTACACACAGGGACAAAAATTCTAGCATGTTTTCTATGAAATGAATTCAGTGATAACTACTCATTTTCCTACTGTTGTTATGCATAAACCGTCCTGAAACTGCTGCAAGTCCTCACTTGTTTTGTCCATTTGATACAAATATATACCTTCCCTTGGAAGTGTAGTTTCAGATCACGTTTTTAGCACCCATTTTTGAGGACCCTTTGAATGTTCAGAATAATTTGGTGATTTATACTCTTAATACACAGCATTTTCCTTTGTCATGAGCTCACGCCTTTTTCCTTAATTGTACTTGTATGTTTGATAATTGCCTAAGAACAAACCAGGGAGTCATTTTGACAGTGTTTTATTTGTTTGCTTTTCCTATTCTCTCCCAGTTTATCTAGCAGCTTGTGGAGAAACATTAAACATTGTTTTCTCTCTGCCTTTCACTGACTTTGTTCCAACTACATGCAATACCAGATTCTCTTTAAAGGTAAGTTCTGTTCTCTCAGTGCCCCTCTTTTTTTAATTGTTTTCTGAATGCGAAATATTTTTACTTCCTTTTCCTCTTCAGTCAGGAACTTTGTAGTAAACTCCTTCTTGAAGGAAAAATATTCTCTTTCACTTCCTGATCATACCATTTTTCTTTAAATAAACCAGAAATAAATAATTTCTCTTGATTACATGAAGCATCCAATCATGGAGTGTTTTAGTTTTTTTATTTTAGATATGTATACAGACATACAGACACACACGCATAAATACACATTTGAAATGGGTAATCCAAATGGTTATTGGAACGCTGTCTTCAGATTTTTGATATCTTCTGTAAAATAACGAATGTGTTTTTGATATGCCAAACTAATTCTTTGGAACATTTTACTTCTTGTTTTGTCTTCCTTAAAATAAAAGTTGTGTGTTGTTACTAACATTAAAAGCTGCTTGAAGGCGACGTTTGTAAGCTTGTATAATTTGATAGCAAAATAAGCAAGGCTATATTTAAATTAAGGGGAAAAAAAGTGTGGTTGATTTTAGTAAGTTGGTAAGTTGTGAGCCAGTCACTGAATTTTTGCATAATGGATTGAACAGAAGAATAACTGGAATCCCCCAAAGCTGTGCACCTGTGTTTTGCAGCTTGCTATGATGTGATCTTATATGCAAGTTACTGGATGCATAACCACTAATAAATGCTGAGCTCTTGGGATATTATAACGAATTGGTGGGAGCTGTGGTCAGCAGCGATGTAAAGACTGAGACATTGTGCATCACCATATCATCATCTTTGTGAAGATGGTGGTACATGTGAGCATGTAAATAAAATGAGCATTATGCAGAAAATGAATGGAAATATACTTTCTTGTTGTTAATCTTTGATTTTAGGGAGAAGATGTTGATCTTCATTTATATCTACCAGATTGTCATCCAAGCAAATACTCTCTTTTTATGTTGGTGAAAGATTGTCAACCGAATAAAGTAAATCCTGAATCTTGCATTCCTGGTGATTGTCCAAGTGGTCAGAAAACAGGCAAACCCAAGTGGAGGAACATTACTCAGGAAGAGTGAGTCTACTTTTGATTTATGTTCACGTGTCTATATTGGCTTCTTATATTTACTTGCTTTCTTTGTGGACAAGCAACTTTGTATGTTAATGGAGCATATATGACAAAACTTGTGCTACAACTATTTCTTTTTGAAAGGGCTGGATGGGTTGAATGCTGGACAGTCCCGAGCGTCGTGTTTACGATTGACTACTCATGGCACCCAATTTATCCTCAAAAGGCAGATGAGCAGTTAAAACAATCCTGTAAGTGCAAATATGTTTTTCTTCTCAGTATGTTTCATTTCAGGAAGTGCTGTGATTGTGTTCTTACATTTGCAGAAATTAATTTTAAACTGAACTTCTGGTGTTTTTTTTGTGTTTGGTTTTCTTTTTTTGGTCAAAGTTGGGACTGCTAATTTTCATTTCAAACCTGACTACATTGTTTTTTCAATTCAAGATTTCAGAAAGTATCCAAATTCCCCATAGAAAAAAAGAAGATACTATCTGTGGTTACTTTCTCCTTACCCATAACAGTAGATGTCTTAAATGGGTTGTTACCTGAAGAAAGATATCACTTAGTTTAATAAATGTGAAGTACAGTATTTTTATATGTGCTATGCTGCTGTGTTATGCAGCCTTTCTAAACCTTTTTCCTTGTGATACTGTGACTTTTCCCTACCATTTTAGTGTTTAAATACACTATATATGTATGAGATACAGTGACATGGACTTATCTTCATGCATTTGAAAATCATGCTGGTAAAGTGAACCAGGGCAGATTGATAGGAGTATTAGTCTAACAAGAATTTCTAAGTAAGAATTTTCAAAAGTTCTAAATGTGAAGTATATGTATGTGACTACAAAAAAAGATCCAAAATACCCTAATTTTGTCTCTGTGCTCAAGTATTTTAAGTGCAGAAGGAGGTATGCGACATATGATACAAGGTTATTTGGAAGTCTTTCAGGTTGAGGATAAAGAGAGGAACTGTGGAAGGAATAGTAGTAGAGTAACAAGAAGAAGAATTAATTTGTATAAGCCTCAATGAGCAGGTGTTTGAAGGCATGATTCTGAGTAAGATTTTTAGGTTTTGATTCAAATCTAGAAGAAATCAAATTTCTGAGTGTGAAACAGGATAAATAAAGTTAATTGTGCAGATATTCATTAAGTTTTGTTTAGGGACTCTGTAAGTTCATGTCAAATTTGCATACTTCAGACTTGAATGCATTTACCTGTAATGGTAACAGTTCAACCTGGATTTGGATGTTTGTCTGTATCAGGTAATTGCACCTACAGCTTTGTTCAATGGGTAATCCTTCAATTAATAAAGCTGAAATCACTTCCACAGTTGGATTTGAGCTGTGATGCTGACACAATCTGTTTGTTACAGTAATAGCCATTGGTATTTTCCTTTGAGTCAGTTGGTAAAATGCTTTAAATCTCTGAGAAACAAATAGGTTGTATAATAAAGAGCTTATTTCCAAATAAGTGTTCTTCTCACTGTGGCATTTAGCTAACTGATATAGCATAAAACAAGCACTGAACAAGTATTACAGGTAATAATGATAGGTTCAGGTCTTGAAGGTAGCTTGTTGGACATATGTGTGTACTCACTGTAGTTCTGCATGTGCCGATTCTCCCAGTTAAGCTGGCACCTGAACTCTTACTCCATCTGGAACAAAATTTTCTTTGATTTCCCCATAAAGCCCTTTGCTTTTCAGCAATTGCTTTACAACCTAAAATGATTTTGAGTTATTCAATTCCTTTTCTTGGTCTTTCTTCACTTAAAAAAGACAATATGCTTCTCCTTAACTCCAAGTAAAAAGAAGAAATAGAACTTGAATTTCAGGACTGTTTTGTTACTAGAGTAATTGAGTTTGAGAGGAAATTGTATCATACAGTTGTTGGTTCAGAACACATTTTTAATACAACTTTTGTTTCTGTTTATTCACTACTGTTTACTCTTCAGTAACTATGCAGTTGTGGGAAATCTGCTACCCTGAAATAAAAGCAGGTCTTTGTTTAACTTGAAAAACAAGATAAATAAATTGATCTTTTTTTGTAACTTGTGGGCTTGTTTATCTCTTGCATAATTCATGTTGACAGAAATACTCTGCATTTTACTGTATTCTCATGATTAGTAGATATGAGGAATCTGTTCTGTAGCACAGGTATATTAGCATAGTCATAGAATCCAAATTAGAAAGCTGCAAGAAGTTGCGTGTTTATTACTCTTCCATATTTTAATAATTATGTCTGGTAGAAACCTACCGTAATCAAAATCCATTTTCATTTTCTCCCAAGTGTCAGAAATGGAAGAAACAATGCTGTCTGTGCTAAGGCCGTCACAGAAGACATCTGAGAGTGTGATTTCATCTCCCACTGCTTCGACCCGTCTTCCCCTTGACCCTGCAGAGCTGCCCCCAGATAAGCTCCATGTGGAACTGGAGCTCTCTCCAGATTCCCAGATAACCCTATATGGACCACTGCTTAAAGCCTTTCTATCTATAAAGGTAAGCATAGAAACACAGCTCACAGTGTTTATAGATGGCTGCATGTTGGAAAGGGAAGTAATTTGTTTGAAACGGACGGAATTCTGCAGAATATGTGAATTTAGTCCTTTCATAAGGAGTAGTTTGGCATGGCTTGGTTTGATGATATGACATGGCTGGGTTGAATACAGTTGGCACAGGCTTGTAAGAAGGCTTACAAAACAGAAGTAGATTTGTATCAGCATAGTTTTTCTTTTGTGATGTTGTGCATGTAAATATATGGTATCATAAAAATACATCTTTGACTGGAGTGTACATTAACAGCTACTTTTATGCTAAGATGTATCAGAATTGGTGCCTTTAGGGCATTTTAAGTTCTGCAGAGTATCCTGATTGTTTTTTTGTTTTAATCAGGTTGTTGGGAATTTCTTCAGTTGGGGTCATAGAGGGAGAGGAAGTGAGAATAAATTAAATTTTAAAAGCTACTTCAGGGAATATTTAGGAACAATTTTTTGTCTTGCCTTGATGTTACTCTGTTTTGTTTTAATAAGCTAGCAAGTGTTGCATATCTCAAGTCTTCTCCTGTTAGTGGTCTGCAGGGTGGCTCACAGTAATTGAATTTCTTCCTACCTACATCACCCAGCCTTGTTAGAACAAAGGCAGGGGTGATTGAACACGTCATTTTTATTAGCTAACTATGAGATGCTTGTGTTTTGTTTAGTTATTGCTTTTGTCAGTGTTCACATCTTTTTGTCCAGCTGTACAGATAGCATCTTGTAGTAGATTACTGGTGGTGGCTTTTGTTTTTGTTTTATTTTATGCTCATTCTTCTGTCTAATTTTTTAATGTTTTTTGTTCATTTTCTAAAAACTAATGTTTTTAGTTCATTTTCACTGATCTTATGTAAAATGTGGGAGAGATTTATGTACTTCTCATAACTGTTCTGTTCTTTGGAGGTAGCTTTTTGGTACAGTGCCTTGGGCTCCCTAGGGCTTTCCTACCTACTGAGAGTGAATGATGTTCAAGTCTTGTTAGAAAGCACCAAGAATAACTTACTGGAGTTCTTAGCACCCTCTGCTGGCTCTGCTTTGGAAAACAACAACAATAAAGCCCTCAGGATGCCTCACAGTGACCTTTATCTTTTCACTTTGTTAAAAAGCAAAGCCAGTTAACTTTGCTCAACTGTGATTTTTTTTTTTGTTTTGTGCACTGAGCAGTACTTAGTTCATGTATAGTGTATTAACTGAAAAAATACTTTGGAGACTTGATGTGAGACGATAAAATTACATATCCAAGGGTGTCACCATGTCAGGGCTAATAATGTGCCTGTCTTTTCCCGCAGACCTTTTTCCAAGGACATGAGCACTTTGCAGTTGCTTACTTTCTCTGTGTTGTGTATTTCCTCTTTGCTTGCTTGCTCTACAGATATGAGCTTAGGCAAGAATGGAGAAGCCTTAGCAGGCAAATGAATTGCAGGAAGGGGAAGAAGTTAGCAATAACCTTCATAAAATTTTGTAAAATGTTTACCCTACAGTCATTGCAAATAACTGATTTTCCTAGGAAAACTACTTTGGAGAAGATGACATGTACACTGATTTTGAAGAAGTTATTTCAAGCCCTGTTTTGTCTCTATCAACATCTTCGAGCTCTGGATGGACAGCTGTGGGAGTAGAAAATGAAAAGAAGGAGAATGAAAGCTCAGTCAAGGCAGTTCACCCTCTTACTCTACGTCCGTGGGATATTACTGTCCTTGTTAATTTGTACAAAGTGCATGGGCGATTGCCAGTGGTAAGAGCTTTGGGGTCCTTAAAGTATTTTGTTGCTTGTAGTTCTTTTTTTTTCAGTTGCATGATCCTAACTAATAGGGAGCTAAATGTAACTCCCTAGAACGTTAGGTTAGGTTAGGGAGCTGTTTTTAAAACGCATGTGTACTCTTCAGCAAAATTGTGGCTATCTAAAGTAGTTTGGAACATGGATGGCTTTGCTTACCTGAAATGTGAACTGGATATTTTATAAATGATTGTTTGAATAAAAAATAGAAGGTGTTTTTTTGTGATCAGTAGTTCATTATTTTTGATTGACAATTAGGATTTCTCTGCTAAATAGCGAAGCTATCTCCTGATGACACATCCTGCTCTTTGCAGCTGCACTGTGAGGGCTTCCCAAGAATTTAAAAACTATTCCAGATAAAGGTTTGGGTTTGCCCAGATGGATTTGAATTGCTGTTTATACAGCTGTTCAAAGGTTTTTGAAGTTGCACAGATTTCTTCTTAACTGTCAACTTGAAGGAAAGCTGGCATACTTAACTGCTTAAGTGTTTGCTTCTAATCTAACGGCTTCAACAGTGTGGTACCTTTTCAGATTGTGGAATGGCTGTTTGATTATTATTTTTTTTTACTTTAGCATTGTAGTCCTGATGGTCCTGAGTGCCCTACAGCTTTCTTGGAGAGGCTGTGTTTTGAGATGAAGAAAGGGTTTAGAGAAACAATGCTTCAACTCGTGCTGTCTCCAGTGAATTTGTTTCTGAATGACAATTATCAGGTAGTTAGCCTATTTTGTTTGGTTGTGTGTATCTGGGTTGGGGAAATCGTAACCATTTTAATATGAACTCTTTTGATATATACAAAGTTAAAGGCTTTTGAATCATATATGAAAGAAAATTTTGATGCATGTATTTTTTTAATCTTTGTTTCTCCAGGATGCATTTGAAGTGAAAGGCATGAAAAAGATTGTATGTTCTCTTAATTGTACTTAAGCCTTCCTTGAAAATATTCTCTAGGAAACTGAGAGTAATACTCAGATTGGTCCTAGAACTCTTGCATCTTCTTAAAGATTTTTGTCATAAAATCTATTGTAAGTAGTGATTCAAGTAAATTGTATGCTGTGCCTGGAGATGTTTCACTTTAAGCTGCAAAATGACAAGTGGTAGTAAGTAGAATAACTACATCTTTCACATCTCTATGTATTCTGTTAGAGTAAATCACAGAGCTGGATCTTTAGCTTACGATCATGATACTGGCATGACCTGTAATTTTCCTCCGGTAGGGGTACAATGAAAATAATTGGAAACAAAATTAAGCATTAATTGTGGCTTATTAGTTAACAGTGTACTATTTTACTGTGATTATTGGTGAACTTTTCAAAAATCACCCCCATGCATAATTTTAGCTCAGTGAGGATTTTAAATGGAAATTCATTAGCGTGAGCAATTATCCTTACTCAGTGAAGTCGGTGACTGTTTTATTTATGCACGTGCTGGTTGCATTAAAACCATTCTATTTGAACTGGGCCTTACAGATTACATTGTTTTTCAGTCCTTTTATACTGAAATATGTTGCTGCCAGAAATGATTTTGCAGTGTTTGAAAACCTTATACTGCTAACCGTACACAGACAAAGAAGTGTGTCCCTCTGTTCCCTGCTATGTGAGGAAGCTAATGAAATGAATTGGTTGATGCTTGTTTAAACTTTCCCGATTTGGACCCAGTGCACAAGCACAAAAGTACTTCAAATATAACCTCTGGCTGTAGACTGACTAGAAGATAAAGGAATTGCGAGAAATAATGTAGTGTCTTAATGACGCGAAATTAAACAGCATTTTAGGACTTTCCATGTTAGCCCTCGTATTTTGAGAGCATTACCTTCTTAAGCTCTGATTAGCAAAGAAAATAACCCTGTTGAGAAAGTGGAATCACAGTCTGCTGGGCTTTGGGTAAAACACTGTGATTATCTATAACAGTAACCTGAGAAAAAGTGGTGGTGTGGAGTTGCAGGAATTGCAAATTAATAATCTCAATAGGATTAATACAGTGGTCTTCGGGACAGCTGCCTAAATTGGATATAGTGATGACACAAGGCAGGCAGTTCTCTTTCCCTTGTAACTTTGTTTCTGAAGCGAAGTGTTTGTATTGCAGGTCTTACCTTTCAGAGGCCCAGCTGAAGGCAATGAGAATTACTGTTTGAAACTGTAATTTAACCTGTATGTCAAAAAAGAGAATTTTCAGATAAGGTTTCCTTCCCCACATGAGATTTACGTATGTTGTTGCATGCGTAATGCTGAGAAGCCTCCTAACTGACTAACTGTATAAAAGTCAACAGGTTTTAAGAAGTGAATATGAGTGCATATGAAATATCTGACTGTGTTTTGGTTTTGGTTTCCTTGCACTCTCTAACTATACAGTCTTTGCAAATACTAGTAGCTTATTTAACTGTTACCTTATCCTTGACAGAGACCTGCAGCTGATGAAGTCCTTCGAGAGGGCCACATTAGTCTGTCAGGTCTGCAGTTGCGTGCCCACGCGATGTTTTCTGCAGAAGGTCTGCCTCTTGGAAGTGATACCTTAGAATATGCGTGGCTAATAGATGTTCAGGCTGGAAGTCTTACTGCCAAAGTTACAGCACCACAGGTATCTAGAAACTGTTTGCTATGAAGCATTAAGTTCCTTCTTTCTGGTAAAACTGCTATTGCATGAACTTCAGAAAATGTGTGATCTCGGCTTTCAATAATTTTAAGTATACAGGTTAGAAATCTAACCATTTACATGGAGAAAATAGGAGATTCCAGCAGAGCTGAATCTAATATTCACCTAGATATAACAGGATGTCTAGTGTTAAATGAGCATTTCAAAGAGTGATATTTACCAAACATGAACAAATCAGCAGTGAATACTGATGATAATATGTATAAATGCTTGTTTTGTCTATGTATGTTAATATACTTGAATTATGATTAGAAAATCAACCATAGTAACTGCTGATGAGAAAATCAACCATAGTAACTGCTTGTATGTAAAGTGGCTTGATTGTACAATAAGTAACACTTCTCTGTAAATAGATCCAGTGTTTTGGGACCCTTTCAGCCATGAACTAAGCAATGAAACAATGAGCAGATAGAAAAACTCTATTAAAAAAAATCAAGTAAGGGATTCTTAGTGAATCTGTGTTTGACTTACTCTAAAATCACTTTCATTATATGATGCTGAATTCTGGAGACTCAAGTTCATTACTCCTACTGGTTAATGATCTGGGAAGAACAAATTAAGTACCCATTTATGGTTACAGTCTGAAAGGCAGCTTGTTATCCCTCACATGTAAGGTTCAATTAGATACATAGGCATTTGCTTGCAGGAATGCTATCAGGAAAGAGAATATCAGGTTCAACAACTGGCAAAAGATTTACCTTATGGATAAAGTTTTGACATTTCATAGAAACCTATTGATAAAGCCAAGTTTTAAAGAAGGCGACAGCTAAAATGATTTGTGGGGAAGTAGAATGAGCAGGCCTCTCTAACAGAATAGCTGGTAGCTGCATAACTTCTAATGCTTGGTCCCACTGGAAGACAGTTTGCTTTCACAGTGATCAGTCCTTTTTGTTCTGCCATTTACACTGCCTTCATTTTTCTGTTATATAATTGTGATTCCAAGCATGCATTAGGCCAGTGGCTCAGATTTATTTCTGGTGTGGGTGATGAGATCTTTAGAAAAGGTTCCTTTGTCACTGTGCTGTGAAACATGAGAAAGTTACATACATTTTCTTCTGTACTTAGCTTGATTTTTTTAAGACACTTCTGCATCCTCACATTCTTCTAAAAATTGGTGTTATTTTCAAGGTTTAAGCATATAAAATCAAAACAAGGCTTACAGGCAATTACATTACATTTATAGAATAGGCTCCAGATACGTTTCCATGCTGCATATGAGGGCTTTTGTAGAGATACTTCCTAAACTGGTACTACTGATTTAGATTAGATATTGTATTTACTCTAGCAGTCATTGCCTCAAGTTTAAACTGAGTTGATTCAAAATGTTCTACGCTTTAAGGAAGATTTCTGAATGTTTGATATAAATGAAGAGTTTTCATCTTGTAAAAATTCTCAATTGAATACTTCATAGAGTATTTTAATTTTGCTTTTTTTGTTGTCAGCATTGATGCGAAGCAGAACTTTAATGTGCTGCTTCAGGGTCATTGGCTTTTCCCTTCCATAAAGCAATGTATTGTAAGAATTTGTGAAGGTATACAACTAAAGGGAGGACAAGAGATCATGTGGAGGACAGTCATAGCTATATTAAATTCCAATTAAATTGCTCCTGATTTAAAGTCCCCTTTCCTTTGATTAGCCTAAGAAAACCCATTTCCCTTTCATAATAGAGCTCGACAGTCATGATTCATTTCCTTTATGAATAAGCTAACTATATAAAAGATTTAAATCAACAATTGGGTAATTACTAGGTCCAGTGAGATTCAGTAGTATTCTGTTTAGCCAGTTTCCTTCTATGCTTTCTGAATATAACTTCGTTACTTACATACAAGGAGGCATGACATTTAAATTATAGACTCATAGAATCATTTGAGTTGGAAGGGACCCTTAAGGTAGTAGGGTATATATTGGCTTTTTTTTTGTTTTTGAGGAAAAATAAGATGATCTCAATCTTTTCAATGAAGTGCCTACCTAACCCTAAGAGTAAAGCTGTTTCCTTAGCTTAAGATTTAACTTAGGGATTGTTTATGTTGATTGTTTATGCTCATGTCACAGCACTACATGTGAAGAGCTACAGAAAATTACATTTTCTAGCACACATAAAAATAAATCTTTAGTAATCATCAACAGGCTTTGTTTAAACAAAGTAACAAAGATGGAATATTGTGACTAGGACTTCTGGTTTTACTCCTTCTAACCTTCCAACCTTTAGTGATGTTCTTTCAGTAATCTGTTGAATAGTGTAAGTTCATTTTGCATACTTACAGCATGTTACTTGCTTACAGCTTGCAAGTCTCCTGGAATGGGGGCAGACCTTTGTGTTTCATGTAGTCTGCCGTGAGTTTGAACTGGAAAGACCAAAATCTGTAATAATATGCCAGCATGGGATTGACCGTCGTTTTTGTGACTCTAAGGTACCCTTTTATCCATCTTAATTAATCACTATATTTGTACAGGCTTTTTTTTTTTTTTTTAAAACTTTATAAACCCAACCTTAAGGTTATCAAGATATATGGAGTATGTACTCAGATTGGCTGCTCCCTTTGATAAACTATAGCTAATTAAGTTTTAGAAAGAAAAGCATTTCTGTCTGAATTTTCCTGGGGGATTTAGAGACAGTATACACAAGAGCCATACATATTTTCTTACCTCCACAATGACAGTTAAGAGATAAATGGCATGCTTCGATTTCCCTTAAGAGACAAAGATCAGACTTCTCATCATGCTCCTGGCACACTGCCGTACTGTTATCCTCTGTTGTTGAAACAGTGCTTTGATGAGGGACTTAAATGAACAGCTTCCATGGCTCTCACTGTTTTGGCCTGAGCAAACAGATGTTATCGTGGATTCTGGTTTTGATATATATCACTTGGAATCCATGTGGACAGTCACTTAGAGACCTGAGGAGGCTTGTGACACATATAAAGTGTGATTTGTGAATTTCATCTCTTGACCTCATCCTGGTTTTAACATATAGGAAACCATTTTTATGATGTTGTTTATGAAGGTTTTTTTTGTTTTGTTTTGTTTTTCTTAGATGAACTGTGTCCCTGGGCCATGCCCAACATCTGATGACTTAAAGTACACAATGACACGCTTAGCCATGGATGGTGCAGATCTGTATGTGGTAGAACATGGCTGTGCCACCAATATAAAGGTAAAAGGCATTACGTGTAACAGCAATTAAAATGTTTTTGTCAATAGAGGTCTTTGTGTTTTTTTGCTATAACAGTTGCTTGCTTTAATGGCTTGCTCACTGTTGTGGAATGAAGTGATAAAAGGTTAAAATGGTTGGACTGAATGAAAAGAAGGTCAGTTTGGATCATATTTAACACTTCTAGTGCTGATTTTGGAAAATGGTCTGTCTTCCAAAATTAAAAATGTGAGCTGCAAGATTGGCATAGTAAATTAAAACAATTCTGGGCACTATAGAAGCTACTGTCTACATCTGAGGGCTGTTTAGAACTTTTTCTATAAGTTAGTAACTCAGCAATTGGAAATGATTGGGAAGAAATGTATACAACTCACTGCATGGTAACTCAGAGTCATGTCATGGGAATTAGGATCATTGGAAGAGATGGGATAAATACTAGTGTTGCTAACTGACTGAATCTGAAGTACTGCAGTGTTCCTGTTCAAAAAAGAATGTACAGAGAAGAACTGACATTCTCTCTCATCATATACAAGAGAAAACTATGGCAAAATGAATGTTTAGAGATGATATAGGAATGCACTAAAGGAGAGAAGTATTATACTGACTAGAAGTTGTGCTGTCCATTAATAAATTTAGTTTTAAGATTGGACTTGATATTTAATGTCTGGGGGACAGCTTCACTTTATGAGCAGGAATCTAACTGAAGGAAAGTGGCAATTATTGTAGACATTTTGTGTGATCTGAGATGTGATATCTTGTCATTTGACTGGCTGGGCACCTTGTGGCAGTTAAAAAAAAAAACAACAAAAAAAAACCTTTTCATCTATAAAATCTTTTGAGTCTAGTATTATAATGCATCAGTACAAATATTAACTCTGTTTGCAGGCATAAATATGAATGACGGTATTTTCAAAAGCAGCTTAATAAACTGAAACTGCTATAGAAAATTATATCACTAATCCATTCCATTCATATTTAAAAAACTATCTCCAGTGCTTCATTATGGTTTGTGACAAAGATGAGAAGTAAAAGTTTAACTCTGTGTGTTGCTCTTCCATGACTGGGCTCTTTTGCAGCTTTCCTTACTTGCCCTTTGGAAAGTTTGAATGTTTAGTTGCAAAGTTTGGGGTATTTCCTGGAGACCTTTTGGAAACTACTGAAGCTGTGCAGAAAATGTTATCCACCTTCAGACTGTTTTAAGACATATGTGACAGGGCTGTACCATATTTTATTGGGGTTCAGTAATGTGGGGGAGGATTTGCTCTGTATGGACAGGTAGGCTGGTTGTGAGTTGACTGGTTTCCATAGATGACAGTGAAGATAAAGCAAGATCTTCTTCCAGATGCAGAAGATGGGTAATCTCTTCTTTGAATCAACAGAACTGCTGGAGCAATAACAATAAGAGAGATAGATTGTAGTCATAAAAAGGCTGTTACACAATACATATGGATCAGAGTAAAGGCTTAAGACTTAAAAGTTTCTTCTGTTTTAAGTAAAGTTTCTTCTGCATTAAGGCTACTTTTTCTTTGTTCCAGTTTTAAGTATTCAGAGTTCATGTTATTACTTATGTTTTCAGATGGGTACTATACGTATTGCGAACTGCAACCTCCACAACCAGTCTGTTGGAGAAGGTGTGAGTGCTGCTATTCAAGATCTTCAGTTGAGGCAATATGTTGAGCAGGTGAACAACTGCAGAACTGGTCTTCAGCCAATCCTAAGGAGGGCGTATTGGCTGGAAGCTGGATCTGTCAACTTGGGGCTCATCACTGCTGACATTGCGTTAGCTGCAGATCATCCTTCTAAACATGAAGTGCAGAGACATTTCTTGGAGATGCATGATAGCCGAACTAAAAGGTGAGAGAGAAAATTTGACCGAGATGCATTTGAATGTATTTTAGCGTACATCTTTTTATCTTGCCTTAACTAATTTTAAATGCACTAAATGTGACGTGGTTGTGTTTCTGTTTTCTTTTTTGTTTTTTTCTTTTCCTTCCTGCCTTTGTGTAGATTGTGGTTTTTGTGGCCTGATGACAATTTGAAGAATAAGAGAAGCAAGAACAAGTGTGGCTGCCTGGGTGGCTGTCGATTCTTTGGTGGCACGCTAACAGGACTGGACTTTTTCAAACTTGAGGAACTGACACCGTCAAGCAGCTCTGCTTTCTCAAGTACAAGTGCAGAATCTGATATGTTTTATGGTCAGTCATTACTGCAGCCAGGAGAATGGATAATTACTAAAGAGATTCCTAAAATTTTAGATGGTGAGAATGCATTGTGCTGTAACATCATTCTGTTTTGCCCAAAAGTATCATTTCCTGACTTCGCATTGGTATTTATGGTCTTTCTGATTCTGGCTATTGAGTAGTTGAGAGGGGTTGTGTGGTGGTATGGGACCCTTTGAAAGAAGACAATGGATTGACAATAATGAGCAAATTTTCATATGCTGAATTTTTTTATTAACATGCAGCTTCTTTGTGAGTAAAAAGAAGCTTTCTGACTTGCATCTTTTCTACTTGTCTAGAAAGCAGTCTATTAAAAGAATTTGATGTTTTGTTGCTCTGATTCTACACTATTAGGAAACATGCTAGTATGTGTGTGCATTTTCAAAATGAGGACTTTTTTTTTACTAAAACTTCTTATTTCAGTGAGCAAGGAAGAAACCACTGTAGTTGTGTAGTGGTATCAGATGTTCTGTTTTTCTTTCTTGTTTCCAATCCTAGGTAAAACAAATGGTGTAAAACGGAAAGATTGGGATTGTAGATCTATAGGTATAGAAATAGAAAGAAAGGCACAACATCTAAGCCTCCAGGTGCCACTGCGCTCCCATAGCTCCTCATCATCTTCAGAGGAAACGAGCAGTTCCAGTGCTGCCCTCCCATTGCTTGCAGGTGAGAAGGACAGCCCATCTTCAACTGCTGAGGATCACTTGGGACAGAAGGACTTCTTACCTGGTACAAAAAGAGAGGATGGTCATGGAAGGTTAGTACCATTTGTCCTGACTGAAGGACTCTTCAGAATTTCAGTACAGAACCTTATATACCTTATATTTTGCAATTGATTCAGTATTGGTTATTTGTAATGGCACTGCCAAAATATGCTTCCTTTGGATCCCCTGCTAGGGGATAAATGCCTGATGTGGGTAGGAACTCCAGCATGTGTGACAACAACACTTGCCATTACCAGTCACTTATATCTCCTCTATATGTAAACAAGTAGACTAACAAGTGTCAGAATTTAATATGTAATCAGAGTTATGAAAATAATTGCTACGCTAGCAGAAAATCCGAGAAGCATTTGACAGCTCCTCTAATGTAAAAGGAAGCATTAAGAATAAAATAAGCCCTGGAGGCATTCAAGGCCAGGCTGGATGTGACCAGGGCAGCCTGGTCTGGTGATTGGTGACCCTGCATATAGCAGAGGGGTTGAAACTCTGTAATCATTGGGGTCCTTTTCAACCCAGGCCATTCTATGATTCTACTTTATTTTATTTTGTTTTATGTATTTTCCAGTGTCTCAGCTGATGGTGCGGAGGGAAGCCCTGCATCCCCTAGCAGCCAGGAAAGGCCTGTTGGTCAGTCTCCTATGAGGTCTCCTCTGAAACGACAGGCATCAGTGTGTTCCACCCGGCTTGGCAGCACCAAGAGCCTCACAGCAGCATTTTACGGAGACAAGCAGCCTGTTCCAGTTGGCGTGCAGTTCAGTAGTGATGTGTCTCGCAGTGATGAGAATGTGTTAGACTCCCCAAAGCAGAGGAGGAGCTTTGGTTCTTTTCCTTATACTCCATCTGCAGATTCAAATTCATTTCACCAATATCGCTCAATGGATTCCAGTATGTCAATGGCTGATAGTGAAGCTTATTTTTCTGCAGCAGAAGAGTTTGAGCCAATTAGTAGTGATGAAGGTCCAGGAACTTACCCAGGGAGAAAGAAGAGAAAAAAGCAAGCTCAGAAAATTGAGTACAGCAGAGGGTCTATTTATCACAGTGTGGAAGGACCCTTAACAAGTTCTGTCCATGGGGAAATTAATCAGGATGTTAAAACGTTGCCAATTAAGACTCATCCTTCACAGACTTCGTTTGTTTCAGCTCTAGGAGGGGAAGATGAACATATTGAGAACATTTATGTCATGGAATCTGAGAAGACTGTAGAAAGTGAGCAAATAACTTCCCAGCAGCCTGTAATGGCATGTTACCAAAACTATCTTACACAGTTCCAGGTGATCAATTGGTCAGTAAAGCATCCAACTAACAAAAGAACTTCAAAATCCTCTTTACATCGCCCTTTAGACCTTGACACACCAACAAGTGAAGAAAGTTCATCATCTTTTGAGCAACTTTCTATACCTACTTTTAAGGTATGAAAGATACAGGAAAGAACAGGAGAGAAAGGAATAAGAATTCAAAACAAGTTCAAATTGTTTAATTGTATTGTGTAAAGTCATGATACACTTGAAACTTGGCTATTAGGCAAGGAATACCTTGGATTTCTGACTTCACATCTTAGGCTGTGTGGCTGGTATATCATGCTCAAGAAAAGATTGTGTCAGAATTGTTTGGGCAGGATATGTGCTGAACTGTCATTACATTAGAAATGCTACCTCTTGAGTGACATGCAGCTGAAGGATATTTACATGGGTTTTGATTAAAATACACATTACACAGAATTTTAGCAGCAGTACATTCAGTACTGATAAAATATATGTTAGGTGATCAGTACTTCAGAGTAAATTTGAAATACATAGATCTATAATATTATTTCTGTAAAGTGTTTGTTATTTTTTTCTCCAGTGATATCTGTGGTATGATTATACGTTTAAGGAAGGAGCTGAGATGAAATATGTGAAACATAATGGAAATGACTTGGTAGATAATAGGTATCTAAGATCCATAAATTAATCTTGTTATTATTCTGTAGCAAAAGCTTTATCTGTTCATCCAAACCTTTAATAGATGATTATTTAAAATCTTTCTTTTCTATCAATTATGTGCAAGTATTTTGTAATCTAATATCTCCAATAGTTTAGGAAATGAAACCGCAAAGTTTGTTTTTGCATCATTTTGGAGAATGTGCGTGTAAGGGATTATTTTAGAAGAACCTGCAAGAAAAGTCATAATTTGAAGACTCATTGTTCTTTTTTTTTTCATATAGAGAAGGAAGATAATATAGGTTTTTGTACTTTTCTCTTAGATTGTTAAGCAGGGTCTCACAGCTAATTCATTACTGGACAGAGGCATGCAGCTTACAGGATCAACATCTAAGTAAGTCGAAACTGCATAACTTTATTAGCATATGTGGTTTTTTTGCAAAGTGAAAAAGATTTGCCTGATACTCATTAGACACTTTGACTCTTTCTAGGCCTTTCAAAAGTTGATTCGTAGCAGTAGTTTCTGTACGGATCTGTTTTAGAGCAGAGTGCATTATTACAAGACATTTGGTTTGGGTCAAAATGAAATCATCAGATGATTTCACTTGCCTATTTTCAAGACTGTGAATTGCAGTTTACTTAGGTAATTTTGGGAAGTGTTGATTGATAACTTATAGCAGATATCAATTGCATTGCCCAAAGCACAACTTGAATCTTGTTAAAAACTTTGCCCTGGAATTTTATTTGTGTGCTTTCTGAGATGTGCAGAAAAATAAACTTCTTGTTATATGCACTTTATTGAGTATGAAAATCATACCAAGAGTGCCTCAGAAGAATTTTTGCAAGCTGAAGATCTGGTTAAACACTGTTCCTGGCAATGAATTTCTTCTAGTATGTGACTCTAACCTCACATCACTTTATTCTGAATAGTCTCATTATTTATTGCATGAAGCAGTTGACTCTGCTAATGCCTTTAGACTCTTCCCTTGCTTTAGTTGTATCTGCCATCTAAGACCGATGCTTTAGTACTGTTGGAATTCTATTAAAGTATTTCAAAAAATTATACAATAGGCAGGTGTTTACTGATGTTCCCCATGATATTTTTTGCAAATTTAGATTAATAATATGTATTTGACTTGTATAGTACACCTTATACTCCTTTGGATAAGAAGTCTGCAGAAAATACAGATGATGAAACTATAACTGAAGAATGGACATTGGATCATCCAGTCTTCCAGACAAGGACAACAGCAATAGTAGAAGTAAAAGGAACTGTAGATGTAGTTCTGACTCCTCTTGTAGCAGAAGCATTGGACAGGTAATTATGGTTTTTTTGCTACTTCAGTGTTGGTTGATTATTCTAAATGTTGTTTGAAATCAGAGTTGTTGAGTGAAGGATTAGGTAGAAGAATTGATTAAGACATGAGTGATGATACTGCATTTCTTACTGCACATTGAATATTATTCTGCATTTCCTGTAAAAAGACTAGAAGGATGTTATGCTGACCTGGGAAGTGCACTTTCTATAGGCCAGAAAATTAATTTGTCTCTTTGCAGCGTTAATTAAGCTTTACATGTGGTGTGTTATGTGAAAGTGGAAGTTTCAATAACCTTTGTGGGCTTGTTCTTTCTCACAGGTATATTGAAGCGATGGTACACTGTGCTAGCTCACGACATCCAGCAGCCATTGTTGATGATCTTCATTGCAAAGTTCTTCGAGATGCTGTACAGAACAGTAAAACAAGCTTCTCAGAAAATGTAAGAAGGGGAACAAGAAAATTATCCAAAGCTTTGGAAGAATGCTGTTTTCTTTATTTTACATAGAAATTTTCTATTTTACATAGATTTAATTTTATTTTACATAGATTTAATTGAAGTATTTTGAGGTACAGGACCTAACTACTACACGAATTAGAAATACATTTCATCTTTTTCTTGATATACATTTTCACAATCAATTGTTACACACTGTTGTTCAGTGACTGGAAAATTCTTTACTTTTGGGACTGAAGTTTTTTTTCCCTTTGGAGGATCTAGTCAGTAGCAACAACAATTTGCCTAAGGTCATGTTCTCTTCTTAGAAATTCGTATTACTGACTTTCTCGTGTATTGCATAATGTCATAATACCTAATTGATTATTTAGAGCAGTCAGGAAGGGAGTCTGTGCGATAGAAGAAAGTTCGCATCAAGCTGTGAAACTGTGCTTTTCCTTGCAGTTCATCTGATAACTTATAAAATTAATTTAGCTTGAAAATAGTTGTACGGTAGCTCTGCAAAGTTAAGAATTCTTTCTGTCTAACATAATGACTAAGTTAATATTTTTTTAATTAGAGTTTATTTGACTTCTCAGTGTAACTGACACTTCTTATTTTCTTCGTGACCATTTTTTCAGTTTAACTGATACATGTAAAATTGAAACCATTGCTACCCCATGGGATCTAAACATAACATAAACGCTGCACTCCTTGTTCTAGAAATCATGGCTTTGTGCATTAAATGAAGTCAGAATCTCTTCATAGCTCAGTGCTGATAAACTGTACTGAAGTTCTTTAGCACAGGACCTCTGACTTTCAATGAGAATTAATTATTAAGTGGTAAAACCTTTCTTCCCTTTCAAGTTGTCTTCTAAGCAGGATATTAGAGGAACAAAAATAGATGCTACTACTACAGGAACAACAAACCAGGGACCAGCACAAACAAATCTCTCACTTAAGCAAGATAATGTGACAATTAAAGGCCTTCAGGCCAATGTTACTGTACCAAAGGTAAGAACTTTTCGTTGAGTTTATTTAGTAGATGTATACCTCATAAATTACCCTTATTTTTGAGTCCCTGTCAATTCCTGAAAAGCATAAGTGAAACTACGTATTTTTGATAGCTAATCAATGTTTTGAATAGAGTAGACTGTTTTGGAGATGCCTAATCTTATTATGTAGGTGTGGAAAGACATCAGTGATGTCTTTTATCTTTAAGAGCTTCATTTTACTCAGAAGTATAAGACCACTTATCTTGCTTATAAAATAAGATTGTATCAGAAGTTCGTGAGGTAACATGTTTTTCTAAATTTATTTAATCTTTGGTGAAATTTTCCATTTAGGTGAACCTGTGTTTACTGCAAGCATCTGTTGATGAATCTCCAGGGGTTTCTTCTGGCAAAACCGTGACTCATGTTTCATTAGTCGCTTTGTGCTTTGATCGAATTGCTACGCAAGTTCGTATGAATAGGTAAGAATAAAATGTCACTATTTATTGCTTTTTAATCTTTTAATTTAAACTTAAAGTGCTGCCAGTTCTTTTGAAACGTAGCTTGCAGTTCTGAAGGGAAATATTTAAAAAATATGTCATGAAAGAGTTAAACAACAAAATGTGTCTTCCATATGTTATAAATTAACATCTAATATCTAATTAAAACTGCAGTTTCTTTGAGAAGTGGAGGAACCCATCTGGAATCATTTTGGAACTTAAGTTTTAACTCTTTCTCAATTTTGTCATACAGAATAAAGTTAATTTTTTATCAAAGTGTAATTGTCTTATGGCCTTATAAAGAATTTCTAATATGCCATGCCAATGTGACTTAAAATTTAAAATGCAAATAATCCAGTGAACCATGTCTGTCAGATATTTGCTTTATATTCTTTTCTCCTCTGTATTCGAAGGGGTATAGTTGAGGAGTCTTCGAACACTGCAGAGATTGGGAGGAATTCTGTCACATTTGATCGTTACATCCAAGCCAGTAAAATGCAGCCCCAGTCTTCTGGCTCACTGAGATCCAATGCTGGAGCAGAAAAAGGAAAAGAAATTGCTGCTAAACTGAATATCCATCGTGTTCATGGACAGCTTAGAGGGCTTGATACGACGGGTAAACATTATTATTATTTAGTTGTGGAAATAACATTTTTCATAGAGGCAAGTAGTGATAGTTTGCCTTCATTTCATTTTTTGTCAACACAAATGAAAAGACACTTGAACCTAAAAATTTTGCAGGTAATCTAAAAGGAATTTTGGGATGGGTTGCTCTGACTTGTATTCAGTTATTTTACTGATAGGCTTATTTCAGTGTAGGCAGAGTGAAAGCTATGAAGATGGATTTCTCAGCAGTTTGTGTGGTTACATGGTAAAGATGGACATATGCTGGTAAAATTTAATGCCTAGACCCTTTTCCTTTCTGCTCATCTTTCCTTTTCAGCTGCCCTTTTTTTGTCACTTGTTACTGGGAATGAATTATGCTTATCAGCTTCCTTAGTACTTTGTAGTTCTTTCAAGATAGGTGTAAGATGCACGTTGTACTGTCAATTTCAGCTTTACAGGTGGTAGATTTTTAACCATATCTATAAAATAGAAAATGAGATCTACCTGATTGTACTCATTCTTGTTTGTGTTCAGATAGTTCCTTCAAGAGATTATGAATTCAGTTCAGTTGCTATAACCTCTGATCCTGGAGGAAGTTAATTAGCTAGTTTTGCTTCATTCCATGAAAGAATCTCTCGGATGTGAGAAAGGAGATACTCTCTAACACAAGGGTGATTAAAGATCACTCAACAAAAAAAGCCTGGGTGAAGACTAGTGAGCAAATAATGGTGGAAAACATAATCAGTAGAACAATATTAAAATGATTAACTCAAATTAATTTAGTTTTAGATGAAATTTTGGCAGTAATGTTCTGTGGTAGGTGTGCTGCATATACTCAAAGTCGGATAATTCTTTATTCTAACCAGCAAACCTCATCTTCTATTTAAAAGGTTTGAGGAATGTCTTTCTAGAGAACTTAGCATTTCACGTATGCTATGAAAGTGATTGCTGTTATCAGTCGTAGGCAGAGAGTTCTGTGAGTGGAATATAAATTGACTTAGTATGGTTCTTTTCCCAAGATATTGGGCATTTTACTCTGTGTGAGAGGTAATACGAAACAGTTATGAAATTATTTAAAATGTTCCTTTAGAAATGTCACTCGAAGAAAGGATTTATATTTAGGCTGTGTCCTAATATCAAAGAAATCAAGGTGGCATTGTCCCCTCCAGTATCTTAGACAGCAAGTCTGTGTTCTCTTAGGAACCAGTGAGACTTGGTGCTTTTTATTGTCTTACTATAGACATAGTCATGCTTTCAACCAAGAAACAGTCATTAAATTAAAATCAGAAATTTCTTTTTAAATATCTGTAGAGTAAACTATAGTTAATGCCCCCATGCATTTCTGCTCACACATGTCTTATACAGGAGCACTGTCAGTACCGCTATCACATTTTGCTCTAAAACTTCAGGTACTTAGTAGGATTTTTTTTGACAAAATAATTTCAGGCTGATTGCTGCTTCTAGATAAAAATCTGAAGAGCTTGTTTGGATACATATCTTTGGAGCCATGACTATAAAAATAATCAAGAGGGGAGTTATGTTAGGATTGGGAATGTCTTGAAAGTTGAACTTGGTGTTACTCGCTCCTTGCTTTTCCACACATAGAAATTACCCTGCCCAAATAAACATTCTAGGAGAAAGGTATTCACACTTGAAGAACAGTACATCTTTATAAAAATTGTTTGTAGTTGGATTTCTTCTTTTTTTTTTTTTCCTTCTGATTTGAGTTATAATAAACAAGCAGCACTTCCAAAAACAGTAAACTTGATTGCTATTTGAAGATGTAAGTTTTTTCTTTTATTTAGTAATTGGTGCTAAACATGTTTATTTCCAGATATTGGGACTTGTGCAATAACAGCAATTCCTTTTGGGAAATCAAAAGTTCTTTTTACTTTGGAAGAATTGGATGAGTTTACTTTTGTGGATGAAACAGACCAGCAAGCTGTTCCCGATGTAACTCGAATTGGTCCTAGTCAAGAGAAGTGGGGTTGGATAATGTTTGAATGTGGAATTGAAAATTTAACTATAAAAGGTAAGACTATGTGTGCTTCATATTCTTTGTTTTACAAAAGTGTTAACAGTTGCACTGCTGGGTCTTCTGGTTGAGGAATTGCTGTTTAAAATTGATGAATATAGGTAATGCTAAATAATACAGCTATTGTACATAAATCACATAACACTGTAGAATCTATAATAAATATATTTTTAGTCATTAATGCTACTTATCATAGTGTAGAAATTAGTTCCATAGAAAGTGGCTGCAATTTCTGAAATCTACAGAAAGCTCTAGAAATAGATTTTAAATTGTATGTAAATTGATAGTGCATCTTGTTTAATCAGAATCGTGTATTTTTCTTATTAAGTACAGTATGGGATGTAACAATAGAAGTATATGCATGCCAAACATTCACAGTTTTGGTGTGTGTGCTTTTTTAGGAGGAAGACAGTCTGGTGCAGTATTGTATAATACATTTGGAGTCATGGGTAAATCAAGTGCCACCGAGAGAGGTGGACTACTTGCATCAAATAACTCTTCAGATTCTCCAACTGGTAGTGGTTATAATACTGATGTGTCTGATGATAACCTTCCTTGTGATAGAATAAGTCCCTCTTCAGATATTAATGGAAACTCAGTTTCAGATGAGCAGGTATTTATGTTCTTAGATAAATATGACTTGTTTTAGTTTGTACTTCTTTAAAGTGCTTATAATTTGTAGTCTATAACTGAAAATTGATAGATTTGTTGTTGTACCACCTGAATTCAAACTCCCAGCTTGTGCATTAAATTTTAAACTTACTTCCAAGACCCTACTGTGTCTTAGTAGGGTCTTGGAATAGTTGGTAGAGAGCATTAGTTTTATTTTTCTTTGCCTAAATGGATATGAAACTGTGCGTTGCAAACAATGCACTGTAGGATTTGTTACTGCTTTTTAACATTAACTGCTTTGGAAAAGACTTTTGACTATGTTTTGTATTTTAAGGACGAAGGGGTTGAATCTGATGATCTGAAAAAGGATATCCCTTTGATGCCTCCTCCACCTGACTCTTGCAGCATGAAGCTAACTATCAAAGAAATTTGGTTTAGCTTTGCAGCCCCCACCAACATACGATCTCCAGCCCATGTATTTTCAAGGTATGACTTCACCTGACTTGAAAGAAAATAACAGCATTTCTTCTTTGGTAAATTACAGTCGTATTCAGTAGATTCTGAATGTCACTTCAGTAATTACTGGCGCTTCTCTGGCAAAGATGGCTTTGGAATGTATGTGTTTCACAGTAACTCTGGCTTCAGTTTGTAATTGCCATCACATGTATGGAAATGTTGATAGAATAATTTTGGATATTATTTTAGAGATTATTAAAATGAAAAAGAAACATTTACAGTGAGAATGGGATTTATGAAGGAGAAGAGGGATGTAGAGGAGAAGGCTGATTTTGATTAGGAGAGATGGGAGAGAGGAGAACTACTTGCTAGTTTAGTCTTCAGTCTAGTTCTTAAACAGTGATTTTATTACTGCTGCACCCTTTCTAGGACTTATTTGTACAGTGTATGTGTGAAAACACTTGAACATTTATAATGTTAGATACTCTATAATAGATATTTAAGCATCTCTAAAGCTTAAAATGAACTTGGTATACCTGTGTTTACATGTGCATAGAATAAGTAAAATATAAAGATATAACAGAGCAAACCTTTGTTGCTATGCAGCAATAAACTAGAATATGTTTTGTTGATTTTTTTCCTGAGTGTTTTTGCCTCAGTCTTTCAGCACAAATTATTCATGATATGTTATACAACAATTAATTTGGAATTAAATGAATTTTGATAAGTTTAAACTATATGATTGCAGTAGAGAGTGCAAGTAGGAAACCTGGGGAATAGTGACAGCAGGAGACTATGGAATCTTGGATGTGTGTGTAAAACAAAATCTGAATTATTTCCTTATTGCAAGTTGTCATTTTCTGGGTTATAAGTTTACATTCACTGCTTTTTAACGTTGTTCTCTTGTATTCTACTGGTCTGAAAGTAATTTATAATAGTAGTAGAAAAATTTGCTAATTACTGCTGCTGAATGTGAATGCCTATTATTTTTTTTCTTTTAATTTTCCTTCATTAGGCAGCTGAACCTCCTGAGTACTGCAACTCCTGCAGTTGGTGCTTGGCTTGTTCCCATTGATCAAGTGAAATCATCTTTAAATAAACTAGAGACTGAAGGAACCCTGCGAATTTGTGCTGTTATGGGTTGCATTATGACAGAAGCATTAGAGGTAATTGAACTTTATAAAGCCAATATGGAAATCAGAACAGTGTAATTCTTTATATATATTCATTTCAAGATCTGATTATTTTCACAGTAAGTTTCATGCTGTGCCTTTTATGATGGTTTACTTACATGAATTGGCTACAAGAATTTACTGCCTTTACTTTTTATACAGAATCTATATTTAAGCAGGAGGAACAAAATCAGCTATTACTAGTGATGATGTCTTGTGCTTCTCACAGGAGCACATCTCCATGTGAAATTGGAGATTCTATCTCTTGAAAGATGTATGGCTCTGGTACCTGATATAGCTTATGAAATCTGAAGGTTTGAATTGTGAGTTATTCAGATTATCTTCTGGGAGGAAAATGTGAACTTTTGTGCCCCTGCAGTGTATCAAATTATTGTGCATATTAAATCCCCTCACTAGAAGAAAGGAGAACAAAAAAAGCCAGTTCTTGTGAGAAGAGCAAAATAGATGTTTTTGTTGTTGCTGAAAACTAGGATTGGTAAATCTCTTATGACAAATCAGGTCTTAATGTCATTAGGTAAGAAGAGTTTGTGTGTGTAGGCAGTTTTCCTCTGTTGGTTCAATTAGCACCACCTAGTGGGAAGACTTTGAGAGGTAATATCTGCTTAGATCCCATCCTGTGCAAGACTGAGAGCTTAGCGTCAGGCTAGTTTTATGCTGGACTCAAAATCAACCTTTGCAGCAGTCTCCTATGTAAACTCCCCTTATGGATTTTGCTTCATGTATTTTTTCTTTAAGAATAGATGGTTCATTTGGAAATCCAGCTATGCATGTCTATCCTTTGGTCCAGAAGTAACATTGCCTTTTACTTTGTTACTGTATAAATAAACTTCAAATGTTATATTTTTCATATAGTGCTTTTTAAATTATGCTAGATACCCACATATATTGTATAAGTTCAAAATGATATTGTGCTAAAAGTTACCTGAAGTTGTTCACATGCATGTTCTGTTTGCAAGTATATTAATGAAAACCTGTTGCATTTTTATCTAGAATAAAAGTGTGCACTTTCCTCTGAGAAGCAAGTACAACAGGCTCACCAAAGTGGCTCGTTTCTTGCAAGAAAATCCTTCTTGTTTACTGTGTAACATATTGCACCATTACCTGCACCAAGCAAATTACTCAATTATTGAGGATGCAACCATGGTGAGTAACTCTGTAAAAATGTAAATAACTCAGCATATTTGTTTAAAATGTACCAATTCTAATGTTTCAAATTAGGTAACTATATAAGGAAAGCTAAGAAATTAAGGAAGAAAACACAAATTGCTGTATATCCTTATCATTTTCTTTTAGATCTGCTGGTTTTTTTTTGTGTGTGTGGCCTGTGTCTGTGCATTATTTTTACTTAACTCTGTACAAAATCCTAGACAAAAAGGCATATATTTGAAATTGTTAATGGCCTTTTAATCAAATTTCATTTTACTTAAAGATAATGACAAAGTAGTAAAAATTTGCATCTGTGGTTTTAAAAAGAAATAAATCTCAATTATCGATGCAAGTGCATGCAGTAATTAGATTATATTTCACATATTCAGAACATGACTTGTTGTCAATTAGAAATGCTTCAGTAATGCAGAGAGCTTAATGATTTTCAAAAGGCTAGAACTGCAGAAACCTTTAAAATTGAAGACGTAGTATTTTGGTGGCTTTAGAATGTAAATATCTGAATTGCAATGATAAATAATTGTTTGGACAAATGTGTTGTGTATAAGGAAGAGTGTTTGTCCCTGATTATGTGTTATTTTCATAATCCATTTACACGCCTGACAGTTGAACTGATTTCTTGATAGAAATAGCACAACAAAAGTAGCACTGTTTAGTTGTATTTGTTTGATTTGTTTCTTTTATTTTTCATGCTGTTCAGAGATGCAGTCAAAACAGTTCATGTTTTTACCTCACATTTATGTTTTCAAATGACTGCTAATCAACAAAACACCCCATAGCCTCATTTTTTAATTGTTTCTGCAATCGCTGTAGGGCTGCTCTGATTTTCAGCCCATAGTTTAGAGCTTTATAATTGTTTAAATACTTTTCATTTCATATTTAATAATCCTGTTTCCTGTTGCTTATTCTTGTCCCATTGGGCTCGATCCTCAGGTCATGTAAATCAATGTGTTTGTTGTGTTTGGTGAGACTGCACTTTTGTCTCTTAGTGCTTTGACTTCATATATATTTAAATGGAAGTTGTGTGGTGCCAGCACAATCTCATTATAAGCCTGTAGGAAAAGGAGCATTTTGTCTTTGAAAAAATAATTTTGTGATGCTGACTACAGCTGACTCTAAAACACTATGATATCCATTTTTGTTTTAAGAGTGATGGCCTTCCTGCTTTAGTTACCTTAAAGAAAGGTCTGGTTGCCCTAGCGAGGCAGTGGATGAAGTTCATTGTAGTGACCCCAGCCTTTAAAGGAGTCAGCTTACACAGACCAACTCAGCCTGTGAAACTACATGCAAATGTTTGCCGTGAGCACGAGGACGGGCTTGGATTGGATGGAGGGGGTCTTCAGAGTGACACAAGTGCTGATGGAGCAGAGTTTGAATTTGACGCAGGTATTTTAGTGTTCTTCTCTCTTCCTAAAAGCTCATAGAGACAAATAACTTCCTCTCAAAGCATTTAATGCTTTGAAGATATTATATTCTTTCTTTAGAATCATCAAGCTTCTTTTATAAAATCTTCATTTTGAAACCACTGGTTGTAGTGTTAATACAATATTATAAATGTATCCCATTTGGGGAAAACAAAACAGGAAACCTCATGTCTTGTTTCACATGCTTTGTCTTACAGGAAAAAATACATCAACTTTATTATTTGTTAGCTTGCAGTTACAATTTTGTTGTGCAGTTTCTAATCTTATTTTAAGACTGTAACACACAATTCTAGGAACTCTCAGGTACAGCTTCAAGTCTACCACCTCCCCTTTATGAAGACATATTTTGCCAATTTACACATTGCCATTGTAACAAAAAGTACTTGTCTATCTCTTCAGTTGATTTACAGCTGAGTTAATTAAGAACTACTGGAAGGAAGGGCATAAATATCTGTCATTAGAACAGTCTATTTAACTGTCTTGAGTTGACTCAGTTACTTTGTGTCTTTAGCATCTCCATTCAGTTTTAGTGTCCTCAGAAATGTAATAAGTTAATAGGAGTGCTGTAGAGGATGCTGTCCCCTGTGAGGGCTCTTATAAATGGATTAGGAGAGGGAGATAAGCAGGAGTGTTGCAAGCAAGTGAGCTCACCTGCACTATAGCACATTTATTTTGGATCTCTACCATGTTGTAGGATGTTGGAAAGACAAAAAGACTGTAATTGTGTTTGAGGTTTTCTTATGTGTCTTAGTATTCCCAAGACAGCTATGTGTGGGTATGTAACAGAACCAGGAAGTTCACGACTATTTGTAATTAAGTGTGTAATATTAGATAATCTTTATTCCCTGTAATACATACAATTGAGGAAGTATTGTTTACTTGGTTCCAGCTACTGTCAGTGAGCATACAATGCTCTTGGAAGGAACAGCTAATCGCCCTCCACCAACTAGTGGCTCTTCTGGGCCTGTTACTGGTGCTGAGATCATGAGGAAACTGTCCAAGACTCACACTCACAGTGATTCTGTACTGAAAATAAAGGTAAGCTTATAGCATAGTGCACGAATGGAAAAAAATGGTTTATAGCTAGTCTGTCTAGAATCAATTATGTAGGCTGCGGGTGAGTGAGTACTGGTCTGAAAAGTAACTGATACATAGAGAAAGTGCTTCTTGTTATGTAAAAGAGATGTTCGATTAGTTGGTGTCCATTCTGTTTTTGTTCTTTGTTGTTTTTCTTGCCAGTGAACTTCAGAACCAAACTTTAAAACATTTATATTTGTCATCTAAGGCTGCAAATCACTGGCTTTTTAATCTGCTTATGGGAGCAGAAATGTCTCTCATTACCTCAAATTTTAGGTTGACAAAGCACTCCATTAGTGTGCAAAATTGATGTGTCATTGTTTTTATCTCCACAGACTGATCAGAAAACTGGAAGATTTTGTTTTTATTTCTATTTTCTGAACAGAAGGAGTTGTTCATTTTAAGCCATTTGTTGTCTTCCAGCTGGGGCTACCCACAATCAGCAAACCTCTCTAGATGAGAAGTCAGATCAACAGATAAACACCCCTGTCCCTGTAGTAGGGGGTCAACAAGTCCTTTGACTCACTGCTTCATGCTATTGGTCTTGCATGTTTTAGGGTTTAGTAGCCCAGATGCTCTGCACATCTAACTGTTCTTCAGCTGTGAGGGCAGAGATCCTGTTTTTGGAAGCTGTAAGCACTTAAGTGGAGCAGGAGCCTTCAACTTGCTGCCAAAAGTTCCCAGTTCCCATTTCTTGTCTTCCCTGAGGATGGACTATGTTTACCCTAGGACTGCAAGGAATTTGGTCTTCAAAGACTAAATCCAAATGAGATTTATAGTTGGTGTACTGTTCCTTCTACATATCTGTCTTAGATTAATTATACACATCTGCAATTCCATTTGTTATGTTTTGCTTTAAAAATTATTTTTACACCTTATTTTTCAAATGCTATAGCAACTTCAAAAGCAACTTAATGCCCAATAACTGTATGGTGTATAACCTGGCCAAAGCAAAATGCTACTTGCCTAAAATATATTTGAGTGACACTTTGTATTATTGTGATCCAATTTCATATTCAGAACAAATGCCGCTTCCTTTTTAGAGTTTATGCAATACTTAATTAGTTGATTTATGTTTTATCCACCAGGGTATACATCCGTATCATTCCTTGAGTTACACCAGTGGAGATACAGCTACAGATTCACCAGTGCACGTTGGCCGTTCTGGCATGGCAGTCAAGGAAAGTCCAAGGAAAGAGAGTCTGCTCAGCTATCTTACTGGAAGTTTTCCTAGCTTGCATAATCTTCTGGAAGGAACTCCTCAAAGAAGTACATCTGCAGTTAAAAGTAGTTCTTTAACAAGAACAGGTATGATGTAGCTGAAGGGGTTGATGGGGTAGGAAGAGAGGGCAGATTTTATTTTACTGACTTAAGTAGAAAAGGTGGTATATTTTCACTGTCATTTCTGTTTAAGGCCCCACCCTAAAATAAGAATCAGTTTTCATTTGTGTTCTAGAGATCACTGCAACATGCAAACAACTTCCTAGAAGCAAACAGAAAGTGCTTTAGATTAGGAAAAAAAAGGCAACTAACAAACTAAGATGTTTTCCTTCTATATAGCTTTGCTACTTTCTGAGATACATACATATGTACATACGTATCTTTTTTGAATGAGTAAGGAATAAGTGATTGTTATGCATTTGTCAAGTGATTCCTTTTTGTTCACCTTGTAAGTGGGTCAAAAAGTGGACTGAAATGAATGTTCCAGTAACGTCGTCATTTGCAGGTTTTTAGTATTGTTTACAAACTATTTGTCCTTGGGACGTGTGTGCACTGTGGAAGTTTGAATTACATGCACTGAAATTTGTATGTTCTGTGTTATTGTTGAGAGTGCCTTGTTGCAATTCATACATATAAACAGATAAATTTGATGATGCATTTTCTCTAAAACTTCTCTCCTTTGCTGACAGAGGATGAGACATTTTACAGAAGAAAAGGTACTTTGGTTTCTTAACGACTACCTTCACCCAATTATGGTAGAAGTGAACAAGCAAACAAAAACATTTGTAGTGCAGCATCTATTAATGTCCTAGTATAGTTTCTGTAGTAGTGTGTGTAGTTTGCAAGGCTGCTGCCTGACACAGAATCCATTGGAATATGCACTGAGAACTAGACTTGCCATTTTGATAGTAGGCGTGCTTTCTCAGTACTGTGCTCCTGCTTTTTGCTGACATTGATATTTGAAATGTGAAATCTTCTGATTTTTCTGTATAGGAAATACTGTGGCTACGGATATGTTATCTGAACATCCTTTGCTGTCTGAACCATCCTCTGTGAGTTTCTACAACTGGATGTCAAATGCTGTGGGCAACAGAGGGAGCGTAGTACAAGAAAGTCCGGCCACCAAATCTGGCCACAACAGTCTTCCAACAGGTATTGTTAGTAGCAACTGAGTTTCAGATGTGACTACAGGTTGACTTTCCTGCATTTACTGTTTTTTCTGAAATATGTCTTAATTTTCATTTTCTGCAGCAATGAATTTGAATGTTTTTTTTTTATTAACAGCCTTCCAGCCACAACATATTAATTGTAGTTAATAACCTTAAAGTTGTTTCTTGTTTGTTTTTAATATTGAACAAATAGTCTGATCCCCCAAAACATCTTTGTGCTTTACATACTGCTTAACTGGTGTGGCCCTTCTATTAAATGCAACGTGGTTCTCTGCAAAAGGAATTATATGGTAAAAGTATAGCTTTCAATTTTGCTTTCAGATAAAGTTACGTTATTTTATTTTATTTTTTCCTGCTGAAATTGTAAAGATGTGTTCACAAGCTTACGTTCCTGAAATTAGACTTAGCGATTCTGACTCAGATGCAGGTATACCCTAATCATTCTTCTCTGAAAGCAGATAGTCATGGCTCTCTGGTAAGTGCTGTAATGTTGAGTTCTGAAGAATCAGGCTGAGCATGCATTGGCAGAACTTCTCTGTCTCACAGCAGGCAAGTCCAATACAAACTCAAGGTGCTAGTAATTTTGCATTGCAGAGCATCTTTGACTAAAGGTTAATCCATAAAGATTCATCTAGCAGGTCTTGTATTGATGCTAATAAAACCAGGTGTTTACAGCACACTCAACGCTAGACATAAATATCTTTAGCTGTGGTTAATCTGTTTTTTTGTTTTGTTTTGTTTTTTCTTTTCTTTTTGTGATGATAATACAGGCAAGTAGCTTTCTATTGTGGAGTGAGCAGGTGTATTAACTACCCTGAGAATGCAACACAGGAAGGAGGACAGAAAGGAGGGAAAATGTTTTGCTTTTCAAATTTGATCTGAACAATATCATACTATCTCTGAATGCCGTTTTTTCAAGGTTATGGACTAGATTAGGAGGCTAACTTCCTATGTTTATAATGTTTTATAAACCTTGGTGAGTTTATAGAGTTAGTCATGTTAAAAAAAATGCTGTGGTGTTAGAGTTCCAAGGGTATTTATTTTTCAGGTGTTGCACCCAATCTTCCCACCATCCCCTCTGCTTCAGACTTCAACACAGTTCTGTCTAGTGACCAAAACACCCTGGATGGCACACATTCACAGCACAGCACCAGTCAGGATGACATTGCAGGTGTGGAAGAAGGTAACCAGGGATTTCCTGCTGTCCAGCTAGCAGATGCACAGGTAAAGCTGGATTACTGATTATTTACTTGATAAAATTATACAGTAATTAAAATTTTATCCTGATTTTTGTACGTGCTCATCTCATGTGTTCTGTGCAAGGATAAAAGGCTGAAGAAACCTCTGAGATTTCTTTAGCAAATTTTATGAACGGTGATTAGAAAAGTGCTTCATAACTTCAAAGAATGTATGGAGCATTTATGACAATAGCCTAGATCTTCAACAGACTTTTAATGGGGGAGAAACTGCATTAGGCTTCTTCCCAGAGCTAAGTATTCCATGTTAACTTGTTATGTAGTCAATCTTTTCACACAGAAGTTCATAAGGCTTGTCATTTTTTTTTTCCATTCTTTTGCTGTTTTTTGGCACAGCCAATAAAATCTCATTTTTTTTCTGTATTACTGTAAAGATAGGTCAACAAATGATGGTGTAGGGAAATGCGAATATAGAAATAATCTAGACAATGTGAAGTAAATCAGTGTTCTTTGTTCCGTAGGTTGTTTTCAAACCCCTTCTAAGTTACACAGGGATTCAGTCTCAGGATGCAATGCCACTCTGCTACAGGATGTACTTTGGAGAGTACCTCTCATTCTCGGGAACCTTGGACTGCCTCAGAGCAGATATTGTTGATTCAGATACAGCAAAGGACAGAAAAAGCAAGCGAGCTCGAAGGTATTTTGTTAAATATTTGAAAATACATATACTGGCTAAAGAATGAAAATTAGGGCTTTCATTTGTGAAGAAGTCAAGTGCAATTCTAAAGCACTTGGATAGAATAAGAAGCAGGTTTTTTGTTGTTGTTGATTGCCTTTTCCTATTTCTCTTCCTATGTAAAGACTTGGAAATTTCAAGTATTTGAACCTCAGCTACTTCTGAAAATGGGAAACTGGAGAAGGGTAGTAGATAGGACTTAGTGTGGGAGAAATTTGAGACACTCTGAACTCTGAATTGAGGTTTTGTAGTTCACCCTGCAGTGCAGTTGTTATTTTCAGTGTAAATGCCTATCTATTTGTTAATTTGTTCTTTCTTCCTTTTCCCCCCCATCTCCCTTGAGTGTTCTGGGTGATGTTGAAGGATGTAATAGAAAAATTGCATGCCAAACTAAATTTTCAATGAACTGAATAGTTACTATGTTATATGGAAGTACAGAGGTTCATTTCCAATATTTAAAACCACAGTATGAATGCAATACCATGAGAGGAAAGGTTAAATTCATTAAATCAGTTGTACTACTATATGAAAATTATTTGACTCCATGCTAGTTATAGAGAGAAATAAAGTGTAACTTGCACTTTTTTTTCCTAGACAAGGAGCTGTCAACCTTCCTCCTCTTGAATTCAAACCAGCTTTGATGTTGGAAACTTTCAGTATTAGTGCAGTTGTAATGGAGAAATCCATGTGCACACCTCATAACTCCGCCAATGCCCTTTCTTTTCATGACTTGAATAAACGCTATTATAATACTTTTCACTGTAACTTCACGATATCTTGCCAGTCCATAAGCCAGCACGTAGATATGGCACTGGTTCGTCTTATTCATCAGTTCAGTACAATGGTCGATGATATCAAAGCCACACAAACAGACATCAAACTTAGCAGATACACAGCTGGTTCTGCCTCTCCAACGCCTACTTTTAAAACCCGAAAACACAGAGACTTCCGCTCCTCTGATTTTAGCCGAAGCTCTCGAGGAAGTCTTAATGGAGGTAACAGAGTGAACAACGCTAAGAACAAGCGAGCAAACAATGAGAACAATAAAAAAGAGTCTAGAAACAAGAATTCCCTGGGCAGGTCGGAAAGAAGAACTTCTAAAGTGTCCAGGAAAGGCTCAAAAGATGTGGTTGACATGACTATTCATATGGATGACTCTGACTCTATTACTGTGTCAGAACAGAGTGAACCTTCTGCTGAGTGTTGGCAAAATATGTATAAACTATTGAACTTCTATTCACTCATTTCGGATCCAACTGGGATTTTAGAAAAGTCTTCTGAAACTTTTGGGCCAACAGGTAAATCCGTTTTACTATTGTCCATATTGTCTTGGATTTGGGGAGACAGTTTTATTAAAACAGAGTAAATGGGGTTCACATGATTTGCCTAAAAATGTGCAAGACATGCTATTCTTAGTTTCAAACACAAGAGGACATCAGATACGCTAAGACTTTCTTCTGAAATATCCTTAAGTAACTCAGTAGTCTTCTTGTAGGTGTTCGGAGCCCAACTGAACCTACTTGCAGAGTGGTGTTTGAGAATGAACAGGATAATGGCAGAGACGTGCAGAGGAAGCGCAGTCTGGTGACTTCGGAGCCACAGCACGTGACTCTCATAGTCTTTGGGATAGGCATGGTGAATCGAACCCACCTGGAGGCAGATATTGGTGGTCTGACAATGGAATCAGAGCTGAAGAGAATCCACGGCAGTTTCACTTTGAAAGAAAAAATGAAAGGTGTGCTAAGCTAAAGCGTACACTGTAATTAATTTCAGTAGAGACTTTACATTGTGTATATATGTGCATACCTATACCAATGTGTGTGTATTTGTAGTATGCTTTAAAATGACTTAGGAGAAAAATAATTTCAGGTGACAAAGCTTCTTTTATTTTCAAAAGTCTGTTGGTTTTTTTTTGGTCAAAGTTTAAGTGTAATATAGTATAACGTGATCACTAAAACTGTAATCTTTTAATGGCGCCGTTGCTTCTACATTTTTGAAAGTAGTAGGCTTACCTGGAAGTATTAGATGGAATGATGTGCTATTAAGGGCTGTTTTTTCTTGAAGATGTGCTGCATCAAAAGATGACTGAGACATGTGCCACTGCTCACATAGGAGGTGTCAATATCGTCCTGCTGGAGGGAATTACCCCAAATATTCAGTAAGTATCATGCCTGATGATTTAAAATATCTCAATATATACATAAAATATTGTGTGGCATCAGTATCAGTTGCGTGACATTAGGGGCATGTGACTTATTATGGAGAAAGCCATGATCATGTCATTCTGTGTAGAATCCGTGAAGTTACAGTCTGATGGTGACTGTGCAGCTGTTGTGGAACTCGGCTTGAGTTTGACTCCTGAAGCTAATTGTGTGTTCTCGCTGACTGGAGGCTTTTCTATGAAAGGCACATCTTTGAGTGAGCTAAGGATTATGGTATACAGATGGTTTCAACCTAGGGCACCCAATCATGCAAGTTTTAGCTATAGTTCTATGAACAGAAAGACTCCTGTTTCTTTCTATTTGGAATGACAGGTGTTGGTGAACTGATTGCAGTGTAAGTGGGTGACCTTACTGAAAAATCGTGGGGAACAGTTCCTCTCATATAAATAAATGAGTCATACAGTCAGACCTTTCTGCACCAGTTTTATTTAATGTGATATACTCATGGAAACTTTATTACATAGTACTTAATATTTCTATTCTGCTTCTAATTGTTTTTGGAAACTTGTAGTTTCTATTCAATAATACAAGATTTTATATGTAATATTTAACTTACTAATGCTGATTTATCCTATTTGAGATCTTTATTATTCCTCTAATAGAAACCTTTCTGAGCTCCCATGTTGCATGATTCCTTTGTTATTTTTACCATTAATATCCATTCTCTGCTCTTTATGTAAATGATACAATTGAGAAAAGAAAAAAAGAAAATCACATTCTGTGCACGAACATCTTGAATGACTTTCTCAACATCCACATAATCTCTTTTTTTTTGCCGGGTTCATTGACTCAGGAAACTCATGCATTATTTTTCTTTGTTTCTAGCTGAAATTTGTTGAGTTGCAAAACAACAGTTAATGTACAACTCTTTGTAACATAGAATACCCTCATGCAGTTTGAATGTTAGCTGAGTAACCCTCAGTATGTGATCTGGTTTTAGAATATCAATCATTTTGTGGAAAAGGAGTTTCTCTATTTGTTTTTTTTTTTTTTTTTTTTGTTTTTGTTTTTTTTTTGTTGTTTGTTTGTTTTTGTTTTCGTATTCCTGCTTAGTTTGGAAAGTACTATAAAGAACTTAAAATGTATAGAAATGTACTGATATTCACAGCTAAATTCCACCTGATAAACATATTTCAGAACAGACGATCTGATCTGACAGCCATGCAACGTTTCTGAAGATGGCTGAGGTTCTTTGTGTCTTTTTCTATGCCATTATCTTACCGAACTTATAGAAATGGTGGAAAAAGGGGGAAAACATTGACTGAATCTTTGGATGAACAAGAAGAAACTAACAAATCCCAAACCTTAAAGTTATTTACTTTGAAAGTAAATGTCATATTGTGGGTTACAAATAATTAACTGACTAATTTTGCATGAATGTTTATTCTTTATTTGCTTTGTTTTTGTTTTTCTTGCTTTCTCTTCAACCTTCATCTATAGACTGGAGGATTTTCCTACATCTCCTACAAGCACAGCCAAACAAGAGTTTCTGTATGTCATATTATTATGTTTAATAGTCTTGCAACTAACTGTGTTATATAGCTAACAGCTGCATTCGTTGTGTGTGATTGTGTAGGCAGATGTTGCTTGAATACGTTTCAGTTTAACATCTAATAATGGCTAGGTAAGATTTTAATGTGGCCTGCAAGTATGTGTCCAAAAAAACCCAAATTTTAAGTTTTCTTTCAACAGTCTAGATTTAGGGGCAGTTATCACATTGTCCTGTAATGCTGGAGTGGTTTCACTGATTTGAGTTCTTTAGATGTGCTTCTGTGCTTATTTTAATGATTGAAAATAATGCTGATAAATGCAGGGGACAGAAAAGATAGATCGTTTTTAACATGGTAAGAAGCTGCTGTGCTTGCTGTGGTGGTACCTGTTGTGATCTGAGTACGATAAGGACCATTTCTTTTTTTGTCTTTATTTACTTCAGTGCTGGGTTACTAGCTAAGCTGACTAGGCTGTGCTAACAGAGTGTTTGCATTAAAACTCTGCTTGTGCATCTGCTACAAATGAAGGTGAACCCTTCCAGGTCTCTTAGTTCCTTGTGTCTGAAAGTAGCTTCTCATTTGGTGGCCTTATAGCCAGTAGTGGGACAAAGCATTCGTTCAAGTCTCATTTGGGAGAACTGTTATTTTTGGAACTGACATAAGAACATAGAGTTGCTTCTGAATGAGTTACTTGGATGTAACTTAAATGTTATTAATTGTTTTAACAGCATTCAACCAGACCTGTTATAGATGTTTGCTAACATAGTGTAAAAATACAGATGTGTAGTGTGCAGTGATCGTTCAGAATAAGTGTATAGCCACCCAGTTGTTCTGAATTCCACTTTGCCATAGAAGTAGACTGTAAGTAGACAGACAAGTGACAGTGAAATTCATCAGCTACATGAAGTATGCAAATACCTAAGCAGAGATTCGTTGTTAATCTTGCTCGGTACCTGGGAGGTCTGCACTGAGGGTTTTATTTCCAGTCTGGTTCTTCCATGAGAGCTCTATTTGTGTATTGCTTCAAGTCGTATGAATTAGCGTGTGCTCAGATTTCATAATAAACTCAAAACAGACTTTGGCTCCAACTGGTTTTGCTTTTTTTAAGCAAGTCTAGATTGAGATTATAATGTCTATATGGTACGCACCAGGAAGAGATCTTGCAGTTCCCCTTGAGTCCTTGTACATCAAGCCCTGACTCCCTGAGCAGTTAATATAGCAGTATTTTAGCATTATTGAAGGAAGAAAAATATATTCTTGATTTGGCCTCACGGTAGTTCAATCAGAAAGCTTAGCAGGTGGAGCTGAGCAGAAAACATGGAAACATCATTGGAGAATCATAGAATGGCTTAGGTTGGAAAGGATCTTAAAGACCATTTAGCTCTGTTCTCTGTGCCATGTGGAAAATCTGCCCTTTTCTTATGTAGTGTGTGTTTGTATAAATGTTTTTTTCCTGAACATACTTGCAAATTCAGATTGGTTTCCTTCTTCATACTGAGCTCCCACTCTATAAAACTTTGGTCTGTAAGTGATTTAGGTCTCTTATAGCTCTTCTGTAACTGTGAAAATCTGAAACTTTTTCTGGAATCCACTGTAGATAGACCCATGATTGTGTAATTGTGCTCTGGACTTCTTTGTTATAGGAAGAGGGATGATGGGTTTTTTTTGTTTCCACACCTGGGATGCTTTAGGCCTACCAGTGTTCAGCATAATGTGTTAGAACCTCACAGAATAAATGTTACTGAGGGAGTAATTAGTTTTTGCACGTTTTAGCTGATGTACTGTGATTTCCAAACTCTTTGTCTTTAATTTTGAGGCTGTAATATTCTTTGCTGGCTACATAATAAATTCTCCCTGGGTAACCCACCAGTAATTAACCTGAAATTAGGAACATAAATGTGTTATCCCTTGCATCCCTTTTAATAGGAGCTTAGTGATTTCTGATATGCCAAAATTTCATTCTACAGTCTACAACTGTCATCTTTGTGCATTTCTATTTTTATCTTATATAACCATTGTGAACGATATCCTCATTAACTTTAATATTAAAGTTTTGGCTCATACTAATCCAAATTACTAAGCCTATTGAAGACTGTATTAATTGATTACCCCAATTATTGCTTTCTGTGTATTCATTGCTTACTGACTATTCCTTCCATGGACCTTTTTGGATGCTGAAATCAGTTTTCACTAAGTCATCTTATGAAAAGGATGATTCAAGTACATTCCTGAGAAGGAATTGAAATGGAAGGCTCTTGTTTATGTGTGTGAAAATTTGTCTCTGGATGTGCAGCCTGGTGTGTGTAAATTCAGAAGATCTTAGATTGTGCAAGAATAACAGTTTAACAGGTATTGGTATTTTTGCAGTGCATGCCTTGTGGATTTCTTAAATGTACCATAGTTGTCTGTGGCATGTAGTGCATCTTTGTGTGTAAACGAGCGAAAAATTAATGTATATGTAGTTTATAAACAAACACTTATCTGAATACTAGGAAATTAACCCTTAAATTCCATTTTAACATAAAGCTTTAACTATTTTGAAAGACTTGCAAATAAATCCTGTTTCCCTTTCTGTTAGAACTGTAGTGAAATGCAGTATTGCCAAATCCCAGGCCTTGTATAGTGCCCAGAGAGGGCTGAAAACAAACAATGCTGCCGTGGTCAAAGTTGGAGCCATCAGCATCAACATTCCACAGCACCCTGCCACACTGCACAGCATGATGGTGCGCAGTTCTCACCAGCTCTCCAAGCAGATTTCAGATCTCATCAGGCAGCCATCTACTGCGTAAGTGTTTGTCTGGCACATCAGCATGCCACTGACTGAGTGCCGTCCGTTTATGGCATGGTGCTACTTTAAGCATATGAGAGTGTATTGTGTTAGAATGACAAGAGGTATTTTCTGATCTTCGTTGTGTATATAGCTCTCAGCCCACAAAAGAGGATGTTGCGACTCCTTTGCCTTCTGAGAAGACTCCAACAAGTATTAATCAAACACCTGTTGAAACAAATGAATTTCCACAGCTGCCAGAAGGCTTAGAAAAGAAGCCTATAGTTCTTAAATTCAGTGCCATGATAGATGGTATAGCTATTGGAGCAGCACTCTTGCCCTCTCTAAAGGCAGAATATAAGATGGGAAGAATGCGGAGTCATGGAATGACAGGTAAGAATTCTCTGAAACTTTAAACATTACGGCTTTTAGTTTGGTTTTGACAGAAGAAACCAAGAGGATGGGGTATTTCTGTAGAGTCACGGTGAGAGGTTTGACTGTTGCTCTTGCATTTTTTTTTAATCTGAACTTCAATCAGATAGGGCCATAGAGAGGATTTATGCTTTTAATAGATGATTGTCAAATACAGAATACAAAAATAGACTAAGAAATATATACATTGATAGGTACAGCTTTCTCCCACTATTAAAATCAGTTTATTCTTGATTTATTAAATTTTGATTGCTAAGGCTACTCAGGAATACTCTTTTAAGACCTCAGTGCCGATGAGCTAGTTTGACCCTCTGCTTCATCAAATAATAAAGGCATCTTCATTTTGTGTAAAAAATAATTCCAGTTCACGTGGGTGGGTACATATAGCTCTATGGACATACACCTTTCAACAACATTTTAAGATTTTTTTAAATTCTAAAAGTGTTCTTGAATTGAAGCATAAGCGTGGTTCTTTTTCCATTTTCCTTCAACAGGTGCCCAGACAAGATTTAACTTTGAGCTTCCAAGTCATAGATTGCGCTTCACTTCAAAAGTCTCTGCCACTGATATGTCAACCATTCCTCCTTCTGCAAGTCTCAACCTTCCTCCTGTCACTATGTCAGGCAAATATATCATGGAAGAACATGATACTTACTCAGACCAAATATGGAGCATAGATGAACTGCCTGCTAAACAAGGCTATTACCTACAGGGGAACTACTTACGTTGCGTGGCTGAAGTAGGTGCTGAAAACAATAGACACCTTTGATAACTGTTCTTTTGTATATGTTTGTGAATCTTCATCTTAGCTTAAATATCTGCTTCCTCCGGAACTCTCAAATTTATGAGTTGATCCAAATGTAACATCTGTAATTGCATGAAATAGAAACTGAACGTTCTCAGTGTTTGGTTTGATGAGCAGCCAACATATTAAGCAGTCAAAGACACTTAGTTTTGGAATATTTTGAATATGTTATTTTGTGTAAACAAATAAGGAAGATGTACTCAGAAACTTTCCTTTTGTTTTTCTTTTTTGGAATGAATATTTCTCATCAGTCAAGTTAAGTAAAAGCATATTACGCTGATTATTCAAGTGTCATTTTAAACCGATAGCTTATCCTTCTGTATCATACTTTTTATGCATATTTTTTAAATCTAAAAATACATATTTGAATGATCAGGTAACTGCACAGCTGTAAGGAGCAGCTAAATGCAACTTCAGCAAATCATTTAAAGTTTTATTTGTGCAGTGTTCTACTCACAGGTTCTATTTGCATAGCAGTTTCCACACTGTTGTTGTTTTTTATGTCAAGAATGATATGATTGGTCTTGAAAATATATATGCCTTAGGGTTAAAAATGTATTGTTTTAAAAGCATGGGTATGACAACTGTTCTAAAGTTGTGGGTTTTTTTTTATTTCTGTAGGTTGGTTCCTTTGAACATAATCTCACAACTGATCTCTTGAATCATTTAGTGTTTGTGCAAAAAGTGTTCATGAAAGAAGTAAATGAAGTCATACAGAAAGTTTCAGGTAAGCAGAAGCACTTAAAATTAACATTTATTCACCTTTGTTTGATGGCAGCATTATGTAGTTCTCTGAATTTAATTCAAACACCATCATTTTGTGTCTAACACTGCATAGAAGGAAGCAACACAGTTTGAGTTTCAGGTAAGAACTGAGACTCTGGAAATTCTTGTAGCTGTTCCAGACAGGACGTTTTACAGGAAAGCATGATAGTTTTGACACATTAATTCAAAGCTGAAAACTCATTTGGTGCTCTCTTATTTCAGTGTGCAATGGAAATGTTTGTGTTTATCTGTTTAGGCACAGTCAGAGTTACAAAGCCTTATTTTCTAACATAACCTAATGGACAAAAGGTTTTTTAATTTGTTGGCTGAATCAGAATTTGCATAGCATTCAATAATAATTCCAATCGCTTCTTGCTCTTCCTGTTAGAAACTACTTTTTACTTACATGGGACTACTCTGGAGGGAAAAGAATGGACTGGAAGTTTTGTTTTACAGATTAGTTTTCCTTTGGTAGTTAAAAAAATACACAGTATTTTATAATGAGGAGGTTAACAGAAAAGAAAAGATGTAAAAAACTGTAGAAATGTTTTGGTGTTCTTTAGGTTAAAATAAGAGTTGGTAGATGGGATAAACAAATGAGTATTAAGAAAGAAAAGCAATAACTAATATGTAAAATATATAGACTGTTCATTAATCCATAATAAAGAAAAATGCACAAAATAACTGAGAAATAAAGAAAATATGATATTTTTTAGTTGAGGTTTTAAAGGCAGAAGGATGAAGGAGAAAGGATGTTACTGAATAACAAACATGAATACATTTCAAGTAGTTGGATTTTAATACATTTCTGATTATCTTAAAAGGCTATTATAGAGATAAAGTGACTACTTGGTGGGAGAATTCATTAATATTTGGAAACACTGGAAAGGTAATTTAGCAAGTGGTGTGTAAGTGAAAGGAGTGTTTGTCTTTACACAGTCAAACACACACACATAAACGTACATAATACAGCTCTCATAATACAGCAGGTCCAGATACACTCAAAAAATGAACTGAAGGAAACCGAACATGTCAGAATTGCTGAGTGGTAGGAAGAAACAAGTTTTATACCACCTTCTGTTTGTTCCAGGCAAAGTACATCAGCATAGAGTAGTAAGAGGACACATGGGAAAGAACAAAACTTTAACAGCTATCATTATTCTTTTTTCTTTTCTTTTGAAAGAGCATAAAGCAGCAAAATAACAAAGATGTATTTTATATATATTATATCTTTTAAAGCATTTCATAGTTTGATATATTCAGTCTCTTCTCTGTTTTTATGTGAGAGATGTATTACCATTTGCTAGTTCTTTGCTTTTTCAGACCCTAAATTAGTACTGGGAGTAGTAGCCTGATGTTCTTTTGGGTGTGACTGCTGCCTTCTGTACTGTGCTAATTCAACAGGAGTGTGGTCAGGTGCCAGCAATCCAGACCTGGGTGCTGAATGTGGAGCCATGGGGAAAAAGACAACTTTGTCTTTTTGTCAATTACAACAAAGTAATTGGCATAGCTTGAGCTTCCCAATTAGCCTAATGGACAGTAGTGGATTTCCTAAATGTGGTTTCTGTTTCACTAAAATACCAATAGCTAGTTTTTCATGCAGGGAAAATATGCAAAGTACAAACAATGTAAGGTGGATTTTCACAGATCACAATCTAATTAATGAACAGAGCACTGTATAAACAGCTTCTAGTATCTATGTGGATAATATAAGGCAAAATAATAATTCCTCATTTCTTAGAGCCCTCAGGTTCCTATTGTAGCTTTGCATGGTCATAGTTAAGAATATCTAAGGGTGATAAAAAAGCAGAATCATAGAATGGTTTGGGTTGGAAAGGACCTTTAAGATCATCTAGTTCCAGCCCCCCTGCTATAGGCAGGGACATCTCCCCCTGGACCAGTCACTCAAAGCCCCATCCAGCCTGGCCATGAATGCTTCCAGGGAGGAAGCATTCACAACTTCACTGCAGAGAGGAAATGCAATCAGATAAATATAGGATGATGAAAACTTACTGTATATAACATTTTATAAGTCCACAATGTAACTACCAGTTTTTACCACCAAATAACTAATTAGAAGAGTTGGTGTTTTTCGTGAGGATTAATGACTTTAGCCTTTCCCAGTAACAACCTGTTCCTGTAAACTAGGACGGAATACAGATCAGATCTCAAGGGGTAGCTAAGACAGGATTGCTGCTTAAACTTAGGGATGTTTAACTTGGCATGAAATGTGCCAGGATGAGGAATTAAGTGCTAAATTAAATTGCTACAAGGTACCTTCTTCTCCATTATTGAAGGATATTGATACAATTTAAGTGCCTCTTTCCATGCATGGTATTTGGTTGTCATTTACTTTGTACTATCAAATAATTAGAAAATATGTATTTTTTTCCTGCACTTATATATTTTGAAAATGAGATTTTCAAGTTGCCTAACAGGCTTCGGGTCCTCCTGCAGAAAGTCTGATGAGGGAGGATCATGCCTCCTTGTCTCCATTTCTAGCAGGGGACTATTAGCTACATTTAACAAGCTGAACCTGCACCTGTGTATGTCATGTCTTCAGCCTATATCTGTTTTTATAAAACTTTAGCAAGTGACTGATTGAAATGAGGCTTAATTCAGTGTTACTTTCTTAATACTTGTTTGTTTTACAGTGTTTTCTGTGCTAAAACTCTGTGTATATTTATTTTGCATAGGAGGTGAGCAGCCAATACCTCTTTGGAATGAACATGATGGCACAAGTGATGGAGAAAAACCAAAAATTCTTCTTTACTCATTAAGCCTACAGTTTAAGGTAATCTTATAATGATAAAACAATGGTTTGAGATGCTATTAATGGTGGAATCGTTTTGTTTATCCCTGAAATCTAACCGAGTCAAGAATACTCTGCATGAAGATAGAATCTCGAGTTTGGTTCCAGTAATCTTGTAGCTTATTGTGTAAAGGAATTTTTGTTTTATTGCCCCCACTTCTCTTCCTTGGAGCCACACTTTAATTTCCTCCTGTATTTCCTTATTCATTAGGGAATTCAGGTGACGGCTACAACACCCTCGATGCGAGCTGTGAGATTTGAAACTGGATTGATAGAACTTGAACTCTCAAACAGACTTCAAACCAAAGCAATGCCTGGAAGTAGCAGCTACCTCAAACTGTTTGGGAAATGCCAGGTGGATTTAAATCTGGCACTAGGACAGATTGTTAAACATCAGGTTGGTGCTCACCATCTTTCCATGTGCTGTTCAGACTTAGTTGAGCACGACTTAGAAACACAGAACTGAGCCAACTGATGGTTTCATTTTCTTTGTTCTGATCAACAATGGAGTAAAATTGATCAATGATGGAATCATCAATTTTATGATACAGAAATATTTTGTGATGCCTAGAAACAAATATAAGTTTTAGAATCAAGATGGGTATCACAATAAATAATCTGAATAGTTATTTTAGTTAACATTTAATGATAGTATTTTATGATAAATAAGAAAAATAACACTTGTGATTAGGAACTAACGGGAGGAAATTGATTATCCTCAAAGGAGATTTGGATCAAAGAAGAAAAGGGTAAAGAAGAGATTTTTACTTCTTGTTGCAATTCTACGTTTTGTCAAATAGACTAACTTATTTTTCCTCCTCCCTGCTATGAACTTTTCCTCCTCTCCATTTCTGAACATTCTAAGGTTTATGAAGAAGCTGGCTCAGACTTTCATCAAGTCGCCTATTTTAAGACAAGAATTGGATTAAGAAATGCTCTCCGCGAAGAAATCAGTGGTTCATCAGATAGAGAGGCTGTCCTTATTACTTTGAACAGACCAATTGTTTTTGCTCAGCCTGTGGCCTTTGATAGAGGTATGGAAGAGTCAATTGCTGTCAAATTTCTTTTCATACAAAGCAAGCTATTTTATTTTTCATTTGGTGGGTTATGTTGCAAACAGGTTCGCTTGTTTGAGATTCAGTTTATTTCATGCCAAACCAAAATGCTTAATGAAATATACTGTCTGAGATATTTATAGGAGATCTGCTGCTTGCCAACAGATAAAAAATTCTTCATGCCTGGTTTGGAGGAATATGCCTTTGTAAGTCTTTCTGAATTTGAGAACAGCATTGTTTTCTGTATGTTAGTGCGTGAACCAACTTTGCTGGTCTTGTCCTTTGCAGCATGAGCCTCTTAAGTACATCCTGAGTATGCATATTTGTGTATATGCACTCATGTCCATTGTTAAGCATTCAGAGCATAAAAATAATGGAGTACAAATGAAAACCAAAAACCAAAAAATGACCCAGCATTTTTTTAGTGAGTGTGTTGTTTGGTTTTTTTTTCGGTATGAGTTCGTTTCAACCAAGCATTCTGGTTTCTTCCTAAAGCTGTGCTATTTTGGCTGAATTACAAGGCTGCGTATGACAACTGGAATGAGCAGAGAATGGCTTTGCATAAAGATATTCATATGGCCACAAAAGAAGTAGTAGACATGCTGCCTGGAATCCAGCAAACCTCTGCGCAGGCTTTTGGGACTCTGTTTCTTCAGCTGACTGTAAATGACCTAGGAATTTGCCTGCCCATCACAAACACACCTCAGGTAATCAACGAATATGAAACAATGTGGCTGTTGAGTCTGTTGAAATACCCACTTTTATGTGGTATATGTCTTTTATATACATAAATGTACTTTTTTGTTACACCAACAAAAAAGCTGTAGGATGCTGATAATTGCAGTAGTGATAGCATTCATGATGGAAATGGCGTTCTCACTTACAACAAGACAAAGTTATGCATGCTCCAGTTGGTGCCTCTGTTTAGGGGAAGTGTACTGGATTCTTGTCTATGCCATATGCCTCCACAGCACTTTGAAAAGTCCATGGAAATGTTCACTTGGCTCCTATTTCCCTGAAAGCTGCATCAGAAATTTCAACTAATCTTTTACAAATAATTGAAAATAGAAAACTTTTTAAAATCCTCAGATGAACTCTTTGTTGTTTAATCAAAACAAGGAATGTCGGTATGAATTACTACTTGGTACGTGTTTTTCAAGCAGTTACTTTCATTTAAGAATTCAGACTAGATTCTAGAAAGAGATGTAGTCACTGTAGACATTTCCTCAGTTCTGACACACAAATTTGAATACTAATTCTTTCTTCAGATAAATAGGAAGGTAGCTAAATTAGTGGTCCTCGCTTTCTTGGAAGTGTGAAGCTTTATTCTCAGTTAAGGAACAATTCTTTGTAATCTATATTCCTTTTGTTCCTCCTGCCTTAGAAATAACTGCAGTTGTGTCTGTCCCTTCATATGTAAAAGTATGATCAAGCACCTTGTAACTACAAAATGGAAAACATGACATTGCCAATTGACAGAAGTTTAAAAAAATAAAATACACATAACAGCGGGACACTGTAAGGATAGATAGTGCAATATAGCTTCCACAGAAAACCTTGAGTTCAGAGACTGTTCCAGTGCTGAATGGGGAATGTTCTTACAGAGAAATAATTCCAGAACAGAAATGAATCATTTTAATGACGTAGAAAGGAATAGTCATAATACACTGAAATATACAGGAGTAATGAGGCAATAAGCAAGAACTTATAATAGCATAATATTATGATACTTAATCTTGTATCTGGCAGCTCCAGACAAAGCAGATGGAATTTTATGCTTTTCTGTTCAAAAAAATGATAGTAAATTGTTTTTAAAAAAATCTGGTTAACGAAGCTGTATATAAAACAGTATGTTTGCAATAAATACGGTGTATAAAAAGATGTATAGCTTTAGAAAAGGGAGTGCGTGGGCTTTTTTTATATTTTTTTTGTCCAGTGAACGAAATGCTAGACTATCATATACAGAGAGCTGAACAGTAATCAGACAATCTGTGTATTCAGTGCTTTGCATCATTGTAGATAACAAAATAAGCACCAAAAAATCCTGCAAGTCTTAAAGCTGCTTCTTATCATTAGTTAATCATCTTACAACCTTTTCTTTTTTACAAACTAAAGCCCTGAATTTCTGCTTTGTGCTTAGGAGGTCAAATGGTTCATAGCACTTGACTATCTAGTCCATGATCAAATGTGGATTTTCTTTCCTTTTCCAGATGAACTCAATTTCCATTGCCCTAATACCATTACAACATGTTTGCTAGAAAACAGCAATTCCAGACATTATATGGACAGATGTGATACTTTTGAAATGTGCAGAGAAGGGGAAATGCAAAAAGCTATGAGAAAGGGAAATCTGTTTTCTGATAGGGGAAGATAAACATTAAGTGTGTAGCCAATATTCAACTTTGCAATTTTGAGTAAATTCTCTCTGATGTTATTTTCCAGTCTAACCATACTGCTGATCTTGACACTGGCTCTGCTTTAGTCCTGACCATTGAGAGTACATTAATCACTGCCTGCTCCTCAGAGTCTTTAGTTAGCAAAGGTCACTTTAAAAACTTCTGTATCCGCTTTGCTGATGGCTTTGAGACAAGTTGGGATGACTGGAAACCAGAAATAAGAGGAGATCTAGTCATGAATGCATGTAAGTAAGATTTCATACTGCACAGTAGAATTGCAGCTATAAATCTCCTTTTACCCTTCATTGCTTCTTTTTGAACTGCTGAGCTTTCCCCACAAAGAAAAAGAAAAACCTTTGACTTTTTGAAAGCAAAATAATGTGAATCTAAAAGGTTGTATTACTGTTAAGGCACGTTGCTTTCCTTTATTAAGGAACTCTGTCTTAATATAAGCATTAATATTAAGTTTTGTCTGATAAATGTTGGAAGAATTAGTTGTATTGCTTTTGTATGATGTCCCAGTAAGTTTTTAGTGTTTTAATACAGATGACTTTTACTTATATCAGATTGAAGGTTCTGGAATTCATATGAAATTTCAAGTTGATATGAACTTGGATGTTACTGTGTAAAATCACTTTACCAAATATGAATAAAGTAATTCAATGGGAATTAAAACTAAAAATCCTGTCCACTATGCTTAAACTTGGATTATGGAGGAGACTTGAGGGGGAATTTGGAAGGGCTCGTCTAAAGCAACTTTCAAACTGTTTGCCTAACCTATGTCTGTGCTTAATATGTAGGTGTTGTGCCAGATGGTACATATGAAGTATGTTCTAGGACAACAGGACAAGCTGCAGCAGGTAATATACTATTTTAATAATTAGATTCAGGTATGAATAAGGGATTGATAAAATGGGAAAATTAAATCCTTTGATAACTATGTTCTAATTTAATTGGTGTGGGTTGTTTTTTTTTTTTCTGCGTATAAGTTTGTTCCTTGATTGGAGAACAGGTCATTGTAACAGCAGTGTTGTCTTAGTGCTTTCTGAGACAGCTCTTGTTATTCCCATGCTTTCTACTCGCAGCCACACCTGCTGAGTTCTGATGTGCTACGAAAATAAATGACATTGCCTGTCCTAGTTAATATACCTGCAGATTTATCTTGGGTGGAATTCTGAGTGGAGAGAAATAGGGTGCATTCATCTAGAAGGAAAAAATACGTTTTGTAGTTATGCTTTTAACAGGTTCTAGATTTTGGTGGTACAAGGTGGCACTCATAAGAAAAATCCTGGGAAGGCATGGTATTCAGCTGACATAGAGTATTAGTATAGTATTCAGAATCATAGAATCACACAGCCTGTGCTCCAGACCCCTCACCAGCTTTGTTGCCTTTCTTTGAACATGTTCCAGGGCCTCGATGTCTTTCTTGCAGTGAGGGGCCCAAAACTGGACACAGTACTTGAGGTTAGGCTTCACCAAAGCTGAGTACAGGGGGACAATCACCTCTCTGCTCCTGCTGGCAACGCTGTTTCTGATGCAAGCCAGGATGCCATTGGCCTTCTTGGCCACCTGGGCACACTGTCGGCTCACGTTCAGCCGAGCATCAATCAATACCCCTAGGTCCATTTCCTCTACATGCTATACCTATATCATCCTCCAGCCTCACTGTTCAAGAACTTGACACTTTTAAAAGAAAAAAAAAAAAGAAGGGGAGTAGATTAAAAAAAATCAGCGTTCTTTTCATGCAGATGAACATCCTTTAGACTTCCTGCTATTAGAAACCCTGTTTTCATCATCCTCTTTGCTGAAGGGTATTAATCTTTATTAGATTTGTCTGTGTATGTTTTTTTGTTTTTTTTTTGAAGAAATATTAACTTAGTGGCTACGAAGTTGTAGCAACAAGCTGTGGGATATGTTTTCCTCAGAGTTGTCCCCAAGGGGGGCAGTAAAGACATTTCTTCATAACTAATCCATGCTGTCTTATCTAACTAGTTAAACATACTTTTTTTTCTTTTAATAAATTCAGAAAGTAGCAGTGCTGGAACCTGGACACTGAATGTATTATGGAAGATGTGTGGAATTGATGTTCATATGGATCCAAACATTGGGAAAAGACTGAATGCTCTAGGCAACACCCTCACTACACTGACAGGAGAAGAAGATATTGATGATATCGCTGACCTCAACTCTGTAAACATAGCAGACTTGTCAGATGAGGATGAAGTTGACACTATGTCTCCTACTATACATGCAGTAAGTGAATCAACCAAAATGCACAGTATTGATTGCAACGAGCTTGACAAAGTATTCAGTCAAAAGGAAAGGTCTTTGTCTTGAGGTTTTTTAGTTCAAATTGCTACTTTCATAGCTTGTATGATTTGTGTTTCAAGGAAACAAAGAACTGATAGTTTTCTAATGCCGTATTTCAAACACAAGAAGTCACAGATCTTATTTCCACTGGTGTTATCTGGAATTTGAATTTGGAAACATGGAAATACAGTAACTAACTTCAGATGCCTGAACTGGAAAAGCTGTAGCAATATTTATGTTTTCTTAGATTTTCTTATAAATGTGTATATTACTAACATAAACAAATGAAAGAAACTTTTTTTGGTACACCTACCTAATATGCTACTAACTTGTTTGTCAGTTTCATGTAAAACTATTTTAATAGGTGCACTTTAATGGCTACCTTGGATGTCTCTTGCCTGCCACTGGTGAAGATTTCATCTCAGAACACTAATGTTCCTGTTTGTTGTTTAGAAATCAGGTGGAGGTTCATTTTGTGGAGATGCACGCAAGCTAACATTTGGGCAGCGGATTGTAAATCACCTGCTGGGTTTGAGTCCCACAAACCAACGATACTCTGTTCCTGTAGAATATCTGTTGGGGTCAGCGAAGTGTGATTATCTTCAGTCTAGCAGATCACATATGAAAGCAGGCAGATCCTGCTCATGGGGACATGTATGTAGTAGCTGAATTGTGTCTAACTGAATGATGGGGTTTGGATCATTGGAAGAATTCCAATCGGCTGCCTTTTGAGTTGAAAGTGATTCCTTTGCATGCTCTAGTCCAAATTCTGAGGTGTGAAATTCACTTTTTTGTTAAATCATACTCTTGTCTAGTTTTTGATGAGGGCATTGATATATCTTTATTTTAAATAGGAAATTGTTGATCACCGGCGGCAGGGAGCTTCTAGTATTCAAACTGGAGAACAGAGAGGAAGAAAATTTGTGAAGCGTTTAGTTGATATCAGAGAACTCAATGAACAAGCTAAAGTTATTGATGACTTAAAGTAAGTTGGATTTTGTTGGACTTTTGTGTTTGTTTTTTCACTTAAGGCAGACTAAGACTTATTTATAGATCAGTCATGGAGAGGAATATAGAGCTTGGTAATTACGTGTTAAATAGCAGAGTGGAGACACTTGGAATAATATTACTGTCAACGTTAACAAGCCAACTGAATCTGAACTTTGGATTTTAGGTTAAATATTTATTTAATATGGGTTTCAGAATCAAAAAATGCTTTGGGTCTATTCTCACAGTATGAAGAGCAAACTGTGAGTCTTTCAAAATAGCAGGTACTTTATGGAGCTGTCTTAAGTTATTTAGTGATCTGATTTTCGGCAGAAGATAATCTTCTGTGGAAGACTGTCATTGATTTTGGCCGAACTTTGGACTATTAAAACAGAAGGATTTTTCTTCATTACGTGGAGGATTCTCAGATTTTCCCGTTATGTTTGTTCTTGAATAAACAACTGTCATGTGATTGAAAGTGTATAGGAAGTTCTTAAACGTAGTGTTACTACTTTGAAAGAAGATTTGCATAGCTGCGCTTGTTCTCCATATTAGTTAGCCCTGTGTTAGTACTGCTGTTTGGTGTATTCTTGCATACTAGTTTGTTCTGCATTCTCTATCTGCTTTGCTAATTGATTTGGACACTATAACCTTAAAATCAAAGAGTTATCTTCAAGGAAAAAGCGCCCAAATGGAAGTTTTAATATGAAATAAGGATATATCTTCTGAAGCAATATTTGGTGCTGATAAAACTCCTGGGGAATATCATTAAAAGCAGAACATCACTGCAACACTGATTCTGAGACAGTGAGAACAGTGCTGCCTGTTTCTAAGATAACTCAACTGTAATTTATCTCCAGAAAACTGGGTGCAAGTGAAGGAACAATAAATCAAGAAATTCAGCGCTATCAGCAGCTGGAGTCAGTGGCTGTGAATGACATACGCCGAGACGTTCGAAAAAAGCTGCGTCGGTCCAGTATGAGGGTGAGCAGTATGAAGTTACTTTAAAACATGGTTGCACTTGCATGGGGTATCTCTTTTCTGGTTGTTAGTTAAAAAAACAACACTTTATTTTTTTAAGAAAAGGAAGGTGCAGAATAAGAAAGATTAAGAATATCAAGTTGCTTAGGTACCCTTTTAGTTATAATAACAGTGATAGAAAAACTGAAATTTCATAGATACTATTATGTAGATGTATGTATTTGCACATTCACAAGATCAGAAATACATGTCCGAAAACGTGTGTATGAAGATGTGGTTTGCTCTTTATGGAGGGTTTAAAATGATTCTTAACTGGACTGATGGATGAAGGTGCCAGCATGTTAACTGCCAGGGCAAGCAATAGATACCTGTTGTATTCCATTTGGCATGTGTATTTTCTATAAGTTTGTTCTCTGTATAAATAAATGGTGTGTTTCCGAAATTAACTGAAGTAAAAAGTAAAAATGAAAACAAGCTACTAAGGAGAGAGAACAGAAAAAACTGGACATAGACGCACACACACAGGAAAAAAAAAACCCAAGTCTTGCAGCTAATCCATAAATATATGGCTGTTATCCCAGAACCTGGTAATAAAACTGGCAAAACATTATTTTCAGTGTGCACTAGTGCATGAGCTTCAAAGTGTGATGCTTCATTCATGAGAGTAATTTGCTTGCAGCTCTGTCTTCTAGCTCATTTTCCTCTGTAGTGATAGTGGAGTGTAGGAAGGATGCGTGTCAGAGTGATTGGATTATTAGCTTTTGGCAAAAGGGCACTACAAATTCCAGCAAGTGTGAATGTTTATCCGGGAGTAAAGATGAAGGTGATGGCAAATGCTGATAAAGAGATGCATTTTCATTCCTGTTGTATGTAAATATATTTCGTTTTACTGCCATACCTGTGTGAAGAAAGACTTTTGCTTTCCTGAGTTTCTTTCTCTCTAGCCTCAGTGCTGTATTTAAATATTCTTTTTGCTTTAGGCTGCTTCCTTGAAAGACAAATGGGGTCTCAGCTACAAACCTAGCTACAGCCGATCAAAGAGTATTTCAGCATCAGGAAGACCACCTCTGAAGAGAATGGACAGAACAAGGTAAATGGTGATGGTAACAACAGCATATGTAAAGAAGGAAACATTGGACTTGGGCTGTTAGGCTGCTGCTTCTTAGACATCTAAGTAATGCCTCCTATTTATTTCCATGGAAACAGCTACAAAAAGCACAATAACACTGTTTAATAGAACAAATAATCAGCTTCAAAGCATTACTTTTCAACACAGTCACTACCATTAACCAAGCATTAGAGCCTGCTTGCTCCACTCTTTAAAAAAAAAAAGTGCCAGTGGAGGTGACCCACTCTATGCTGTGATGGCATCAGATGTTGCTCATGCAGTCCATCTTTCATTGGCCCAAACAGATGGAAGTCAGAAAGTACGAATCCAGACTGTACAGTGGATGTGGTAGGACAGTCCAGCCAAGACTGACAGAGTGCTCCACCGTCTTCAAAATTGTATGGGACTTGGCATTCATGCATTTCGAGAGAAAGGTTGTCTTCTTCTCTGCCCTGACTCTGGGAGTTTGAACCTTAAGTTTAATTAATGTTTCAGTGTAGCAGGTGGAGTTGATGGTTTGTTTGGATTCCAGGAAATCCAGAAGGATCACCTCTTTTCTATTCCAAAAGTCAGTGCACACCACTTTACCCATTGAGGGATGCATCTGAACGTTTTCTTCAGTTAGGAAATCACACGTTGCCACTCAACGGACTGCTGTTTTGACTCTGACTCATAGTGCTGACACCATGTAAGACATCATCTGTAAAGATGTGATCAAGGAAACTGTCACCTTCAGGCTTGTATTGGTTCAGTAGGCCCTGACAAATTTATATATAGCAAGCATCAGTGAATGTCGGTGGGGTACGAATTCATTGACACACTTGCTTCACACATGCTTTTGTGATTGTTTTGAAAGATGGACATATCTATTCCAAAAAGTAATTTTTTGTCTTTGATCAAACTTGTGTTTTTGGCAGACCTAGTGGCATATCAAGTGAGAAAATATTATCTTACACAGGCACAAAAACTCCAGGGTTTTCATAGAATCCTGCTTTTAAACATGCAGGAGACTTGCATAAAAGGATGCTAGGCATAGTGTAAATTGTTTTGATTTCTACTTGTCTCTCAGTCATCTGCTTCTTAAAAGGGCTGCATGTTGGCCTAAGATTGAAGAATTTAAATAAATAAAGCAAAGATTGTTTAGTGATAGATTACTGGACAAGTAATGTGCAACTTCCTTCTCTTCTCCCCTTGATTTTCCTTTCCATGTACCCTAAGTATATCATTTATGATGCAATGCTTGCATCTGTATCAAAATCTTAAGTACTGACTGTATTGTTGTGTTGTGTTTTTGTTTATAGTTCTCGGCTAGGAGACAGTGAAGATCTCCCAGATATCCGGGTAGATGCTGCATCTCCTGGACCAAGAGTAACTTTCAACATACAGGATTCTGTAAGAATTACTTTATATTCTTTATATTTATATACTTTATATTCCTGTAACATTTGGTCATAAGTTCACAAGATGGGCATGCCTAGGCAGACCTGAGCTGCTGATATGTTTCATTTGTGTGCCTCACATTATTGATGCTTGGAACACAGGTTTGTTCTGACATTAGATAGATGTGTTTTGAGTTCCTAGCATAGCAATTAATTGAGCATAATATTTTATTTTGGTGGTTTTTTGTTTTTGTTTTTTTTGTTTGCTTGTTTTTGGGGATCTTTTAGGCTGACATAATAATAATGTCGTTCTCTTAATGTGTGCAAAAATAACAAAAATCATCTTGTCAGTAATAAACACCCTTAGGCTTTTAGAAATAGACATTAGTAAGTTCGCTGCAGCCCTATGGATCTGTCATTTTGTGTGTTTGAAACTGGTTGTTTTTCTTTTAGTCGCTATGATTTCTCATTTTAAAAATGTTCCTGTTCTGTTTTTGTCATGGCTGAGATTACCGTAATTGTTTAATTTTTATTTTTCTTTTTCATTTCTAATTAAGTTGAATAAAACGGTTTTGGGGATTGCACAACAATCCAGCTGTCCAGGGGAAGGGTATTTTCAGGTATTTCTAAGAAGAAACAGTCTTTGCTGGAGAACTAATTTTTCTCGCAGGGAGCTGCTTTTCACTATTCCATCTCTTTAGCATGCAGCTAAACAGAATGTATATATAATCTAAAACTATTTAAATTGGTATATGTAAAGTAAACAGAAGAATACGATAGGCTGTTGATGAACTCCCAGATATATCCTTCTATAGCCACAAAACTTAGTGGCCTTTTAAAAATGATTTACTGGAATTTTGTTCATATGTTAGTGAAGACTGATCAAAGCTGGTGTGAAGCGACCTAACTTTCGACTTATGGATGTGCTTTAGTTTGTGCAGTTGTCCTCATCTGTTAGGTTGTGTTCCAAAAAAAAAAGTGTCTAAGGATAACAGCATAGGTTTTGTTAGTTTTTATTTATGTATTATTTATTTTAAATAAACACACGCACACAAAACCCAAAACACCCAAACAACTCTAGTCATAGTAACATACCCTCTGTACTTTCCAAGTCACCTCACCCTTCTGGGAATAAATTCTTATTTCTGAGGACAAAGGGGAGCTGAAACAAAAATGTGCTTTATACATTTAAATATCTTCACTATCTTGCCCTTTGTGTTTTGTTGTTTTTTTTTTTTTACTGTTTCATAAAAGCAGTAGGCTATATAAAATAAAAATGTGTACGTTCATGTGTGTATGTATACATGTGTATATATATACAAAAGCCCAGTTAGGTTAAGTTTTGTTGGTGGAGCAAAATTTCATCAAATACTTTGAACTGTCAAATTTGGAACGTTCCTCCCAGTCCACCCCCCACATTCTTTCAATGCCAGCTCTTAATTTCAAGCACAGATCTCATTTTAATTTGCAGACAACTTTGTAGCTCTATAGTAACTCTGTGTAGCTACTGCTACCGTTAAATTTCTAGATATTTTTTGCATGCATAGTGAAGAAGATAGTGTTTGAAAATTGCTTGTAGTGTGCTGTATGGGAGAAATCAGTGGCCCTTTTCAGCAGTGTGGCCTGGAGTTTATTTTATGTTTAATCACTTGTCCAACATGTTGTCCAGGATCACAGCCTAGGATTGCAAAACAAGACTGTACATTCTGTGTTAGCATTCTGCATGCACACCTCACTAATGCTTCTGACTGCTCCACCCCTTTACAAGGTTCATGGCGATTTTTGCTTTTTCTCTTTTCTCTCAAAATATTTTAAAATCTGTATGAGATATTTCCATTCCCTCTGATTGAATGAACTGATCAGAGCATGATAAATCTTTAGCTAACAGATTGAGCTCAATCAATAGGTAATGGCAAGTGTCTCCATACCAAGCTTTCATTTCTTTCTTTTTCATAATTCACCTTGTGATTTCTGTACCTCATATGGCTGTATTATGAAGAGCTTGGGATTGCAAGTTTCTCATAACACTCTTGGTCTTTTTTTTTCCAGAGCTATCTTATGCATTCTTGATTGAAATATCTCTATCAATTTAATACGTATTTTCTTCTTTTTACAATCAGTTTCCAGAGGAGACAGAAATGGACCTTTTGTCTGTAATTATTGATGGTCCCTCCCATTACTCATCTCCTAGTGAAGGCTCATGCTCAGTATTTGGTTCACCTAAAACTCCAGCAGTCTTCTCACCTGGCATTCCCTTCCAGCCTGAAGAAGGACGTCGGGACGACAGCTTATCGTCAAGCAGTGAAGATTCTGAGAAGGAAGATGATCACGAACGAGAGAGAACCTATTTTTATAGGAAACCACAGTAAGTAGTAGTCCCAAGGAAGAACACAGAAATAGAGAAAATGCATTTGAAATATTGATTTTAAAGTCTACAAAAAGTCTTTCGGAAAAATACAATGTGAGGAGGATAGAAAACTATTAGAGAGCATCCAAAGAAGGGCTGTGAAGATGGGGAAGGACATGACGTATGAGGAGTGGCTGAGGGGAGGCCTCATGGCAGCCTCACAGGGAGCGGAGGAGCAGCACTGAACTCTGCTCTCTTGTGACAGCAACAAGGCCCAAGGGAAAGATTCTTCTCAAGAGGGTGGTGGGCACAGAACGGGCTCTGCAGGGCAGTGGGCATGGCCCCAACCCTGCCAGAGTTCAAGTAGAATTTGAACAGTGGTTTTGAATTTGGGTGGTCCTGAATGGAGTCTGGAGTTGGAGTTGATGATCCTTGCGGGTCCTTTCCAACTTGGTGATTCTGTGAAAATCTGTTACTGATGGAAGACTGAATTTCTCTTCAAGTGTTTATGTGGAAGAGTCAGGAATTGTGTTCATGAAAGGTCATTGTGAGGGAAGGAGGAATTCCGAACAGAAAAGCTGGCTACTTTTTATAAAGATGTAGCTGTTAGAAATGTCAGGGCTGGGAACAGAATAAAACTTAAAGTGAGAGTTTTGAGGCACAGCATAGGTTTTAGTGGGAACAGATGACACAGGTGTGCTGAATTTTAACATCTGTCTTTTCCAGGATTATACCTCCACAAAGTGGATTTATTAATATCTAGGAATGTCTCCTAGTATCTGTTCAAGTAAATGCTGTGCAATTATCTAATCTGTTATTGTGCTGGTGCAGGAGTACATCTCGCAAGAAAGCAACAGGCTTTGCTGCTGTCCACCAACTCTTCACTGAGCGCTGGCCAACAACACCTACAAACAGAAGTATGACTGGTACAACCACTGAGAGAAATATTGACTTTGAACTTGATATCAGGGTTGAAATCGATTGTGGAAAATGTGTGCTGCACCCCACAACGCTTCAGCAAGAACATGATGACATTAGCTTAAGAAGGTGAGAGATGTGTTACACACTTGCTTTATGAAGAACAGAATCAGCATATGCATCTCTTCTGTTTTATTATTTTGTTTCTTTTTAAATCATATTTTATCTTCCATAAACATAATATAAAGATTTCAAAGTGCTTGAATACTTTTTTTTATTTCAACCTCCAAAGAAGTACCTTTACAACGTAATAAATCAACGCAATTACTCAACTAATAGTGAACTACTGTATTATTTCCTTATTATTCTGCAGACTGCCATTATTTCCTGAGTGTAAAAGGATGCCAACATTCTCATGTTGCTTTGCTTAGTTAAATAGATTTTTTGTTTTACCACCTAAGGTGACTTGGGTGCTTTGCTTCTGATCTTCATGAATTTTGATCTCATCTTCAGGTTTTAAATTTTCCTGTTCCTTTTCATTTGGATATGGCTAAGTATCGAGTGGCAGCATTACATTTCTTTGGTAGGATGTTAACTTTGGTGGGATATTAACAGCATCATGAGATTTGTTACTTGTCAGCATAATTAACTTGTAATAACATGGTATAAGACGAATAGAGACAACTGAGAAATGATTTTTCTTTCTGAGAGGTATGCATTGGAGATTTGCAATTAGAAAGCAAGTTGGTTTTTCTCCTCCCATAACATTTTTTTTCCTACAGTACACAAAGAAAAAGAATCTCATATGAATTTATGTTGATAGGTTTCTTTACATAATTGATGCTACACATTTGCTTTTGATACGTCATATCAATATATCAGAAAATACCCTCTGTTTAATAAAAGTACTAAGTGTGTATAATAGCATGCGGTATGTTTATTTTAGGAGTTACGATCGGAGTTCCAGAAGCTTGGATCGAGAGTCTCCTTCAAAAAAGAAGAAATTCCAGACAAATTATGCGTCTACCAGTCACTTACTTGCTGGCAAGAAAGTGCCATCATCTCTGCAAACAAAATCCAGTGAAGTGGAAACAACAGTTTTTTATATTCCTGGGGTGGATGTGAAGGTAAAGGCAATGTATAACAGAACATAGAAACACTATTTAATCTGCACAAATATGATTTCAAAGCACATCTGTTTTTGTGGTATAAGCGAGTTTATATATACATAGCAACTCATGGAAATCTTTTCAGTTCTGAAAGTGTTGCTAATGTAGGAATAACGATTCCTGTAATACTATACTGAAAACTGACATCAGACATTTATCTTGATATTTTTTTCTCTGACAGGGAATTTATACTGTATGCCCTTTTAGATGTATAAATCAAATGCTATTCAGTTGAACTAGCCTGTTTTTTCTAGTCTTCAGTGTGGAAATGCTTTGTATGTTCATCCAGTGCTTTGTATTCCAGGCTGTCTTCAGAGGTAAGTTACACTTCAGGTCCAGCCTGTGGCTTTTAGCTTCGAGTTAGGAATTAATATATATTATCTACAGCTTTTATTATACTTCGTATTTTCATTGGTAGTGTATTATTCACATATATTCAGTCAGAATGCTCTGAATTTTTTTTAATGCACTTTTATAAATACTGACATCTAATAGTGAAATATTTTCATGCAATAATACAGAAAAAAAGGTGTGTGGATGGGAAGAAATAGCTGCTGGCACAAGAATTATAAGTTGTTATAGAGAAGATGAGCAAGCATTAGATATTATTTTTCACTAGTTAATTATTTTTCAATAGTTAATCTTCTCTGTTCTGTATTATAATGTGCGTGTGTAGGTTTATCTGTTTGTTTGGACAAAGATTTCAGATCTTTCTGTGCATATGCTGTATCCGTAGAACATTAATTGGAATGTAACATTTCTTACAAGGATATTTTTGTAAATAGTGCACAAAAAAAAATTAGAATGACACAAAACTTCTGTACAGAAATTGAGTCAATTTTATGAAGCAAATTAATCTTTTTTTCTTTCAGTTACACTACAACTCTAAGACTTTAAAGACTGAATCGCCAAATACTTCTCGAGGATCATCTTTGCCAAGAACCCTTTCCAAAGAGTCCAAACTGTATGGTATGAAAGATACTGCCACATCTCCTCTTTTATCTAGCACTATCCACAGCAAGACTAACACCTTACTTCCTCCCCAACCCCCACCCATCCCATCAGGTACTTAAAGACAATAACCTTCTAAAACTATCATGGATATATTTTTTCCTTCATTTAATCTACCAGCTTTAGATCTGCCTGCTTATTAGTTCAAAAATTATATTCATCAAATCTTAATTTTATCTGCAAATACCTGAATGCAGTTCATGAAACTGAATTTTTAGAAGTCTGTTGGCAAACCAGTCTCAGGAATATTTGCCATAGACACCGTATCACTGTGATAGGCCGTGACTTTTCATTTAGCAAACTGAAGCTTAATACTGGAAAGCAAAATTTACATATCTGCATAAAAAGTGAGTGCTGATTACTTTGTTCTTCATAATAAATAAATAAACAAATAAATATCAGATGAATCCTTGCTTCCACACGTTACATCACTTGAAGAATTCTTGAAACTCTCCAGTGTTTTTTGCCAAGCAAGTGATGTGTAAATGCTGCTTTCTGGAATGTCGAGTGTTGTCAGTACTACATGGAATACCCAGTTCCAGAAAGTAGTATTTGTATTAATGAAAATACCAGACTAGTGTTCTCAGCTATTGCAGTCCCTTAAATAACCATGATTTGGAAGAACCTAAGTTCTAAAACTTAGATCGTCTTATCTCAAACAATTTATGTTTTCAAGCAGGAGCCCATTGCAAAATCATGTCAGATCTAGAGGTATGTAGATGGCACCTCCAACTTTTGAGACATTTACTCTTCTCTCCTTCAGCATTTGAACATCAGTTTAAAAAGGAAACAAAGACTTTGTCAAAATCTGTTGAGTAGGAAAAACTAATAGCTGAAGGATGTTATTTGTTTGCTTTACATAAGAGCAGATGAGATGCTGAGAGAGAACAGGAAAATGTACCACCTTTTCAATTACCCGTGCTACTCAGCCTTTAGCTCTTAACTCCTGAAAATGTGCATTTTCTTTATGATTACTGTATTTTGTATAGCCTTGCTTTATATTGCTTTTCTTCAATTTTGGTTCTCTTTTCAGTCTTTGCATTTTAATTTCTACCATGTCGTGTCCAGTTACTGAATCATGTTGTTTTTATATCTGCACCCACTACACCTGGGAGGACTTCTGGACATCACGCTAGTAGGAAGATGTATGAATGTCATCCAGTAGGGCCCAGTAGGGGTTGCAATTAGTTTGCTTCTCTCTATATTGTATTTTTATAAATATATATTAGTTTTGATTTGTTTTAATATCACAGAATCATAGAGGTTGGGAAGGGAGCTCTGGAGATCATCTAGTCCAACCCCCTACTAAAGGAGGTTCCCAAGATTATTGTTTATTATTATTTATATTAATTTTCACGTTGAATGGAAACCACCTTCTCTTACTGTCTGTGGTCTGCAGTAAGAGCAAAAAAGAACAATCTAAACAGTTAGAGGGACTGGACAGAATAGCTTATGTAGAATGAAAATACAGTGCTGCTTATTTTAGTGAATGAAAGGACTGTTAAGCTCTGTTTTATCATTCAGCTTATGTATTTTCTCTGGAGAGTTTCACAGGAGTATCTCTTACTCAAATATAAATGATACCATTTATTCATTTTAATTGTGGTATGTCGTACAGATAGTAATCCAGCTGGTTCTACTATCTGCTGTGCATGATTTACCAAAAATAGTTTAATATTTTGATGAGCATGGATCCAAGCACTACTCTTTTCCAATAATTAGAAGACAACAGGTTTTCATTTATACTTTTTGTATCTCCAGGCTTTTAAAAATGCCATTTCAAATCTTTAGTTATTCTTTGCATTAACAGAACAGGACGTGCCATTTACAATTTTAATCTTTGTTGGGTTTTTCTCCTTGCTTGTTTTTGTGTTTGTTTGTTTCCTTTGTCTAAGCTGATATTCTTCCCAAGCTCTTTCACTTTTCTAATTCCTCATCATTTCCCGTTAGGAGAAAAATGTTGTGTGGCTAACATAAGTTCTATTTAAAATAATAATAATAAAAAAGGCAAAGTAATGAAAACATAAGAGTGTTTTGTGAGAAGCAAGCACGGTGCAACTACAATCAAGCATGCTAAACTAACAGTCTTTTTAACATCCTTTTCTTAGCACAATGTTATGGTTTATACTTTTCTAAATGATCAGATATATGCTTTTTCAGATAACGTTAGAGAAAATTAGGGAATGCGGCTATTAGTTATGAATTATCTTCTTATACTTACCAACTACAGTTGAATGGTATTCAGCGATATCATTGCGGCATGATTATTAGACATATTTATCTTTCAAATGTTGCAGCCAAAGGAAAAGGAAGCGGTGGAGTGAAAACTGCTAAGCTGTACGCATGGGTTGCACTTCAGTCGCTGCCAGAGGAGATGGTGATTAGTCCGTGCTTACTGGATTTCCTAGAGAAAGCTCTTGAAACCATTCCAATTACACCAATTGAAAGGAATTACACAGGTAAGTTGCATCTCTGTCTTCTAGTATGCTTTTCTTTTTTTGTCTTCCGGTGGCATTGAGTTGTACCTACTTTAAATTCCACTTTCTAATGAGTTCTTATGCTTGTTAAAAGCTGTTAGCTCGCAAGATGAAGACATGGGACAATTTGATATACAAGACCAGTTAGAAGAGTCCACAACATCATTAGTATCATCGTCGACATCAGCATATTCATCCTTTCCCGTAGACGTGGTGGTTTATGTACGGGTTCAGGTGAGGTTATAACTTTCAGTATAAGTGATTTTAATCTCTATCTTTGAAACAGTCTATGCTTCTGAGTATGGTTTTTAAAAATAAAAAGATATTTTCAAGTGCCCATTTTGAGATATTGATGTCTAGTATGATAATGAATAAAGAATTCTTCCAGCAGAAGTTCTGACATCATTCAGTCCCATGGAGACCAAAAGAAATCAGTCATTCTGAGAAATGATAAAAGTTCTATACGTTGCTACTTCTGCCTCATCTGTTATGAAAATGCATCTTTGAAAATACTATTCATAATGACTATTTGCATTCATTATTTACGGGGTACCATTACAAAACAAAAATAATAATTAGAGATATTCTCAGTCTGTGGGGTAGTGTTGAAATACAGGAAGGCACAATTCTCATCTGCATGCATATTCAGACTGCTTCATATTGGATGTGTCCGGCCTTTATGTGTCAGAGAGAAAGGTGCTCCTGCAGATTTGCTCAGACATTTTTTCATGGTACAGATTTGATTATGTTCCCAAATTGAACAACATACTCTAAAAAAATGCTTGTTTTTTTTTATGGCTGTGAAAATTAAGCACAAAAGTCTGTAGCTCCTCTCAACCTTTTTTTGCAATCTCAACTGGCAAAGCTAAAGAGTCAATTTATTCTCTGTAGTTCTTGCATAAGGTGCACGAAACCGTGAATTGACTTGGGGAGGAGGAAGAGAGGGTTGTATTCACATCATCTGCATGCAAGATTTTTGTACTTCTTTTCTTAAAACTTTCTCCAAATAATCCTTCTGGCATTGGAGAGATTCCCTAAGTTAATGTATCTTTACGAACTGGTATGGAGTTACCTTACTAATTATAGAACCACTCTGAAAAGGTTGTAATTTTATTAGATTTTGTGCATTTAAAAGCGAAAGTTGGGATAGTTTTAGTGTATTGTATATGCTGAATGCTTTATTATCTTTCTGTGTTTTAGCCCTCTCAAATCAAGTTCAGTTGTTTGCCAGTATCAAGAGTTGAATGTATGCTGAAGTTGCCTTCCCTGGATCTTGTTTTCTCTTCAAACCGAGGAGAACTGGAAACTTTAGGTACAATGTACCCATCAGAAAATGTGTCCGTTGGTGGCAGTACTCCACAAAGCAGCTCAAAGAATTCAGTTAGTAAATCTGGAGCACCAGGTAAAATCTACCTGAATGACTATCCTACATACAGCTTGTAGTATAAATATGTAGTGTGTTGTGTAAAATTAGAACAAAGTATGTGCTTTTATAGAGCTTATGATTATTCTTACGGACTACATTTATTTTTACTGTTTATTCTTACTACGTTTATCTTATGCACTGACTTCAGTAAGATTGCTTTTTATTATGTTAGTTTTTTATCTTTTGTAGAAGATTGCACATATTCTGTATATTGGAATTTTTCTTCCCCTGGTTGAACAAGTTTGGTTATCTGTTATAAAAAGCCCTACACAGAATACTTAAGCTACATTGCTGCTACAAGGGAGTAATTTGATGTGCATTTGGTCTGTTTTGTATGTATTCTTATTATTAGTATTATTTCATGTTTGAAAATGGTTTCGTATTTAAACTGACTTCTGAAAACATTTTGCCTTCAGGTTCATCACCTGGACTCGGCAGTCCTCTTGGCAGAACACGCCACAGCAGCAGCCAGTCAGACTTGACCACTTCTAGCAGCAGCTCATCAGGCCTGAGCTTTACTGCCTGCATGTCTGATTTCTCCCTTTATGTGTTCCATCCGTATGGAGCTGGAAAACAAAAGACTGCCGTTACTGTTCTCACTCCTGGGTCTGGAGCTTTAGGTACAGAACGAAGTTCTGCTTTGTGAACATAGAACAAGTGGGGAAAGTCAAGCCAAACAAAGGTGTGGAGGTGTTCGAAAGATTAAACTCTCTGTTTTTCTAGGGAATGTGGATGAGGAACCAACTTCGGTCACTGGTCGGAAGGATTCCTTGAGCATTAACCTTGAGTTTGTGAAAGTCAGCTTGTCACGAATAAGGCGTTCAGGAGGCTCCTCATTTTTTGAGAGTCAGTCTTCAAGCAAAGCTACAAGCAAGATAGATACGACTTTGATAAACATCTCTGGTGAGTCTTTTTTTCATTCTAATCCCTGTCTCTAGCTACTTAGAGAACTGCTGTTCCAATTATGTACTCAAAGCTCAGCAGCTTTTGTAGATGTTAAGGAAGTTGTTAGTTTTGAATGAAGAAGGGATTGATGCTCTATTTAAACTGCATACTTAGAATACCTGGTTGCAGATGCACCTTTGTGTCTCCCTGATTCATCAAATGTAAACAGATGGGCTTGCAAAAATATCTCTGAAAGCTGCCCAAGTGACTATAAAATGACCCTTGAAAATTTTGAGATTGTATTGTCTCTGGTTAGGATGGAGTTAACTTTTGTCACAGGAGCTTTAGATTTCTAGCTGATTCATCTCCTTATACATTCTATACTGTAACAGAGCTTAATGATAAATTGATTCCTAGAGGTGGTTTTCAGTTGATCCTCATCTGCTAACCACTAACCTCCTGCTTTCATAATCCCCTCTTTAGAAACAAGTATTTCAGAGCACTGCTTTGTTACCTGAATAAGTAAAAATCTGTTACAGATACTCATCATTTTTTTTTTCCTTTATGAGAATTAGAAATATTCAAACTGCTTTCCCATTGAAAAAAATCAAAGTGAACTATGTAGTGCAATTAAATGTAGCATTACAGAGGTGATACACCGTGTGCATTAAATATGACAGCTCAGTCAATCTCCTGTTTCACAAAGCTGCCTTCTTCATGATTTTGTTGTGTGTGGTTATCTTAATTCTGGCTGCAGTGCTACACGTCTGATGTGGTGATGTAGTTCTGCAGTCTCTGTTCATTTGCTGGCAGTGAAATATCACCACCTTGCCCCCTAGTGCCTACAAAGCTGCAGTGAGACCTGAATGCCTAAATATTCAAAAAAACCTTGAAATAACATTATGTTTTCATGATTTTATTTTTCCCCACTGCACACAGGATCCTTAGTGGTCAGACACAGCATTATGGTTGTGATTAATCTGCTATTAAAGCCCTCAGATGTGGAGTCTCAGAGGCAGATATAACACAAGTAGGACTTAACAACATTTATATACGTAGGCTTCATCTTCTCTTTAAGAAATCTGTGTGTATCTGATGTTGTACTTGGATATATCACAATGCCTCAAGAAAACTGCAGGTTTTACTGTTTTTCATTACAGCACGGGCTGTACCAATGGGGTAGAGAAGTATTTGATGATTTTGCAGAGCTGTTATTAGATGCAGTTACCAAAACCTGTTACTAATGACATTTTACGGTGTTGTATGCACACCTTATTTTTCAGCTGTCTGTGATATAGGATCTGCATCTTTTAAATACGATATGCGTCGACTTAGTGAGATTCTAGCCTTCCCAAGAGCATGGTACAGGAGAAGCATTGCTAGACGGCTTTTCCTGGGTGATCAAACCATAAATCTGCCAGGTAGGATTCTGCTCCTTATCACAGAAAGCCTTCTTGTGCAAGAGGTTACAGTAGGAGTTATATAAGCATATATTACCTGTTTGCTTTTACATATGTGACAAGATACAAATACAGAAGTAGAAATGTATTGTAAGTTGCTCTGGATGCTCCAGTAAATTGAAATAAAAGATTCCAGGAATAAAAACAAATCAAGAGTTTGTGAAGTAGCAATTGAATTTCAAGCTAATAATAGTTAAAACATTAATTAAGCCGTAGTTACAATAAATGAAGCTTTATTTAAAACTCTGCAAACAGTACTTGGTATGTGGGAGAATATTGGTCAACAAAAACAAAATAATTTTGTTGTTATTCACATACTTCTTTTTCTTTTTCTTTCCAGTAGCATCAGGCCCTGGAACACCAGATTCAATCGAAGGAGTCAGCCAACATCTTTCTCCTGAATCATCACGGAAAGCGTACTGTAGGACGTGGGAGCAACCCTGCCAGTCTGCTTCATTTACACACATGGCACAGTCACCGAGTGTTTTTAATGAACATAATGCAAACAGCAGCATGTCACCAGGGACAGCAGCTCATAACTTAAAGTCTCCAGCTGTTACAAGATCCAGGAGTGTGTCTGATTCTTCAGTGCCTCAGAGAGGTTAGTAGGCTATGTTTTTTTTTCACTGTTTTTTGTTTTGTTTTTCAAGTATTTTCATCAGTTGAATTAAAAAGATATTGTTACTACAGCATACAAAATAGTGATATTCTTTTCCACTGTGCCTGGGAGTGAAAAGCCCATGGCTTATAGTAAGGAGAATGTCTGAAACAGGTAACCGTACTCCAAGAAACTGCGTTATTTGATACAATTGCTGTTTCTTTTACTAGGGCAGAAGTTAGATGAGCTTTCCAGCTTAATTTGATTGCACCGTCATCTTTGCCCTCCCTTCTCCTCCAAGTAATAACCACAAAGGTCTAAATAAGAATAGCTTATATATAAGAAATAAAGTAACTTTTAATTTCTTTTACTACGTGTTGTTGTGTCTTACTGCAGTGTACCACTGGCTGCTGGGAATATGTATGGAATTAGAGACAGGAGATTTAAACGTACAGTGGTTATTGTGTTCTAGGAAAAATGTCTGTGAGGAGAGAGGACAGATTTTATTTTATTTTATTTTATTTTATTTTATTTTATTTTATTTTATTTTATTTTCTATTTAGAAGGAAAGATACTAGCTTTCAAGGTAGAACAGCTGAAAAACAATATAAGGCTGATAGAATGGCTTGCTCAAAGGAAATTTTGCACAGTCTTTTTAAGAGTATTTTTAGATTTTTATGAGAAGAGTGAGAGCTCTAATTCTTGAAATCCTAAGTTGACTCTGTGCCAATAAGCACTACATGAATATTCTAATACTAATAATTTATTTTCTGATTTAAACTTCTAAAAGAAACAAGCGAAGAGTTAAAAACACACTCTTGCATGCCTGGTGGCAAATTTAAAATCTTTTCTCTTAAGGATATTAGTAAAACTAAATGTGTAAAATACTTTCATTTCTCTGACAGCTAAAGCAATATGTAATGTAGATCCTCAAGCTCTCACTTATCCTCACCTGTAGTTTTGTGGTGCCCATTAAGTGTGGTGTTTGTCTGTCTTTCATATTTTTCAATGTTTATATTCTGCCAGTTTTTGTGACTTAAGTTTTGCCTACTTTTTTATTTAGATGCACTCTCAAAAACATCAACTCCATTTAATAAATCAAATAAAGCTGGAAGCCCCCAAGGAACACCATGGGAAACACTGGTTGTATTTGCTATGAACCTGAAGCAATTAAATGTCCAAATGAATATGAGCAATGTAATGGGCAATACCACGTGAGTATAAAACAGGATAAAGTGTGGTTTAGCAGACAGTGTTGTTTTAGGGACACAAAAAACCACAAATGTAACCCCTTGTGAATGCTGGTAGATGCTTAATCATAAAGGCGCCGCGTGCTTAATCCACATTATTTACTTCTTTGCAGTAAATCATTCTCCATTTTTCTTTTGACATAGACAATTGTCTGATTTCTGAAAAACTGTTGACTATTTTTACTTCTGTTGAAGGTGGACCACCAGCGGTTTGAAAAGCCAAGGTCGTCTGTCTGTGGGCAGTAGCAGAGATCGGGAAATTAGCATGTCTGTTGGTTTGGGAAGATCACAGCTGGACTCCAGAGGTGGAGTTGTTGGCGGTACCATAGATGTTAATACCCTGGAGATGGTGGGTAAGTTGGGAAGCTGCCTGGTACTGGTATATGCTCAGAACAACAGCTAAAATGGTTCTTCTGTTTTGTAAACTTTGTAAACTTGGCATATTCCAACTTTGCATTCTTGTTTGTGTCTACTCACTATGAAAAACACTTTGAATTCAAGGAGTAGCTTCCTGATTAGGGGTGGAATTAGTGTTAGTGTTGCCCTAAAATTATGCTGATGAGGTGTGCAACCCTTTAGCCTCCTTCAGCTCTCTGGACAGATGGCAACCAATAAGATTTGACAGCATTTAAGCTCTTCCTAGAGTTTCCCAAGCACTTACAATCTAGGAAATGGAACAGTGGGTTAGGAAAGACTCCAGATGTTCTGGGTCTCCCAGTGCATCGGGAAGAAACCAGTGCTTTCTCAGTCCCTCATATATGTCATGAGGATTGCATAAGGGTGTATTTCTAGAAAAACAAATCTTATTACCTTTAATTCTGTGTTTCTGTGCTGCTTTCATTCTATTGTAGCTCACATTTCTGAGCACCCAAACCAACAGCCCAGTCATAAAATTCAGATTACCATGGGTTCTACTGAAGCACGTGTTGACTATATGGGGTCCAGTATCCTAATGGGAATCTTCAGTAATGCAGATCTTAAACTACAGGATGAATGGAAAATTAACCTGTATAACACTTTGGACTCAAGCATCTCTGATAAAAGGTAACGCTGCTTGCTGATTTTCACTTTTATAATACTTGACAATGTCAAATTCTGTCCATTATGGATTTTGTCCAGTATTGATAACTAAAATCATAAGTTTTACAGAAATCAAAGCATCCACTTTTTTTTGTCAGTAAGAAATTGGTTAATTGAACATGTTCTTGCTGTTTTTAATACCTAGTGAAATATTTGTCCATGGGGACTTGAAATGGGATATCTTCCAAGTGATGATTTCGAGATCGACTACACCAGATCTAATAAAAATAGGAATGAAACTCCAGGAGTTCTTTACTCAGCAGTTTGACACAAGCAAACGAGCTTTGTCTACGTGGGGACCAGTTCCTTATCTGCCTCCCAAGACAATGGCCAACAACTTGGAGAGAAGTTCACATGAACAATGTAAGTAGTCCCAAAAAGAAGTATGCTTTCTAATTTGGATGTTTTTATTTTGAAAATCAATCTGAGAAACAAGTACTCTTGTTCTGGTATTCATAAGCTAAAACCATCTTAGATGGCAAAGATGAGTCAATGTCAGTGAAATTACGCATGATGTCTCTGTTTTTAACAAAATATGTAACCGTGGCAGCAAGCTTTCCTGTTTCTTTATTGAAGTTTGGTTCTGTAATTGCCTTTTTCATTTCTAGTATTGGATGCAGCCCATCATCGTCATTGGCCAGGAGTTCTGAAGGTGGTGTCTGGATGCCATATATCCTTATTTCAGATGCCACTGCCAGAAGATGGAATGCAATTTGGAGGATCCATGAGCTTGCATGGGAACCATATGACGCTGGCTTGTTTCCATGGGCCTAATTTCCGTTCAAAATCTTGGGCCTTATTTCACCTTGAAGAACCCAATATAGCATTTTGGACAGAAGCACAGAAAGTTTGGGAAGATGGTAATTTAAATAATTTCATCATCTCTTAAAATCATTTTAATGAACTTTTGAAGAATATATTGATATATCAGAATAAAAAAGCGTATTAAAAAAAAAAAAAAAAGCCAAGTATACTATGATATGATTGAAGTGTATTAGATTTGTTCCTGATCGTGTGTCTAGGAAGGGGACTGTTTGTCTTGTTAATTGCATGATTGCATTGATGCAGTCATTCATTTCTACGTAACAAATTTTGAATGTCTAAATATTGGGAAACTTTCACTATCTGTAGATACTGAGGATTTAAATCTTTCTGGTTTTTTGTAAGCATAGCATAGATTTTTGATGCTACTGGCTTAGTAATTATTCCTGGTAGATACCTGTGCAAGGGAGAGGAGAAATCCCGCTACCCTTTCTAAGTTGGTGTGTTTTTTTTCCATTTCTCTTTTCTCTCCCGCTCTGTATGCATCACACCTTCGATGCAGGTACTAGTGAACATTCTACATACATTGTGCAAACCCTAGACTTTCACTTAGGCCATAACACTATGGTCACCAAACCATGTGGAGCGCTCGAAAGCCCCATGGCAACAATCACTAAGATAACAAGGCGCCGCCATGAAAATCCCCCACATGGAGTTGCCAGTGTGAAAGAGTGGTTCAATTATGTTACAGCCACCAGGAATGAAGGTAAGATTCATGTCCATTACATTTTGGGGTTGTCAGTCAATGAACATTGTGCTAAACTTCAAATGAGCTAAGAAGAGAGCTCAAATGGAAGCTGTTTCTTCTACAGCATGTTAAAGCAAAGTGTGGAATAACAGATTATGCTGTGTAGTCAGAAATGAGCCGTTTATGGTTTCTTAAGTCATACTTTAAAGTCATTGATATGCTGTACTATTTGTGCTTCTTGAAAGACACAAGACACAAGAAAGTAATGGTTGAGGTTCACATGTAGAGATACAATCTGTTAATTGTTTTTACATAGCCCTGTTTTGATACATCCAGAGTTTTTAAGTATATCAACAGTGACTTTTGATTGTTTGATTTGTCTGGAGGGGCTGGCTGAAGAATATGAACAGTGAAGTAGTAACCTTTCTTAACTTTTTGTCTTGTGACAAATTTTACTAATTGAAAAGATAGCCAATATAGCTAATGTTGCATGTATGCTTCAGTGAAAGTATCATGGCAAAGTTGGATACCTAGTTGACGGTGGTTTTTATATCAATGCTGCCTCAGTGAATTTAGGTGTCACTTGCATTCATTGGCCACGTTTATTTTCAGTGTAAGTCCCGTCTTATTTTCTAGCACAGATGGCATGCTTTGAGCCCACTGTCTGTATTTTGCTTAACTGGAATTTCGTAGTTAGAACAAAGTTGTGATGGGGTGTCAGATGAATAAAACCTGGACTTTCACCTTCCCAAAAACATTAACGAACATTCTCACAAATGCTTATATGTTACAGTACTGACATCTGTTTCCTCCTCTCTTCTTTATTACAAGGTGGTGTTGTTTTTTTTTTCACTATATGAAATTGCCAGTATTAAATTTCATGAAATTTTGTCATTCTTTGTGCTGACAGAACTGTTTTTTTAAATCAAGATCACTGACTTAAGGCACTTCCCATTGTCCTTGTAGAGTTAAACCTGCTGCGAAATGTTGATGCTAATAACCCAGAGAGCAGCACAACTGTGAAAAGCTCAAGCTTGCTAAGCGGTTTCAGAGGTGGTTCTAGTTACAATCATGAAACTGAAACCATCTTCGCGCTGCCAAGGATGCAGCTGGATTTTAAATCTATTCACGTCCAAGAGCCCCAAGAGCCTTCATTACAAGGTACAGTAAAAACCATTTGCTTTCCTTGGTCTAAAGCTGTTTCTCATAAATGAGGGGTTAAAAACAAAGATGCTGTGCTGATAAGAGGATTTTTTTCTAGAAATTACAGCAGACATATGCAATGAAGGACATGTAATGAAATGCAGAGGGAATTCTGATGAGGAAGTGAAGACCTAGTCCAGAGACTGGTTGCTTTAAAACAAAACAGGCAAAAAAATCCATTTGCTAAGAAATGAATATGAATGTTACAGCTTGGCCGGCTGTTCTGAGGGAGTTGGTTTATAAGTTAGAAAAGGCCTGTTCTGAAAAAGGAAATAGGAGAGAGGAACCTAAACGTCATGCTCCTATGTTCAAAATATTGTCTGCAGACTACAAATGGAATAGAGGGAAATGCCTGCTCAGGAACAGCAGTGTGATTTACAGATGATTTGTAGCAAAAATTCAGTATACTTTGATGCAATATGTACTTAAAGTGTATTAATGCTATTTCCATCTGATTGTAGATACAAGCATTAAACCAAAGGTGGAATGCAGTGTGGTAACTGAATTTACAGACCACATCTGTGTAACTATGGATGCTGAATTGATCATGTTTCTGCACGACTTGGTGTCGGCTTATCTAAAAGAAAAAGAAAAAGGTAAGCTGTTAGTATCTGAAGTAACACCAGTCAGACAGTTACACACTGACTGACAGTAAATATTGTTGAATGGGAATCATTTCAGCTGACTTTAAGTTAGGCCCTGGAGGACTGGAAGCAGAGAAGTTGCATACAGATAGTACAAATAGCACACTGTCATGTCTCTGCTGTTCAGGGCACTCCTGTTACCCAAAGTATCTCTAAATTCAATCCCAGTTCAGATATTTGTTTACGTTTTATTCGTTGTGCTGTTTGGAGGGGAAAGGGCTGCTGCTCCTTCTCTGCATTCTAGGATTTAAACTCAAGGAGAAGCTGGATTCAGGTTCCCCTCGTGCCTTTGGGCAAATTTAATTACTCCCCCACCGTCCTCCTGCTCAGAATGTGCTGTCAATCAAAATAAAAATTAAAAACTAAGCATGCATTTGCATGTAGCTTATGGAATGCAATATGCTTTGTTGTGTGCCACGATGAGTTTGAAAGAAATACCCTGCATATGTGTGGGTTGGCTGGCAGAGGAAACAATTCCCCATTCCTGTACCATCCACTGATGTTTTTCTTATCGTATGTTTTATTGAAACCAGAACCATTGCTGGCAATTCAGAAGATCTTACAAAACAAGGTGAAACACAAGCTGGTTTTCTCTTGTTTGAAATGCGGTCTGGAGTTTCCTTTAAGATGTATGAAGATTCATATGAGATGCTCAAACTGACTGGTTGCTTTTTTTTCCCTGCCCCTCTCCATTTTGTAGCTATTTTTCCTCCTCGCATTTTGGCTTCTCGTCCAGGGCAGAAGAACTCTGCTGGTGTACTTGAGGACAGCTCCACAGAGAGAGAAGCAGAGGAAAGCATTACTTACACTACAGTTGACTGGAGAGAATTTATCTGCAATACTTGGCATTTGGAGCCCACGCTCAGGTAACAAGCAGGCTTACCTGTAATCTGCCTGTCTATACGTTTTGTTTATGGGTACTGTCCTTCACACCACAAATGTTTCCAAGCTGGTGCTGTTCAGCTGCTGTACAGATGCTGCAATGGCTTTATCTTTGGCTATTAGTGCTGGTCTGGAAGGTGAGATGCACGTTAATAATGACAAAGATGGGTAGTTCCAGATAGTTGCTATCTGTACCTGAGACTGAGTCTGCCTACTATTGTTTCTGTTGGATTTTATTTTTAAGATTAATATCCTGGACTGGGAGGAAAATCGACCCTGTTGGTGTTGACTACATCCTCCAAAAGCTGGGCTTCCATCATGCCAGGACTACCATCCCCAAGTGGCTGCAGCGTGGGGTGATGGATCCTTTGGACAAGGTTCTGTCCGTTCTGATAAAGAAACTTGGTACTGCACTACAGGATGAGAAGGAAAAGAAAGGCAAAGACAAAGAGGAGTACTGAAGCGATAACGTGACAACCACCATTCCATTTGATTTTTATCAAAGTGTTTTACTACGAGGTTTATATATGGTTTAAAAGAAAAACCTAACAGCATTTTGCTACTCTACTTAGAACTTACATTGTGAGTAACTGTTTACTGTGGTACTTGATACCATTCTGTATTGGAAGTATTGCATGGTTACGACCAATGTATATTCTGTGAAGGAACACTGGCAGTCGCTTCTCGGCACCCACTGGTTTATTCTGTGCAATATGATTCCTGCATCTTTTAAATACTGCAGATTTACTGTGAATTTTATTAAACTTCATTTGCCATAACACAGCCCCTTTGTTGATGTGACTGGTAATTGAGTTGTCAATGTAGACTTGTGTAAATTTATATATATATATAACTTATGAAACTGTGATCGCCTTAGTGCTAAAAAAATCTTTAAGTTTATTACACTTGTAATAAAATTTAACTATTGTACAGGGTCGTTGGTTTTTTGGTTTTGTTTTTTGTTCAACTTCTTTGATTAAAAAAGTGCTTTAAGTGTAACGTTGCATCCAGTCTCATTTAAGACGCTGTGAAGAGCAGCCCCTCAGCTCGCCGCCCTCCCGCTCTCGGGCCGCGGCTGCGCGGTGTTGGTGCCGCCCTCCCCCGTCGGGACGCGGAGCGTCTGCGGGCGTCGAGCGCCAAAAGGAGGCCCGGCCCTTCTTCCTCGAGCCTCGGCACGTGGCGGTCGGAGCTGCGGCCCGCGGAGGGATCCGCAGTCTTCGGAGCCGCGCGTGGTGAGGCTCTGTGAGGTGGTTGTTTGCCGCTCGGGCTCCTTTAGCGCCGGCCGTGGGAGTTCCCGTGCTGGCTCTGGAGGCGGCGTGGTGGTGGTGAGGGCCGCGTGCCGGTGCTTCCCCAGGCTTCGGTGTCAGCCGTTCCCGTGGAGCGGCTCAGCCGAGGAAGGAGAGGAGCTCGCTGCCGGGCTTCGGCGTCTGGCGCCGTTCCTGTTGAGCTCCGTCAGGCTGACCGGGCATGGCCGCCAGCAGTGACAGCATGCAGCGGGCTGGGACGGCCAGCTGTAAGCCCGCAGCGGAGAAGGCTGTGCTGGTGCAGACTCCCGCCCAGCTGCTGAGCCCCGCGGCTGTGAAGCCCAGGCTCCCGCTTTCTCATGGCCAGCACGGACCGAGCTCCCTGGAGACGGGAGAAAACCCAGGTATAGCTTTCAGTTCGTTCATTGGGGCTGGCTGTGTAAATGAGCTGTTAGTGATACTGAGCGGAACTCGAATGGCTTTGGAACTCTGCTTGGGTTTCCTTGTCAGTGCATTTTCTCTAGCACCGAGAACCGTCTACAGAGTGTTTCTTTTAACCAAACACAAACCGTTGGAAGAGAGCGCTCAGTGTTTTTACGTTTAGTCCTTGCTCTCCTTGCAGCAGTGTTTTCAGCTCGCCCAGCCCACCCGTCCCCAGGGCCGGCAGTAGTTCAGGACGTGTGGCTGGCAGACCTCATTGTGGGGTACAAGAAGGGCACAATGAACCCCGTGTCGGCCCTGCACCAGTTTGCGCAAAGGTACGGCATGCAGCTCGATTTTAAAGAGACTGGCGTGGCAGGTAAATGCTTCTTTCTTTACGTACAGTTGTGTTGGAGATGGTTTCGATTTCTTGGGTTAACGCTGATACCACTAACAAGTTTTTGTTGTGCTTCCTGACTGAGCTTCCCCATGACTGCCGTGTTCCCAGTTCTGCACGTTGTTTTCTTCTTGCAGAAGCAGCTGTGCTCCTCATTCGGGGTGCAGCAATTGTGTGCTGCCCTGGAACTTACATTATTTTGTTTAAGGAGGCAGAGTCAGCAAAGCTGAGCAGTCCTGCAGTTCTTCTGTAAGAGAAGTTATCCTTTTCCCTGGTCTTCTTTGCTCTTCATTACATTCATTCCAGCTTGGGCTGCATTCTGAGCAGGGCTGCATATAACATTCTAAGTAAGGTTTCTGTGCAGTAGCCTGAATGCCTGCTCACCTCGATGGTCTTGAATGATGTAAGCAAAGCTTTTGCTTCATCCTAGAATTCATCAGCTGATGATCTGGAGGAGTCCAGCCCTGTTTTTCATGAGGAATTCCATTATTCTGCTGCAGAGCTATAAGTTGAATCAGATGCAGCATGCCATTGTATTCCAGTTTCTGTCTGTCTGTGAGTCTAAGAAGTCTGTTCCTTCAAAATTTACTACCAGTAATTGTGTGCTGTGGTTAAATAGCAGTCTTTTTCCTTACTTAAGGTGCTCCTATTTCCCTTGTTTTAGGTGTTCCATATTTAGAAGTTCTCTGATAGCTTTCCTGAGCTGAAATGTTATTTTTCTGTTGCTTTTCCCTCAATCTCTTCTCCTTTTAATCTTTATTTCTCCCATGCCATGTGGTAGCTATGCCTCTTCTTTGCATACCGTGAGGCTTTTTCCTTGTTATTTTAATATTGCTTAAGGTGCAGCTTAACACGCACCTATTTCTGGGGTCTTTGTCTCGACTCTTTTTGCTTCTCTTGTTGTCACACCTTCAGAAAGATGACAGGAGAGATCAGGAGGGGTAAGCTCTTTTCCCCCAGTCTTCTGTTATGGTGGCTTCTCACAGTTCCAAGTTTCTTCCCTTGCTGGGCCTAGTTCTGTCACAGGTTGCCCTGTTTTAATTTAAGAGGGCCCTTTTGGTGCCCCTGTCAGTCACTGTTTGTATGACGAACTGGCGATGGTGGGTTGCCTGCCCTGCCTGCTGACACATGGAACTGACATGGTGGTTTTGCCAGGCAGTTTGGAAAACGTGATGTACTGTTAATAATTGTTAGAGCTGAAGGAGAGCTTTGTGAGAAGTGCAGTGAAGGAATACTGTCAGAATTGTTGTGGAGGTGAAAGGTATTTTTGTTATTATCATCTTTTTTTCTCTTGTAATGATGCTTGAAGTCAATCAAAGTGCCTGAAGCTATGGAAAAGAATATGCTGTTTAGTCATGATTCTTTTTTTCTCCTGAAAAGGACATGGCATAAGTCCTTATTTTGGCATTAGTGCTGTGCTGGATGGTGTTTACTACAAGACTGGATTGGGAAGAAACAAGAAGGAGTCTAAGCAGAGTGCAGCTAAATTGGCACTTGATGAGCTACTGAAGTTGGAGTATGTGGTGGCACCGGTGTCTGGGAAGTCAGGTAAGTATTCAGTCAGTACCTGAAGAGAACTTGAAAAGACTTGCTTAGAGGTTTTCTACCCAAGATCCCTGTGTAGCTTTGTGAAGTGCTTTGGTGTCACAACAGCTGTCAATTTTGAGTCCTTTTAGCAGTTATTCGCTGTTTAGTTTTGAAACTCTTTGTCTCCTCCGTACTGCAAGTTGCACCAGAGTTGTTGGCACAGAAGGGAGAATTGCAGAAGAGAATTAATTAATCTGTTGCTGTTGCACTTGATCTGCTAATTGCTGGATTACAGCAGTATTGAGTTGTTCCTGAGTATGTTTGAATTTTTAGAGTTATGTCCTCAGCTTTGTGTTACTACTTGCAAAAGAATGAAGCTACAGTAATCTTTACCATCATTTAAGGATTGCTGCCTAAATAGTTCTGTGCTTAAATGGACCCCACCAAAAAATTTCTACTTCTTAAGGAATTAGAAGGTTAAACATACTGGAAATTGTGTTTGATCCATGTTTTGAAGTTTGTATTGTTGACGCCTATTTGAAGCTGTCTTAAATCTTCAGGTCCTCTCTGTAGTCTGGTTGAGCCTGAAACTCCAGCAAGCTCTGTTGATGTTTCAAGGATCAGTTTTGGTAAGGAATAGCCTTGCTTAGCTGTGTGATCTGAATCTATAAAGGAAATAATCTGTTTTTGTTTAATGTTTCTTTTAAAAGGCTTTTTGTGATCTGTATGAAGGTTCTGTTACTTTACACGTGTTGTTTTCAAAGAGTACTGGAAGGGCTGGTCACCTAAGTAGCACTTGGACAAATGCTTACAGGCACAGCCCAAGTAAATTGCTTGAACTAAAATCTTGAGGCAGGGGTAGGAATAAATAAGACATTGCTGTCCTTCTTTGAAGTACAATGTCTTGTAGATGATCAAACTTTATCCATGCTCCTGGTTTCTCTTGTATAGTAAAACCACAAAGTGTTGACTGCATCCTTTCATTTATTTGAGTCTTTCTTTGTAATTGTCAGAGGCACAAGTATATGCTGGTGCTAGTGCTTTTACGTGTCTGTAAATTTACACTCTGCTCAGTGCTTGATGCTGCCTGATTTTCCCCCTGCCTGTTTGTGTCTTGCTGGCTTTTATTGTTCTGTTTAGAAGGACGACACCATATATATCAGAAATTTTTGCAGACAGTTGAAGGAGTATTTAACAGCCTGACTGCTGAGAATCCTGATTACCAAAGCTGTGGCAGTTCACTGGCTGCCTTCATCATTGAGAAAGGCAAGTATGTTTTGATACAGAATACTGGGGCTTCAGCAATCTAGCCTGTGTTTCCCAGGGGCCTTCATTCATTGTGTTTTTGACCTTGCTCAACAACAGTAGCTGTTCTTCTTTGACATACTCATTACTGATGGCTTCATCATAAGTATTCAGTGTGTTTCAGTGTGCTGACTTAAAGAGGAATCGGACTAGAGTCTCAAAGTTGGAAAAGGCATCTAAGATCATCCAATCTGGCCATCCATCAGCACTAATATTTCCCACTAAACAATGTCCCTCAGTACAACATCTTGGTGTTCCTTGAAACCTCCAGGGATGGTGATTCCACCACCTCCCTGGGCAGACTGTGCCAGAGCCTGACCGCTCTCTCAGGGAAGAAATATTTCCTAACATCCAACCTCAGTCTCTCCTGGCACAACTTGAGGCCATTCCCTCTAGTCCTGATGTCTGTTACATTGGAGAAGAGGCCAACCCCTACCTTGGCAAAACCTCCTTTCAAGCAGTTGTAGGGAGTGATAAAGTCACCCCTGAGCCTCCTCCAGACTAAATAATCCCAGCACCTTCAGTGGCTCCTTGTAGGAGTTGTGCTCTAGACCTCTCACTGTCTTTGTTGCCCTTCTCTGGACATGCTTGAGGGCCTCATTGTCTTTCTTGCAGTAAGGGTCCCAAAACAATGCAGTACTCGAGGTGTGGCTTCACCAGTGCTGAGTACAGAGGAATGATCACTTCCCTGCTCCTGCTGGCAGCACACTAATACAAACCAGGATGCCATTGGCCACCTGGGCACACCACTGGCTCATGTCCAGCAGAGCATTGACCAACACCCCCAGGTCCATTTCCTCTACACAGTCTTCCTACTGCCCTGCCCTGCTGCCTGGGGTTGTTGTGGCCAAAGTGCAGGACCCGGCACTTGGTCTTGTTGATCTTCATCCCATTTGCGTCAGCACAGCTATCCAGCCTGTCCAGGTCATTCTGCAGGGCCTTTCTATCCCCAGGCAGATTGACAGTTTGTGCCAGCTTGGTGTCATCTGCAAACTTACCAAGGGTGTACCCAATATCCTTGTCCAGATCATTGATAAAGATATTGAACAGGACAGGCCCCAGTTCTGACCCCTGGGGAGCACCACTTGTGACTGGTCACCAGCTGGATTGGTGCATTGGTGTAGATGCTCTTCAGCTGAGCCTCTTGATATCCCCCCCCCCATTACCATCATCATTCCCTTAGGCTCATCTGTAGCAAATCTGGTTTTATCCTCTTTCCCCTTCCTGTCTCATTGAAAGCCTTCTCAAAGAGTCCTGCCAGCTCCTGGGCCAGGATCTGTTTTCCCCTTTGAGACAGGTGAGATCCATCTGTAGACATTAGGCCAGGTGCTGAGTAAATTGCCCCATGGTCAAAGAAAGCCAGAGTTCTTGTGATTGCGTTAGTAAAGCTGTCTAGACCAGTAATCCCTACTCTGTCTCACTTGTTTGATCTTTGTTTTGGAACTTATTTTTTTAATTTAACTTTGTGCTTTGACTGACTGACCATTGTGTTTTATTGCAAGTGTGTTTTCTTTTTAGGTGGAGAGCATCAAGTCGTAGCTCTAGGAACAGGAGACTGTAATTACAGCAGTGATTATTCACCTGAGGGAAGAGTGGTACATGACAGCCATGCCATCGTTACTGCACGACGTTCTCTTCTCCGGTGAGACTGTGTGTAGCAGTTGTTACCACTACTTTGGCTGCCAGTTCTTAGCTTCACTTTTCTGAGAATAAATACATTTGCATTTCTTTAGTGTGTTCCTTTGAGTTTATTTTTCAATCAGTGTAAATGAAATGTGAATGTTCATTGATCTCTAAACAAAGTAGTATCTCTTATGCCTGTTGTCACCTGTTTTAGATATTTTTATCGACATCTTTTGCTGTTCTATAATGAAAATCCAGCACACAGAGAGCAATCCCTGTTTTGCACAGCGCCTGACTCGAAGCTGCTTACCCTAAAGCGGAATATAAGAATTTATCTCTATATAAGTCAGCTGCCAAAAGGATCTGCTCAGATAAAAACACAGCTGTAAGTACTCAGGTATTCTCGGAGGTATTGTAATGGAAAGCTAGTTTGTTTCAATGACCTACAGAGACAAACTCTGGGAAATGCTTCCTCCTAATGCAGCAGGTTGACTTATATATCAAGTGAGTTAATTTAAGGATGGGTTTTTAGAAGGAAATTACTTATGTGGAACTGGTTGGGTGTTGGTGGAGAAACAGCACTTCATAATAATCTCTTTGAATACTTCCTCACAGGGATTTCTTTTCTTGCCTTACTTTAGATGTCTCAATCCACATTCTCTAACTGCTTGCCAGGCTGCTGAGGAGCTGTGTCTCCATGTTGCTATAGAAGGCAAGATTTATCTTTCTCTTTCTTGTCCTTCTAAAACTGTGAGAGTAATCAGTATGTCAGCTAGTGACAAGTTAACAAAATGGGAAGTGGTTGGAGTTCAGGGAGCGCTGCTGAGTTACTTCATTGAACCAGTTTATATCAACACCATTCTTGTAGGTAAGCTTAATAAACTTCAGTCTTTTTTCCATGTTTTCATCTTCAAGTTTGCTTTAATTTTATTGTAAAATATAATCAACGAAGTGAATGAAGTTGTTTCTTTAAAGAACTGCAGTTGTTTGTGGAATGTTTTGTTTTCCCTTACTTTGGAATTACCCTAATGTAAAACTCAGTCTCATTCTTTTGTGTTTGTGTTTTAACTTAGCTGTTGTTTTATAACAAATAAAATGTTAAATGCTGACAAAGTACCAAGTACCTGTGATGGATGCTGTGTTAAGTGTTTGCTCAGATACAGTGACTTCAAGGTGACGGTGTAGTCAGGTAGAAATGAGCAGTGGTGGAAGAACTTTTTTGTGCATTTCTTTGTGTGATGGAATTAATGAGTATTATCTGTGAGTGCTTGTATCATGAGGCTTAGTACACAACTCTCTGAGCTCCCCAGACACTGAAGCTGTAGCACAGAACAGCTGCCTGATGGGTGTAAGGAAGTTTGGGCACTCTTAAAAGAAGTGATACAGAAGCTTCTCAAGTTCGCTTTAGAGTTGTTTGAGGTAAATAATAGTAAATGTATAATGCTAAATAGAAGAGTAATGTATGATATGAATATTCTTCTAAGATGCTAAGGACCAAAGTGTGTTTATTCGGTAGATATTTTGACTATTTCTTGAGAAGCAGTGGAGCAAATTAAGTTTATTTAAGCAGTCAGTGAAAGTGTGTAATGGAAATCTGCAGTTCGGTGGTTTCCGGTGTGAAAGCCTGAGAACTTTTCTTGAGTGAGATAGTTTCAGTATGGACGATGTTGAGGGAATTCACTAGGGTGTATCCTAATCCAGAACATCGAAGTTCTGTTTTAATGGTGTCCCAGTGAAAAGTTACACAGTGGTAATTACTTTGGAATGGAGATATCCAATGGAAACAGATGGTTTGTTGATTTATTTTTTGTTTGTTGATCTAATTGCATGTGACTGGCTTTGTTTTTATTAGGAAATGGAAATTGCAAGTGTTTGAAAGGGTTAGAAATAGCTATAAGACAACGTATCGACGATGCGCTCACATCGAAGCTTCCGGTGCTTTACGTGGTCAACAGATCGTTTACTTACTTGGTGAACACTGTACAGCCAACTCAAGTGAATGTGAAACAGAGGTCTCTTAGTTTGAATTGGATGTTGTCAGATGTGCAGCTGGAGGTTGTGGATGGGCTAAATGGGAAAGTCACCGAAAGGTCAGATTTTTTCTTTATTCATTGGAATTGCTTAGCTTTGTTGTTCTGTGCACTTGAATATTTAGCTTTTAAGCTACGTGTAAAGGCTACAGTATAATTCAGATGAGGGGGATTCTTTCTTGTGTTACATGTATGCATCCTGTATTTAGATGCAGTTTTAGAGATCTATCAGTGACATACCAAAATATGATACATCATATACATCATGTCTTCTAGTGAATGCTTTACTTTTCTAAATAGATGCCACGAAGTAGCTCAGATGAATTCCAGTTTGAAAACTGTTCTTGGTCCTCTTATGTTATAGTTCTCATAGCTGCTGACTTGTATCAGCTTTGCACATTCAGAGAAGCAGCATCATGTGATTGAATTCTCAGAGCACTGGGGCAAAAAAAGCCCCACCATGTAACGATCAAAGCAATATACCTATTTCTTTCTGAGTTTTACTGTGCTTGTTGTTGTTCTATCTATAGTTCGCCGTTCAAAAGTGGCTCTTCTATGGCAAGCCGCCTTTGTAAGGCAGCAATGCTGAGTCGTTTCAAATGCCTTGCTGTGCGAGCAAAAAGAACTGATCTGCTTCAAATCACTACGTACCGTGAAGCTAAGGTAGGATGGAAAGGGGGGGGAAATAAGGGAGGTTTCTTGATGGCTGCTCTCAAAAATTGGCAGGGGTGACTCTGTATTGCTTTCTAGATTTGCACGAGCAGGTGGATTCCTTTCTTGCCTGTAATTTTTACATGGGAACCTCTGAAATTGCTGTTTTCAAGTGAAATCAGTCCACTGTATCACTCTTGGCATGCTTCCTATTAAAATCATGAAATCATAGAATCACCAAGGTTGGAAAAGACCTAAAAGATCATCCAGTCCAACCGTTCACCTATTACCAGTAGCTCCCACTAAAGCATGTCCCTCAACACAACATCCAGTTGTCTTCCATCTTCCATACTCTGGCTCAGGATAGACTACACGTTTTTTCTCACAGTAAGGTTAGTTCCATGCTGGAAAATTCTTGGTTTGATGTTTTTAAAACAGAGTTTTATACTCAAATCATACATTGGTAGATAACTTTTCTACCAGGAAGTGTTTTTGTGAGATAATTATGAATTTCATATTAAGCTTGTTGAAAGCATTTATTTTTTTCTTTTCAGAACATTCTGCAGGTGGGTTTTTTGCACGTGTGCTGTTTTATTTCTAGTAAAGTTTTTTTTTTTTTAAACTGCTTTAAAGCAGAATGGCTCATTAAGTGACTGCATGTTCACCATATACTTAGATTTGCTTTGAACAGCGTTGACTGTTCATTGTTTTCAGATAGTGGATCTGAAGAGATGTTGCAGAACATACATGTTGTATTTAACAGAGGAGTTGTCCCATTCCGGTAAATAATTGAATGTACAGCATTAGTGTAGTTTTAGATTCTTAAACATTTTCTATCCTGTCAGCAATAAATGGAACTGTTGTAGGCTTTGCTTTCAGCAAGGCTTGTTCTTATTATATGATAGTGTTAAAGAATGCAGATCACTGTAACCATTATACTTGAGATCTTTCAAGATCCTACTTTTTTCTCATTCAGGTCAAGTCTCATTTCTATCAGGAAGCTAAAAAGTTGCTGCACAGCTACTTAGAGCAACATGGCTATGGATCCTGGATTGTGAAGTCTCCACTTATTGAACAGTTCACTGAATGATTGCAAGATGGATTGTATGTGGAGTCCATTTTCTTTTGGTAAAATGTGATACTAATTAATAGAAAGTTTAGCTGTTAGTAAAATGTTTAACTGTTGGGTTCATGTTCGCAGTGCAGAAATCATTGAGCATGTGTGTCCAACCTGCCAGTTTTAGTTTTATATGTAATGTTGCCCTCTTTTTCTTTTTGTTCTTGTTTAATAAAAAAAATGAAGTTTTGTTACTTATGTTTACTATATTATCTGCCTTGCATGCAACACAAGGAAGTTGATTTCCATTCTGTGGCCTAGGTGAGATAAAAGGTTGGACACCCACTACATGTTGTAGAGCTTCCTACTGTCAATTTAGTTATAAAACTTACTGTAACACAGAAGTATTTTCACAGGTAGGAGCGTGTAACTGCACGTCTGGTTTTCCTCCCAGCATCACCTCGTTCCTTCCCGACGCTATGGGAGTTACTTACGTGCTTTTCCTGTTAGTTGGTTGTGCCTCAGTCTTTTCTTATGCCTTTTTCATAATTATCTTTTTTGGGGGGAAGATCAGTAAAAGTAGGATTTCTTTAATAAATAGATATACCCGTGTGTTACTTTCAGAAAGCAATATTGACCATCTCTACTTTACCTGTAGGTGTCTGTTGGAAATGATTTTTGTTCCGAATGGATTTATCACATGGTTTGTAATTCACAACGTACTGTTTGTGACTGAATGGTTAAAAAGTGCTCTTTGTACTTCAAAAAGTGAAGCTGAGTTATCAAGCTGTTACTCAGCTGTTTTGTGACAAGCACTCACCCTTCGCTAGTGAGTTTAAATCATTATAAGGATTTCAGAGCTGAAAATAAAGATAGTGTGATGTAGAAGTCATCAGTAATGGGATTCTGTCGGTTTTTAGGGCTTCCTTAACAGCTGTCAGATGCAGTTGTAGACTAGTTGGACTCCTCCTTCAGACTGCTTATTTGGTGTGCTTGTTTGTCCTTGCAGAATTGACTGTGTGGAAGAGTGTTGCTTATTGAATGGGAAATCGCTTCCTTGTCATTACCATAAAATTACAGTGACGATTTGGTAATGTTTGGATATTAACCATCATTGGGCTTTTGTGTTGTGAAACATTCACGTACCGATGCTGGATTCTGTGCTGTGTTTCTTGATTCTATTATTATTTTTAATGCATTTCATGCAAGTTTGGTAGGCTGTTACGTCAAGCTTTTATGTATCATTCATAGTTGAATTTTGGCTTCTTATTGTAAAATGATTATAAAACATGACAACAGCATTTTTTTTGTCCTTGAATGGCTTTTTTAACCAGCGAGTTGAATCTCTATTGAAGACAACCTTGCAGCAAAGTTGTTTTCTTTTTTCATGATATTAAGACTTTTTTGTTGTTGTTGTTGTTGTTGTTTTTTACATATTCTTTACAGTCTGGTTGTGTTTTTGTACTTCTGGGTAGTTTCTGTATATGGATTTAGACCTTCCTTGGGACACGACCAAGGTGTTTTATGTTATTAAGCTAGAAGCCTTTAATATGTACAAATAACTGTTTTCTTTGTGTACGTGAGGCATTTTATTAATTGAGGCAAACTAAGACTTCTTTGAAACTTACAGTGCTTTTTCAAGGAGAGAAGTTCTTCTGTGAATGAGATCTGGTAAGCTGTGTCTTCGAGCTGTATACTTGAGGCATCGTTTGATTACAACAAATGGACTCAGTTTTTATATCTAGTCTGTTAATGAATTGGGAGCAAATGAATAACGCATTCAGGTATTCAATTCATGTGTGTGTATATGTGTATGCTGTATCACCTACTTACATAGTTCCAAAAAACACTACACTTCTCTAAGTGCTTTTGAAACTATTTCTGGTAAAGGAAAACAGGTCCAAGCATATATCCCAACTCCTGAGAGGCATGATTGCTGTTGCCCCTCCTGGCATGAGGCTGAAGGGGTGTTCCTATCAGGCACATACATGCATGCAGAGTGTGTGTATAGATCCCCTATAGCCAGCCTCTGAGCTCAAAGGTCAGCATGTGAGGGCACTCTTATGAAGGAAGCACCACTGTCCTGTGGTTAAGAGCTCATCTGCTGTTTTCTCTGGCTGAGCAGAATGGAGATTTTCTGATTAAAATGGGTCTGCGTGCAAGGTGGGTTCTTCCAGTAACTTGGCTGAGACCATGTTTGCCTGGTAGCTGTGGTTTCTGGACCTGAGTGTAAAAGTCACTGAGGTTAGAGCCTTGGGTTGGTTGCTGGTACAGGCTTATGCAATGCAGTCAAAGGCCAGGCCTCTACTTCTTAGCCTCTCTGTGTTTTCACCTGTGGAGATGCACAATTATATAGCTGACCTGACCCTGGAGCTACGGTGCTGTTCTTATATCCAGAATTGCCCTTAGAGCCCTACTCAGTACCCTCTTGCTCCCAAGCCTCTACACCTACTCACCAGCTCATCTTGATTGTTTATTGCTGGGCTAGTTGCTCTGTGTACACAGTGGCACTCTGACTACATTGGCACTCAGAGCCCTGTACACATACATACAGACAGAATGGAAAGGAATGTGTTAGTGAGGAATTTTATGGGATAGGTCAAGACCAATCCAGACAGGTGTGCTGGCCCTTGGCATCTCCTTATCTCTCAGTTTTGCGCATTCATCTTCCCCAAGTCAGCTAAATACTTCTGCTTCTACCTCCTAAACATCCTGTTATTAAGTCCTGTGCAACCCTCAAATGCTTATGCTGTTCATCCCAGTAATGGGTCTCACCCCCTAGATAAAGCATGTCCAAACCACAGCCTGTCTGCCCTGTGCCATTATGGCAGTGGCTCTTCCCATTGAGGCCTGGTCTGGCCCTGGTCATGCTTACCTCACATAGCCATAACCAAACTCAGGTGTGTTAATAACACTGTTTTGTCTGAAACTAGCACAAGGGTGGGGGTCACATCATGCTGCTAACTCAAGTTACAAATAATTTGTTTTGATATGCTGGCTAAACACAGTCCTGTGAACAGACAAGAATATGGAGCCATGCTTTCCATTTTTGGTGAAGGAATTTCAGAATAGGTTTCAAGATGGCTGAAAAAAAAAAGTAGCTATTTTTTTTTTCCCCATATGTTTGCAACCCATTTTCAAACAGTGTAAATGCATTACCTAAAAAATATTCAAATGGAATATATAGAGTTGCAGTTGAGTATTCAACTCAAAGACCATTTATCTTGACCAGATTTTAATGAAATCTGTCTTAGCAGAGGAAAAATATCCCATGCTTCATCATCACACCTTACTCATGTCATTGTTTTTTAGCAATACATACGTTTGTGAACAAGTGTTTTCAAGAGAGAAATTTCATTTAAAAATCTAATGAACAGTAAGAATTGCACCCGCTTCTATTGAATCAGGCATTTATGAAGCACTTTCACAAAAACAAGGACAAATATCCCACTAGTTTCTTGGTTTTGTTTTAATAAAAAACTACAAAGTAAAATGAGTTATGTACATGAACTTTATTAAGTATTCTATATATGAGGCTCAGTGATCTATTTGATATTAATATATACATTCTAGGAAATGTGCAGTCATGAAATATCAAAATAGAAGTAAGAATCTGGAAGGCCCCATGAGTACAAGCATCAACAACAAAGGCAGCTTTTCTCCTATGGCTACTTTAACCAGCTGTGTGTTTCAGCAGTCTTTGTAGTGAAGCAGATACTTCTCTGAAAAGGTAACTTGAACTTGGAAATGCTAGATAGGGTTTGGGCCAGTCAGAAAATGTAGTTTTGGAAATCTATAGCAGAGCATGGTTACTGTGCTAAAGTGATGTTACAGTCCCCAGAACTACCTCTACAGAACTACAGTCCTCCAGAATTACCAAAGCCACCATTTTCCGGGACTGACTGTAAGCGACCTGCATCTCTCTCAACTACAACCTGACTCCAAAGCAGTTTGTGCAGACAAAGAAAACAATGACAAAAGCTTGATTATAGTTTCATATTGCATATCTTTCATTCCTAAAGTCGTTGGTGATTCCACCTTCGTTGTGACTGTGGGCTCAGAATCTCTTTATGGTCTTTTTTAATTTCTGAAGTACTGGACTGGGATTTTTTTATTTTTTGCTTGCTGCTTTTAAGAAATGATCCCATGAAAAGGAAGGTGTGTAAGAAATGTAGCATTCTGTAAATACTGACAAGGGAGAACAATTTATAACAGTTATTTTCTGCTTTCTAATCTCCCTGTATTTAGGTCTTACTGTTGCTACAGGCTGTCGCTTGGAAAGCAACTGATTGAGAAGAGGGTGGGGCTGATCTCTTTGTGGCTGAGGTGATTGACAGCATTTTACTTTCCAGAGTCATCGTGGGTGGGGGCAAAGCACTTCACTGTGGGAAGAGAAGTAGAGCAACACAGAGACCAACGCTGTAAGTATTGTCTCAGTTTTGGCAGAAAGCTATCATTACTGCTTATTTTCTCTTTGCAGCATTCAAGAAAACTGCCGTGTTTTCCATTGTTAATCTGTTTTTAAGTATGACTTGAAATACTCCATACCACACCCACCAGCAAAACACATCAAAGAGTAAATGATAAGATGATAACTGTTGTAGTACGGCGTACTTTCATCAATTGCGATTTGCATTGCTAGCATTTAGTGGTGGTTTTGGGGTTGTAAAAGATGCTCTTCTTAGTTGTTTCCTTCTGCATAAATCTTAGAGTGTCACATGACTGACTCCATCTTCATTTGAAGCACATTTCCGAGGTTCCACAGAGAGATTTTTGTGAATACTAACTGCAGTATGTGTTTGCTGGGATTTAAACATTAATTAGCAATTTTATGTCAGTCATTGCTGGAAAGAATTGGCTATGTAAGTGTTTTTTTTATGTTGATACCTAAGTTACTTGTATATCTATTATTGCAAGTGCTTAATAGTTTTAGTCGTGTCTGGAGAATTTTGAGAACCACATATTTTGCTTGCAGCATGGAGAAAAATAGTCCTGCACAAAGTATGTGAGGCTGTGTAGCTAAGTGGAACAGGTCATAAGAAAGTCTGGTGGTTTGGAATTCTTTTGGGTATTTTTTTGGAGGGGCAAGTAGTTTGGTACTCTTGTGTTTGTTTTTCCATGATATACCTTCTGCTGTGTGCCAGCACAATCTGGTATTTTATATCAATATTCAATAAATGGGAAGCCCTAGATTAGCTGCAAGTGTCTCGTTTTGAGTATGGTACCTGAGCACTTGTATCCTGGTAAATGTTGT